>NC_051059.1:11878963-12193546 GCF_904848185.1 Acanthopagrus latus | reverse complement strand
CAACAAAAATCAACAATATCTGATAGTCATTTTAATTTACTAGAATTGTGTCAAAATAGAACAGAGGAAGAATATAAATCTTCAAATTGTTTTCATTTGTTTTAATGCTGTAACTTCATTTCATAAAGAGCTCACCTGTACCATCGCCAGGCGGGTCCAGTTTATACTGGGGGGTTGAGTACAAGTCCAGACAGACTGGTCCATTCTCAGTTGTGACAAACTCAAAGGACGTCCCATTGGGCACAGCCTGTAGATCATCATCATAAATTATAAACATGTTTATGTAACAGAGGAACAGATTTGTTAAGGTACCACACGACTGAAGAGCGTTCTGCCCTACAAAGGCAAACTGGAGTAACTGTGATTATAGGATTTACTAGTTGGATATTGAGCTTTTTTTGCCAGACGTGAGTTACAACACTTCGGCTTTGTAGGGCAGTAGAAGGAATTTCTTTTTACTTTTCACACTGCACTATATTTAACACAGCCTTTAACCCAAGGATACCATTTAAAAGTCATTATAATCATACAATTGTGACCTTTCACAGATGTGGCAGGGTGGCCATTTCATCTAAATCTACAGGTCAATTTAGGTCAAACGTTATATAGGTTATATACATTAGCAGATTTTTCTGCTTTATTGGGCCCTAACACATTTATAGGTAAGGACATTTACAACAACAAAGGACAAGCAAAGTTTTATCTTCCTGACATTGTTTCCAACTCTGAGACACAGGAAATCTGTCCATGTACAGGCAGGATGACAAAAGGAGTTAAACTTGAACTTTTGAACTTAGGTTGACTTTGTCCTATGAGGGTGCAGTGTGAAAAGCATTTTGCATGGATTCCTTTTCTTGCAGTAAGACTACGGGGTGAAGAGGGGTAAGGTGCACAGATTCAATCCAGAGCAGCCCCCACCTCAGTTGTACTGATGCCATCCTGGGTTGAGAGGAGCTAGGAGGAGAGAAAGAGCATACAAGGCAAGGTGTGTTATCGATGAGCTGCTGAAGTCAAAGGCCTTCTCCTTCTTTATAGTCGCTGATAAGCAGGAACAAAGTCGAGCAGCACTACTCTGTAAATCGAGCCCATCACTCATCTGTGTCTGCACACCCTAAAAGCTTTTAAACCTCAGGAGGTGGCCGGTGGAGACAGACTACGGACCTTGATATGGGAACAAGGTCAGAATATGTGTGTGTGTGTGTGTGTGTGTGTGTGTGTGTGAGAGAGAGAGACAGAGAGAGAGAGAGAGAGAGAGAGAGAGCGAGAGAGAGAGAGAGAGTGCATTTCAAGTTGAAATCTTTCCAGGGATGAGTCAAATTCTAATTTGGACGTGAAAGCTCTGGGAAACAAGACTTAACTTATGAAGACAATCAACAAGAGCCGGTTTCCTGTTTATTTTTTACTATGGCTGAGATTTTCAGTTACATTACAGCAACACTGCTGCTTGGTGCTCACACATGGTCGAAGCTGATGGAAAGCGTTTCCCAGACGTCGATCTTTCATGTGACGATGCCGACGTGTTATCTTTACCACCATTTTGCTGCTGTTTACATTCAATCCAAGGCTAATTCAAAAGATACATGTTAAGTGTTAATGTATATTTTTATAACAATTATAATAAATAATGATATAATATAATTTAATATATTACTTTTTGACAATTTATACTAACATACCTAACACATAAATTACAGTATATACACATAATAACACATTATTCATACTAACACTGAGTAATTATTGTATACATATACCTCTTATTTTATATTTATATTATTACTTTATTACATTCCTATATTGTATATGAACAAGCTTATATAAATCAGTTTGTACATATATCCTGGAGTACATAATATCTTCTCCATGTTTAGATTTACATACAGCATTTTTCCATACATCCTGACATATATTACATCCTCTTTATGATTAATGACAGCTTTTATATTATATTAGCTGCGTAATTATATCAGTATTTTGATGCATATGCTGAGATATATTATATCCTTTATGTTTATATACTTATTTGTGTGTGTGTATATATATATATATATATATATATATATATATATATATATATATATATATATATATATATATATATATATATATATATATATATATATATATATATATATAAAATCTTGAGATTTATTAGATACTACATACAATTATGGGTACAATTACCCATTGTGTGTGTATATATGTGAAAGGTATATTTAATCTTTGTAGTTTCTTATTATTTCTTACCTTTCTGGGGGTTTGTCTTTATCTTTCACTTAGATTTAGACTTTCGCCCTCTGCCTTTATCTTTTCAACAGCTGTAACAGCTGTGCAGCGCAGGATCAATAAAGTCTCATCTTAAAACGGGGTCTTGTGTATTGTATAGTAATATGCAAACCAAACGATGATTACTGCATGACCAATAATCAATACTTTGTTATTCACAAGTGCACCCTTACGTACGTTTTTCTCATCTGTGCCTTGGCGTGACTCCCACCACATGTGCCTCTTCCTGTTGGCTGAGTTATTTTGTCCGTCCAGATCTTCCTCCTCACACATATCATCGTCCTTCTCGTCCTGAAAAAACACAGATAGATAGTTTGGATTGTTTATATCTGCACCGCTGAACTTTGAAGTCGGGATCAGTTGAGTGCAGAATCTGAAGAGGAGCTGGATGACCTTTTAAAAGAGGAAATTATGCAGTTTTACTGTAAATTATCAATGTTTTATGGCATCGGATTTCCTGTTTTTTATTTAAAACAGACAAGGTTCTATCTTGGCAATGTCCAAGTTGTTCTAATAAAACAAAACACTGAAAAAACTTAATAAAATGTAATTAACCTGCAGGCTCTTCAAACATCTTTTTATCTCCCATTCACATTGGAAATATCATCCTTCAGATATAACTTCCCCATGTCTCACTCCTTTGATAGTTTTACTAAAACTGGATTAAATCATTCTGTTTTCACAGGTTTTACTGCATTGGTGAACTACTGCTGAATAAACACAGGCAACAAACTACAAATCAAGAATGAAATCGATTGAGAAATACAACAGGGCATCTGAATTTTTCTTGGGGTTTTTTTGGTGAAGGTGAGGTCTATCATAATCTGGCACCTTCACCATCGAACAAACCTGTCAGCTGCTGATTTATCTCGCAATCATGTTTTATTATTAGCGACGTCTAAAGTGTAAGAGTAGGCGAAAACACACACACACACATACACACTTCTCTTGTAGAGAGATCAATAATGCATACAGTCCTGCAAGTTTACAGGGAAGTATTGACCCCTCTATAAAAACACTAATCTATAACTCCATTACAGGGCAGAGGAGCTGAGTGTCGAGCTCTGAGGAGACCGGCTGAGTCCAGGAGAGGGGGGTCTTATTCAGGACATTTAAGTCTACATCTTCCAACATTGCACAGCATTTCATTGCAACTGAAGTAGTTCCATTATGAGTTCAGTTTTTTTTTTCAAGGACTCAGTTCACCCAAAAGACAAACAAACATAGCTATTGAGGTGTTGAAGTCTTGCGGGTATTTTGGTTTTAGTAACCCACGTTTTGATGTTTCAAAACAGGGATTTTTGCATCCAGCCCAACACAATGGGATTTATTTCAGTCATCCAAACAACATACATTTTTTCTATTTCAGCATTAACGTCCCATTTGCTTGCTTTTTTTAAATGAACAAACAGTTTTCATTCACTCAATTTAAATCCCAGATTACAAACTCTGATGGTGCATTTTGTCTTATTTCTGGTCCAGGTTTAAAAAATGTACTTTTAATTATAACAAACCTCATTAACTCAATTAGTGTCTATTCAGTATTCCACATACAAAACTGTCAATCCATTAAAATATAAGGTCATAATCTATTTTAGTCTGATTTAAATAGACTTGTGTGACATGACACTTTGAACCTATTCTTTCACGTTTTTGTCCTCAGACCTTCATCAGGTAAAAAACTATGACTACAGCTTGTGTCGGGATCACGCAAAAACAGACTGAGACACACGTATTCCACGTCTGACCATCCGTCCAACGTCAGTTTCTAACCCACATCAGTTTTGATATATAAATGTGTTTTGTTGAAGGGATGAACAACATTAAGTACACAATTATGGCCCAGTTCACTTGTTTTCCAAAATTCACTTATCTCATATCATGTTCTATTGCACCATATGTCCCAATTTGGTGTTGGGTGTGGTGTGACCCCGTCTAGTTCCACCTAATGTCTTAAGGTGAACTGGAAGGAGTGAAACTGGGATGCGGTGAGCCACAACTTCAAAACAAATGCATGCTAGTGGCTTCAAGAGGGCAGCCTGTGGCTCCTTCCCTACTTCCTGCCAGCCTACGTCCGGTGTCTTTGCTTGGACCACTGTCATTGACACTGACATAAAACCACATGACAAAGTACTCAAAACTGCCTCTGTGGTAGTTCCAGGATGACACACACACGCAGACTCACAAGGTGAAAGCTGGTGAATATGACGTAATTCAGATGCAGAGTGCATCCTCCTTACCTGTGAGTTTAATTTGTAATAATTTACACAATAACATCACTTATCATCATTTCATAAGTCATCAAATTTGGACCAGTGGTGTCTGAGTTATGATGTAACAGCTACATACTATTTTGCCCCCGTAGCTCACTGTAACACTGCCTTGTTACAGTCATGCTGTCAAAATTAGACCAACAGTGTCTCAGATAACACCCGAGCTACGGCGGACAGATCCAGCCAGCCATCGATCGTCCTGGAATCTTCCATCAATACAGTTTCTCTGATCACGAGGCCACCTGGCTGCCCATTTAATTCAATCTGTTTTCTATTTCAGTTCGCTGTCTGGAATTTACTGAGGAGCTGTGTAGGAGGTGTGGTGTGCTGAATTCAACTAAACATCACTGACACCCACCAACTTCTAGTATCACCCTGATTTTGCTGCAAGTACAGAATTCAATTTCTGAGGGTATTTTTTCCCATGAAGACATTTTGGCGTCATGAGGGTCTGATTACATTATGCAGTTCACTATTAATCATGTGATTGTTTTTCAGCCAAATTACGGTTAAATTATTGACATATTTTACAGTAAATGTCCTCGTGCTGTGAACTAAAAAGGTCTACTCTCATGTGTTTTCGTTGCATGCCTGTCTGCTGTCCTCACCGTCAGCTGGTCGATAGGTTCCTGCAGCCAGAGGCGGATGAGCGTGGCCAGGGTGTAGTAGAGAATCAGCAGCATGATGGGGCTGACAAAGTGGAACCACTTACGCTCCGGGTGCACGATGAGCTTCCACGTGTGGGAGCAGTTGGTCTGGACAATGGGGGAGATGCCAAATGTACTGCAGAGACAGACAGACAGACAGATGCACGAGGATGGGAACACGCCAGGATTTGAGTTGTAAAATTAAGAACTTTGAGTATAAATTAGCAAAAGACAATGTTTGATAATGTCATATATATACATATATATAATAATAATAATAATAACATATTATTGACCACAAACAGATGAAGCAGAACATTTTTATAACATACACATCAGACAGACATAGTGATTCTGGCATAAGGGATTGATTTCTGACCAAACAACTCTATTCTAAGAAAACAACTTTGTTTATCAAATTGCTGTCAAGTAATTCTTCGTTTTGAAAAAAAAGGCTGCATATTTGATGATTCCAAGCTCTCATATCTTAAAATGTGATGCTTATCTTGGTCTTTTATGAAAGTTAATTGACTATTTTGGCATTTGAAGATGTTGCATTATGCTTCTTTAAATTCAGATCTACATTTTTTTTTCTATTTATTACAGACTAAACAATGAATCCATTAATCAAGCAAATAATATGCAGAGTAATCACCTCAGAAAATGACAGTTTGTTGAAGGCCTACTTTGTTTGTCCCTCAGTGTTTTACGCTCTATCCTACTGTAACTGAGGAAGCTGTTTCAGGTTTTGACCCTGATAAAGGATCGAACCTGAATTCTTCCTTCCGAAGCCATGAGACGAGGTCACAACGCAAGAATCCTCAAGCCTGAATGTTTTTTGTCATTAATCAGTGGATTCGATCGTTCCTCGTTGAGATAAGTGCATTGTTCAATTCATTACATTCAATTCGGCGTAGGCGGCCTTGGGTTCTCCATCTTTAAAACTAATTATCGATTCCAGAAACAAAGCCAGGATGGATGAGATGAAGCAGACGATACAAAAGATTATGGGAATTGCAGAGTCATGCTGTCTGTGCTGGGTGGCCTATATGATACATACACTTTAACTTCTGTTAACATGAGTCAGTCCTAAATTTTAGTTAGGGGTTCAGTGTTTTTAGAATTTAAAGACAGCATTGCCTATATATATGTTTAAGGGTTTTGTGAAGCAATAACAACAATATTAATTTCTCTTAAAGCTGACTTTCCCCTCATGTAAACAGCTTAAGAACTGATAGATGACATTCCCAGCGAGAACATCTCCCTCTACGCCCTCAGCCTGGAATCTAAAAAATGCTCTGAGGCTAAAAGTCTGTTTTGCACCACAAAGGATGCCGTATGATTCACTCCTTTTCCTCTGAGCAGAATAAAGGTCATCTCCTCCACAGGAACTGTACTGACGTATTCCAGTGACAGACAAACAGATTTAGATGCCTCCAAAGTATTTTCCTTCTGTGCCATGTGGACAAGTGAACCCCCCCCTCTGACCCCATCACACTTCCTGAATGGTTTCTTGCTGCAGCTGGGGAAGGCCCACTGGTCACATGACTGGGGACTTCCATTGTAAGGACGGGAGGCAGGAAGTGGAGTGGAAGCCAGGCCTCTCAACAGTCTCACTCAACACCAGGGCGACAGCAAGGCCGAGTCACTGTCAACAGGCACAATTAGGGCAGGCACGAAGGTGGCCTATTGTCCAATGGGGGCTGCACATATTTACAGCTGTAGGAGCTTCACTCTGACCAGCATGCTGGGGGAAAACAGGCAAGATCAGAGGAGGACACGTAACTTTTTATCATCACATTGGGTCTCAGTTTTCGTGCGGCTGCAGACAGAAATACCTCGGCGCTGTGGAAAATCAACATGAACACGGTGCAGGGACGGCACATGATGAAACAGGCTGCCCGTTCATTTTAAGAGCTATTAATGAAGAATCCACCCAAAAGTCTCTAAATTTAGGACCTCAAATACCAAAATAAAGAGCTAGTTAGTGTTTAAAAAGTGTTTAAAACAATTACACCCACTTTCCCGTATTTACTAGCTGGAGAGTAAACAAAGCAAATTCAAAAGTTAGTATTAAAGTTAAGAATCATCTTGGATGAAAATTTAGATTTTTTTTGGTTGTTGTTTGTATCAGTGGTTCACAACGTTTTTTGCCATTTAAACCTTCAAAATGAAGTAGCGTCCACATGTCACCGTCAGATTTTAAAAAGAGTATATCTTTTTTCCATTTTTGTCTGATTTCAAAGATTTTAAGTGATATGAGGAGGTGGCTTTCCAGTATTTAAAGACCTAAAGATTCTATTTAGCAAAAGAAATAAGTGATGACAATTTTTTTAATATTTTATACTTAGTTACCATTTTTGTCTTTTGTTACTATTTCATTCTGCTTTTTCTATGTCATACATTCTATTCTATGTTATCATCTTCTGCACTATGTGGCTGTGTGGCATTGTATTACAACCGAATACCGAAACAGATGCTTCTACAGCTACTGTACTAAAGTTACAACAACATTCACAGTTTCACCGGACTATTATCGCCTGTGCAGGCGGTGTGAGAGGGGTCCATTCATTGTAATGAGTGTGTTTTCTTTAACGAGAAGCCTGTCGATGCAGCCTTGTAATCACACCTTATCTGCCATCTGAACCAGTAAAGGGATGGGGACGACACAAGGTTTGTTCAAGGCAGTTTCAGCTATACATAGCTGTAAATAGCCTCAGTCCTGACACACAGCCGCACAGCTTTCAAATGAGAAACTGTGAGATCAATAAAACTCTGCAACACCAAGGGCGATGAGACAACAGCTACAGTGAGACAACAGCAGAGATACCTAAGGATTCAGTTGAGTAATAGAAGTACTCATCAGCAGCACAGTGTATATAGTTTCTTCTCAATTTACAACCCTAATTCCAGAAAAGTGGCATGATGTGTAATGCATTAATAAACAAAATATGTTTACTAATCTTTTTTGACATATATTACATTTTTACCTTATTAACATAATTGATTTTTCAAAATATATGCCTCCTCAAAAGATTCACTGGTTGCAGGGATGTGGTGAGATTCATTGCTTTATACAGATGATATTATTACATGTGCTCAGTAAACACAACAGTTTTTTTTGTTGTTGTTTTCTTTATGTTTAGTTTTCTTTATTTTCATTTTCAGTTTAGCAAACCTACTTGTGCTTTTACTGATAACGCAGGTAGAATATGATTTGAGAGTCTAACACACTGTATTTGCTGTTCTATATTTTTGGCTGTGTGACAGTTGTTACTGTGAATAAATAAATGTTCGTGTTTTCGCCTCCCTGGAAGCAGTCACGCTCGAAGTCCCATGTGGCTGCCTGTTAGTTGGCAGGATTTCTCAAAACTGTCCTTAACACATTTAAATGATATTTGCTGGAAAAAGTTAGGCAACTGACTAATGAATATACAGTAGAATAAGTTTATAATGTGTGTACAATATCATGTGGATTCAGACATTCCTCAAAATATTTAGCAGCGAGGATGCAGATTGTAACGTCCCTCATCTCATCATCCCAGTCTCCTCATGTTGACCAATAAAAAAATGCGAAAGTTGCAAAGTTTTGTTTGTCCGTTATGGGTCTTATTAAGTCCCATTGCTGTGCTATCTCTCTGTCATAAACTGAAGGGTATTTTTGCATAAAAAAACAAATCAGTCCATTTTACATTATAAGAATTTGTTCACGGACGCACTGTTCAGTAATCCTATCAAGTGTATTTTTGTAAAGATTGACACCTAAAAGAAGCTTAAATATTAAATTCTGATTAAACCTGTTTATTTAGATTAAATATTTCTTAACATTGTCTTAAATAGAAAATGAAATGTAGGAGATTGTTATTAAATAAAATTTTATTTAGCAGATTTGGCTGCCAGTGAGACTTTGATGGTGAAGTAAAAGCATGAAAGATTGAAAATGTAAATTATCTGTCTTAATAAGTCATCAATTATTCCAAATAATAAGAACTCCGGCATCTAAAATATATGTTTATGTTTATGTTTATGTGTCTATATGTTCATCCTTTCCTGCTGTTGCACGAAAATCACTTTTGCGTCCAGCACCTCAGACGGCCGCCTTGTTGTGTAATTTATAGTTATGAGTAAATAAACAGCATTCTTTGCATTCTAGGTTGTCAGTCAAACATAATGAGCTAAGTGACTTTCTGCCACAGAGTCTGTATTCATTACATCTGTGACTAACGTATGTTGGCAAGACGTGCAACCGTGTGGCTTTACTTCAACCACAATGCTCCACCGCTGCAGCCACAGACAGCTGATTGTCTCCTCTCTCATGCATAATAAAACAACGCTGGTTGTAGTGAGAAGCCTAAAAGCTCTGCTTCGAATATCGATGTGCTGCGGGTAGGAGTTTGATACATCTCCCCTCCAGCGGGGTTTGCCTTCTCCTTTGCCTTCTTGTTTGTAACAATAGTAAATATTTATTATCATTTAAACAAACTTGCCTTGGGCGCAATATATATATCGCTGAGTCAAAGGAGCTCTGGCGACTGAGCGCTGTCATCGCATTGTGTATTTTCACATTATTAAGGAGCCAGACAGCATTAGTGTGGGTGTGTGCTGTTTAACAAGATTTAAACAATTCATCAAAGAGGCAGGAAATCTAATGCTGGTAAGATACACTTCTTTCAGATTGAATCATCGCTCGCTGCTGTGCGGGACACAGTATTTTCTTCCTTAAGTTTGATGCATCTGCTTCTTTAGGCAGAATGCAAGTCAAGTGTACAAACAGAGTTTAAACTGGGAAAATAGTGCAAATCTGTAGCAGCCTATTAACCAGTGATATTGCAAACTGAATCCCTTTTTAATTTAGACTGATCAGAAAAATGAGATGTCGATTTTTTTTTTACCTTATACCCCACACTGAAAAATAAGATCATAACATTTAAAATCACAGCTGAGATCCATGATTTGGACTTGTCGACGTCTTACACTATGAAGTTGTCGCCTGGAGGGATGGACTCCTGGAAGAACTGGAACTGGTAGAGGTAGAGGACGATGAGGTGTCCAGCGCTGAAGATGGCCATCAGGACACACATGCAGCTGAAGATGAGCGTGTCAAAGGTCCGGCGGAGGGACCACCAGGTGCACAGGAACAGAAAGATGAAGAAGTAAACAGCCGAGGTCACTGAGGGCAGCATGATGCCTGCAAACACGGAAACAGGGGCACGAAGTCAGAGGACAGAGGATTAATTGTTTGATCAGCCCAAACAGATCCACAGCTCTGACCCCAATAAAGCACTTCAGCAGACAGAAAACCATTACATGAGAGAAATATTGACTGCTTTTTATTCATAATATCTGGCTCTGTTAGGTGTTTTGTTGCATGTGGCAAAGGGTTAGGGTTAGGGTTGAAGCTTGCAGCTTGATGAGTTTAATCTAACGCCTCATCAGAGTTTTTTTTTCAACTAAATCAGCTGTCTTTAATGCATATAACTAATCAGTTGTGTCAAGATAAATACATGTAGGCAGCAGGCTAATCCAATAGAGGCATCCAATGAAGTAATAGTAATCAAGCTGAAATTAAAGTGTTTTGTCAAATCTGAACAGTTTGGTGCTGGACTTCAGTGTAGCTGACAGTCAATCGTCGTGCAAAGGACAGGGGGATTTTTGCCTGATCTGGAAAAACATAAATAAAATCAACTCTCTCCGAACAAGTAATTTGAGGCTCTGTCAGATTTGTGCCAGACCGCCTCGTTAAAACAGGTGCATGCTTCCTCTGGCAGCAAGCTGAGTAAACAGCTTTTTTAACCACAGTGAAAATGTCTTTTGTGAGAGGCTGAACGCCACCAAACATGGATTAAAGTAGAATATTTGGTTAGGTAAACACACAATCTTGAACTTGGTCTGGGATTTTTGGAAATGTTTGAATCACACAAGACAGAAACAATCCTATGCAGCCAACACTAGACTCTAATACTACGACTAGCAAATAAAGCATAATGTTGAAAAACATAAAAACAACAGTATTTACTGTAAGAGACTTTCTTTCTGTGATAATTGTCATAGATTACTGATATAGTATGAATTACAAATCTATAGCTGATTAATCACTACATTATTCAACTAATCAATACATCACCCAAATATATAAATCATGATGCCTTAAGATGAATATTCATCACACAGCATGCAGAGCTGCTCACCTGTCATGCCCAACAAGATGGTGACCACCACCTGCCCAGCAGTGGTGATCAAGTTCCCGATAATCTCCTTCACCTTTGATGCCACCTCCGCCACAGTGCGTAGGATTTTACTCTTCATGCTCTCCTTCACCTCCTCTTCTTCCTCTTCCTCCTCCTCCTCCTCTTCCTCCTCATCCAGCTCCTCATCCTCCTCGGCCTCGTACCCCGCTTCAAAGTCGTCTTCCAGCAGGATGTTGTCGTCCAGGCTCAGCTTCTCCTCTTCCTCCTGCGGGGTGGAATACAGTGACACATTTCAGGATTGAATGATGGATGGTGCAGCGTGGAGGTCAGAGCTCTCCATGGTGCTGAAAACTGTTTCCTACAGGTAGCTCGACTCCAGCTGGGAGTGTGTTTGAGCATCCTATAAGCTCTGTAATATATGTGCTCCGTGTTGCTGCTTGTGTTCTCCTATGGAACCACATGTTCTCTGTTCTTTCTTAACTCTAACCAAATATGTGTCCCTCTTCAACTTCAATAAAACAGAGACATAATAACAAGTGAGCTGTGATTTATATAAAACACATAAGGCACTAGACAAAGAAAGTGGCAGGTGGCACGAACCCTGTTCTGAATGAAAAGCTCAGATGGCTCACTGACGGAAATAAAAGCCCGAACACAACGCAAGGCTCTACAGATGAATTCCTGGTGTTTCTCAGTAATGGGGAGCGATGCCATCTGTGCCAGCATGAGCAGTGCAGTCGAAGTGAAAGTGAATGTGGATTTAATTAACACTGAGTCATAAAGAGGAGGGAGGACCTGCCAGGGGATGGGGGATGTATTCCAAGTCATCAACCCTCACAGGGAACTCTACTCAAACTCCTGCTCCCGCAAACTCAATGTGGACATTACATACTGAGCAGGAGAGACGACCGTCCACTCTACCGGTCACTTCGGCAAGACAGCTGAAAAAAAATCTGATCAGTTCTGACTTCCAGAAGGTGGAACATCACACAAATATTACCTGTCAGAGACCTGAACTCTAGTCTGGAAATTAGTGTGTGTAAATTTGTGGTTGTCTGAGGTGTTTGGTAAAAGTTATAAGTACTAAGTTGAGACATTTACTCTTTACATTTATAAAAACATTCTTCTTAAGATATTATTCACTTTCTCAGTCTAGTTTTATGGACACAAACATCAGCTTGAATACATCTTTTGTAGATGGTTTATCTCATCAAACCCTAACAAACATCTTTTTTACTCATACTTAAAACCACAACATCTGCTCATTGGGATTATCTTTTTCATGGCATCCGCCATTTTGGCTTCTTCGCATTTTTTTTCCTGACAATCACTATCTCTGGCTTCTGTTCACCTGGAAACCTCACGTGCTGGAAAATAACTGTCACGTTACTTCCAACCACTAGCCTTGAGCTGTCATGTTACTAATCTTAGCTACAGTATAAAGGGATATTTAACAGGGATATTACTCGTTCAAATGATAAGTGCTTACTCATGTTTTAAAATGTGGCTTCTTTTTATTTGTTTCTTTTGTTCAGGTATATTTTTTCAATCAATCAATTAGTTATTTGCAGAAAATGGCAGAAAAATGGCAATCAGTGCCCAAAGCACAATGATATTCAGTTTACTGTCACAGAGGAGTAGAGAAACCAGGAAATAGTTATATTTAAGAAGCCAAACCAGAGAATTTTGATTTCATAGTCTTTAAAAATGTCAATGTCAAAACAGTTTAAGTTTTTAATTGATGATTAGCTGATTTACTGAAAAACTGTCCAGCAGTGTAATTTTTCACTATTTCAACAAATAAATTAATGGTCAGATTAATCTGCCATTTCTACAGATAGACAGACAGATGGGCAGGCAGGCAGACAGACAGATAGACAGAAGAATTAGATAGACTGCGTGTCACCACGAATAAAACTCACTTGTTCCTCTGATTCAAAGTGTTCATTGTACTGGGTCATGTCCTCAGGCGGCCTCTTCTGGACCAGACTGCGACACAGGAGCCAGATGGCCAAGCCGGCCATGAACATGCCGATGTCAGGGATGAAGACTCGGATGCCGTTCCCTGCATCTGCACCAATCACACTGGCGACAAACAGAAAACAGAGGATACACACTGACAGAAAGCAGATGCTCGTTTCCTGAAAGTAGGGATGAATCCCAAGAAGATCTCCCAAATATTGTGATTTTGAGCAATCTCGAAGACTTTGATCGCTACCAAATGGTGGAAAATGGGAAAGGGTACAACAAACTCAACTGTACGTGGTCGCTCTCTTCTAATATGAAACAGTTTTTCTAAGAAATCCAGGGACTTGTGGTTGCTAGTTTAGTTCACTTGGACACGGCCCACAAATAGTTTGAATCTGGCCGAGGTTATTTGTCACATGTCACCTCTCTCTGTCTCTCTCTCATTGTCCCCCAAAAAGCATCAAAATGGTTCAATAATCTCAAAAACACTACATATTCTTGCATTTTTGCTAAAGTCTGTGTTTACATAGACTGAACAGCACTCCAGTTCATGTGAAGGGACATTCATGCAGCAATTATATCTCGCAGAAAGCCCTACCTGTTCACATGAACGCATGGGAATCTGGATTTTTCCGTGACTCAACTGCTCTTTTAATATGTGTTGTGTTGAATGCTTCAGCTTTTATATGGAGTACCACCCACTTTAATGAAATGCTGGTTTTAAACGTATCCCCATTAACAAGTGAGTGAAATTCCATTCAAACAAAAAAGGGCCATGAGAGTGTGGTATTTTTCTGCTTACTGAACTGTGAAAAAAACATGTTTACTCCCTTGAAAATTGCATCCTTTGTTCATAATAAGGTGGTGTGAGTGATAAGCGCGCCTTTTCCTCATTAAACCCCATAAAACAAAGTCAAAAAGACTGGAAGTGCTTCAGATTTTTCATATAATCACAGGTCTGAAATCTCTTGTGTGCAGATGATAATACATCATAAACAAATAACACACATCCCTGTTCTGGTCCGCAGAGTGTGTGTTTTTCATTGATCCCATAAAACATGACATTGTTTGAAGTGGTGTGGTCATATCGCTGTGAGCAAACAAAGCTTTTGTAAAATTTGGTATTTGATTAGTCTGCTCAGCTCTGACTAAATACCCAAAGAGTTGCTCAAACAGGAAGCAAAACAGAGGCGGCCAGCTGTTTCCATGACAGCTACAGTAACGTCAGGCTTCAAGTGATCCTGTGAGATGGATTTGTGCAGCCTGAGGGCCAGTTTTTATGAGGTGTCATGATTGCATGTACAATTAAAGCAAATAAAAACTGTCCTTGAAATGGCTAGCAGCTTTCAAAAGCTTTTAAAACTCACTTTTATCATCCAAACCAATTTCTATTTCAGTTTTACAGCAATCACACGGCATCCTGTGTTTGGCCACCAGAGTGTTTTCTTTACATTTCCAGCTGAGCGCCAAGAATAATTAAACTGTTTACAATAAACAAAACATACTTGGTGATTCTGCTGCACAGGCTGCTGAGAAAAAAAAAAAAAGGGGGGCTGACCAAATGTTTGGATCGAGTTATGAAGCGAATGGTCATTTCAAACGCAACCAATCTCAATCCTGGTCTTGAACAGATACAAAGCTTATAAAAGTTAACAAGTAGAATACGGAGTGCTAATCAACACGATGGAAAACGCTCACTCAGATAAATAGTTGGGCTTCTGGCTGCCGCTGTTGGCGAGTTTAATCTAATCAAGGACGTCTGTTTCCATGTGCTTTATTGTTGTGAAGCTTTGTGCATCCTCACGTGGATGAAAGAGATGGAAACTGACAGAGCCAGACGGGACCGAGCCAGCAACTTTAATGACTCCTACTTTCCCCTGCTTATCATGTGAGAGAATTACAATAACATTAGCAGTGCTAAGACCCATCTTCACTGGCTCAGACCGCGGGGGTGATTACTCATGAAGCTTCAGCGAAGAACTACAAATACGGAGAGCGAAAATCTTTTCTCAACCATATAAATATTTGGTATTTATACAGGATTTGAAAAGGTCAATCTTGAGAAAAACTAAAACGCACAACAGCTGTGAATTCTCTCCAAACTCCAATAAATCAGGCTGGAGCTCCGCATTCTTCTCCATATAGGCAGTAAAAGCAATAAAGCATCCACTCGTCCAGCAAATGCAGCTGTAAACATTGTATATACTGTATATGATGCTCAACACAAACAGGTAAATGCAGGCGGGATAAAATGTTTACGGCTCTACTTCCGCCACTTACAGTACACTATCCACCGAGGGCTGTTGAGTACTGGAAAAAGGATGTGGCTGAGTTTGGACATTCCCGTACTTAGGAAACCACATCTAACATGATCACGGGGGTGTGAGGAGACAGACACAGCAGCAAAAGCTTTGAAAAATAGGCCCGTCCACTGATTGTCAGACATAACTCGGTTTCGTGCTCATCAAGAATCCACACGGGGACAGGTTAGCAGCATTTATAACCCTTGTCAGGTGATGAGCCAGCGTGGCTAAATGCAAAAAGTGGTGTTTAATATTATTGTGGCGTTGCTATATTAAGGACAGTATGAACACACACATACAGTGGAAGAGAATCACATGTCTTATCTTTGACAGGTGAGGGAAAAAAATGTTTTGTCTGAATAAGAAAACACTTTTAAAAATCAAGCATTATATTCTGTTCCGTGGTATACAGGTTGTCAACCATCCCTTTCACCAACAAGCAGTTAACTGACTACGTTCACATGGACACTGATTTTCCCCCATTAATGATGATATGACGATATTCTGAATTTGAAACAGGTCATGTAAACAGCATACTATGTTTGGGTATTCTGAATTCATCCTTATTCTCAACGCCAAATGAAGCTTATCTGGCGAAGTTTCAGGAGTAGGACCACACCTAAACAGTGGAAACTTCTGGTATTCCTACAAATAACCACCTGACCCTCTCCTCTTCGTATTCTCCCCCCACCCCATTTCTCTCTCTCAGTTTCTTCTTTTCTTTCCTCTCCTGCACAGGACCATGAGGGGGTCCGTCCCTGCCCGGGTTTCGGCAGCAGATTCTCTACACAGCTTCCCCACAAAGCACTCGAGGAACTCGAAGAACTAAGATCTTCAATGTTTTGTTTTCCTTTTCTTTCATAATAAATCATTTAAACGCATCTTGTTGACGGTGTGGTCCTTGCTAGTGAATTGCGCATCTCAAATTAACTGCTGTTTGTGACACACTACCTGGTATGAGTGGGGTGTAATGTAGGCTGGACCAACCTGGGAGTAGCAGAAAATTCACCTGGTTCTGAGAGGCTGTTTACTAATGAGCCGGGATCTGATTGGACCGAACCCCCAACATGCTTGTCAGAGCTGGAGATGCTGCAGTGATGACGGAACAGCTTTCAGCTTTCTTGCATGGGTAGGGGAGTCTTTCCTCCGTTAAATAACTCCAATATTAATGTTCATTCAACACACTATAAGATGGAAAATGATTGTTTGAACAAATCTTTGTTCAACAACTAAAGTTAAAGTCTAACGTCTGCTGCTAGAGGGCCATCTCACGAGCTCTGAATATCCTACCAACCTGAATCCTACTGTTGAAAAACCCTGTGGATTTTCCAACTGGAAGAAAGATTAACGCTCAGTTAAACTAAATCAATACTTGCTGCTGCCTGATCACCAGGACAGATGTTATTCAAAAAATAGTTTTGGACAGGGAAGTAAATCCTGGATCTCAGCAAGCTCACAACAGGAATCATAAAATAAAGTAAAGACAGAAATGTGCTGTCAAAATGTAAAGCGGTGACATTATTCGGTGCACAAGTGGGTGGATTTGCTCTGAAAGTGTTTATCTTACCTCTCAAAGCCAATTTGTCTGATGGATTTCTCCCACGTGGAACCTGGACAAAAATATGAAGTCAGTTAGTGAATATTGATATTGTTTGGAAAAGAAATAAACCTCAACGCCTTTAATAAGACTTTTATATGAAGTCATTAAAAATAAATGTGTTACAGGTGGTCAAACAGCTGTTGGGGTGATGATTTCCATCACTGTATGCAGAATATATCCAGTAACTGCTGTTTATTGTTCCCTATTGCTATAATATAAAGAATGAAGATCTAGTCTGTAAAAGAGCTGTTAGCCTGCAACAGAACCAGTAATAAACCCTTCTGCTTCAAATCATTTCAAGAGCCAGAATATCTTTCATTTTGGATGATATTTCATTTTCAGGTGAAGGAAAGCAATCAATCTGTCTGTGCTCACTGCTAAGATAACCTACAGGGAAAAACAAGAAAATAAGAAGCTTTGTTTCCACAGCTTGGACTGGTTGAAGAGTTCCTGAACGTCACTCGAGTGCTCAGAGAGAGATTTCCAGGTATTCAACCGGCCGCTAAGAAGAACAGCAGCAGGTTGACTGGCCTTTGATCTACTTCCAGAGAAAACACAACATCAGCCTGTGACTTGAGGATCTCGACTCAGTGACACATCGATATATCCTGCTGTTTTGTCAGCGCATTAGGGGACCAATTAGAAGTCGACCTCCTCCGGCGCTGAAGCTTCTTGGTTTATGGAGCCCAGTGAGGAGAGTGAAGACGTTAAACACACTTCAGTGGCAGCTCTCGACTCAGACAAGCGTAACTCAAAAAAGGACAGCCGAGGAAAAACTTCATCAGAATGATTGAATCTATTATGTGTTTGTGCAAACTATTTATACTCTCAGAGGAGTACTATATCAAGTCTTGGTAAAACTATATCTGAACTCTACAATTACAAACTAGCGTATGAAAGAAAGAGAGAATACTATGTCATTATTTCGGGATGAAGGCTCTCCAATATATATAGAGGATGGGGAAGGTCAAAAAATATTCTTAATGAGCTGCTATTTACAGAGGCAAGCATTAAAAAGTACTATTGATCTCTTGTAGAAGTAAGTGTCACATTGAAAAGCTTTATTTGCAAATGGAATATGCAATGTGAAGCAGTAAACGAAAGATAAGGCAAAAGGCATTCAAGCCCTTCTCCTAAATGAAACACACACAGTGTCCAGTAAAGGAATGAGTCACACTATTATGCACTTTGTCAAAAACCGGAAAGAGTCTCTGAATTTCACTCAAGGTGAATTAAATGGTAATGGACTGTCAGGAAAAGCCTGGTGTTTCGCGATTACTCATCGGTGTCAAAAATAGCTGCAGGAACAGCTTCAGTGCCGCAGATGTTTTGTGTGTTATGTGGCTGGGGCGTATTTAGAGGAGGGAGAGTGTGGAGTTTCAGTGGTCAGTGGATCATCTGTGATGGGAGGAGCCCACATGACTCACCCCTGACACAACCTCTGACACCCAACACTTCACACACAGTCCTCCCCCCGACGGAGCTGCTAAGAGACTGGAGGAACAGACGGCACCTCCACATATCTGAGCCCAACTCCAAGCACATCTATCGTGAGCCAGTTGACTTGACTTCCAGTCGATATCACAATCTGAAATTAACTCTTTGACTCACCGGACAAGTTGACTGACAGATGATGATTTGTGTTTCAGTTGAAGTTGTGTGATTAAGCATCAAGGGGAACTACAAAATAAAGTTTTTGGGCTGAGTTGTTAGCAACTCAATGTCCCTTACAAGGCGAAGAATCTTAAATGAACATGGTGAACTGCACTCAAGAAACTCTCACAGGAGGAGATCAGGTCTGCCGATGCTGTTGTAATCCCTAATAATCACCCACAGAGGTTGATAAAGGTCATAGATTACATAAGGCCCCATTTAAATCTTCAAATAGAAACTCTTCAGATCGAAATGTCAGCCCAGTGACCTCAGGCAAAACAGAGTCTGTTTCAGTAAATCCCAAGTCCAAACATCTGCAACACCCAACTTCACCCAGCCCAAACTGAGCTAACAGGTGTTGAGAGGAGACCCATCCTGTGTGTGATATCACACTTGTGTGTGATATCGCACACAAGGAATGCCAGAGGTAAAGTCAGGCCAGTGTGGTCCATAGGTTACAATACAGTCTGAACTCAGCATGAAAACTTCTGGAAAAGAGTGTGAGAGTTTCTGCCCATTGAGGCGAGGCCGCTTTCCACCCCAGCTGAGCACCAAAAATACCTGTCCTCAGATTTTATGTGAACATCATAAAACACCCTTTGTACTTGCTGGGCCGTTAACCTCTCAGCACAGCATTTCTTCGCACCCTCTCCTCTATCCCTGGAACCTAATCCCAGTTGCCCTTTTCTGCAGAGACTGGTGATATGCTGCCTCAACATTTCAGCACGTCATAAGTATAATCAGACAATCGGCGAGCGCATTTGGGGAACGGTGGACGGGGCAACTGTGGATAGCGAGGTCAACGACGCTGTCTACAGGACTTAATGAGGACTATCCCAGAGGAACGGGTCATAAAACAGCCTCTCGACAAGCTCTAACGTGCAAATGATTTTTTTTATGGTTTGTTTTAACCTCCTCATTTGCCAGATAGGCGGGGGTTGCCACTGAAGACAATAACTGCCAACAAGTTTAGACAATAACAGGAAAGTATTTTGAAACTCAGCTGAGTGTAACTTTTCTGACAATTAAGTTGACATTATCTGAAAAGAAGCGAGCTCCGCCCATCTGGTGCTCTTTGGTTAATGTAAACGCTCATGACTGTTTGTAAATGCACGTCCCACCGTGTCGAATCAGCACAGAGGAATGACTGATAACTCCAAAGGAAGCCGGCGGCCCCAGCTCATCTGGTGACCAGTCACTGACCTGCTCACACAGCTGGAGGTGTTAGCTTTTTTGGAAAGCTTTCCTCATTCATACTCCACTCGGTTTACTGCTCTAATGGTGTATTTGGCTACGGCGAACAGAGGAAATTATGTGAAGTTATCTGGAGGGGGGATAACCGCCTCACCGCAATGCAGGACTCCTTGTTTATGCCTGGCTGCCAAAAGGAAAAGGGTGTCAGGGGGCTAAACGCCTGATATAGAAACCTGAGATAAGGCATTTACTCAGAATCTAGGCGGTGGATCAAGGGGACAAAGAGTAATGTGTGACTTCCTGTTACATATGTAGCCTGAAAATAAAAACAGGAATAGGATGACATTCATTTCAGGAAGTAGAAATTGCAAAAACATGGACACAAATCAACACAGAAGCTTGCTAATATACAGTATACGCATGTCTGTAAAATAATGTGCATTTTAATGTTGTAGGAATCTTCTATCGAAAAAGTTAAAACTTTACTTTACTGACACTTTGTTAATTTTAGTGGCATCGCTTTAGCTCCAGCCGTTTTTCATCATTTGTGCGTGATGCTGTATCCATGTGCCTCATTAATCGTCAGATGACAGCCAGGATCCACCAGCTGTTCACTGTAAAGCAGTTCCCGAGCAGCCCAGTGCTCGTACAGGAACTTTGGTGTTAAATGTTGCAGATAATGACTCAAGATGGCATTCATTCACGTGCCAGTGGAGCTTCATGTTATACAGTCTGAAACGAAACCCAAAATACTTTGAAACGCACATAACCGTAGCCCACACTCGGCAGGACGATGGTGCATTCATGTGCCTTGAGTTTATACAGTAATGAAGCCAGTAAATGCTGGAGAGAGAAAGCTGGCACTGATTATTATTAGTGTAAGGCAGATTTCTTCAGTCATGTCATATAATGCTTGCTAATATGGCGGATATCCATTTAAAGCAAACATCTAGATTGAAAAACAAGGACTCATTTTGGGTTAGGGTTCAAAAACAGTAACCTATTTGCCCTCAGGGACAGCGCTGCTTAGCGCTACATGCTAATATAGGGATGCTAACATGCTCGCAATGTTAACATGCTGATGTTTAGTAGGTATGTCGACCATGTTTTTTGTCTTTGCTGAACGTGTTTGCATGCAAACATTTGCTATTAAGTACAAATTAGAATGTCTTGGTTTTTCTTTGAATTTGAATTTTTATTCGATGGTGGGGCAAGACACAGGTCAGAGGATCACCAACGTTATTACAGTTCATCCTAAGGAAGACGAGGAAGAACTTCACACAACTACAAATCATGGTGGCACTAGTGGATGAGTTAAGCGATCATGAAAGTCTGATTGAGTCATCCTCTGCAACCATCAGTGTCTCATAATGTGCGATAAATAATGAAGTGCTTTTGATGAGATTTCAAAGATTGCAGTATAGCCTGAAAACATTGCAATATTATGTTAAGGCTGTATCGCCCAGCCCCAGTTGTCAGTATCTTTGAACCATTATGCTATATGCGGTCCCATTTTAACATTTCATTCATTGTTGGATTGCATTGTGTACTTTCTGATTAATCAATCAATCCCTTAATTGGTTAGTATGAAATTAAAACTTTTCAAGGTACAAATTGATTGATACACATTGTACAAAAGATTCACAAAAATCGGCTGATATGTTTCACAATCTATGATCCTGTCAATGCAAGTGGCTCCTCCTTAAATAAACAGGCAGATCAATAGACAGATAGATGGATAATACTCAGATAAAAACAGTAGATGGATACAATCTGTGGTCTCATCACAGCGGGGCTTGATCTGCCAAAGGCTGCAGCCCTCGAGACCCGGTAATAAAGATCTCCTTGAGTGAATATTTAGTCTACCCTCTCTGAACGGTGCTGTGTGTTTCTGCCTGAGGCGATAAGGTCCGTTCTGCCTCCTGAGCAAAGTTGGCTGCACTTCGACGTTGGAAAGTGACTTACCTCCATTAGAAAGAACAAGTCATTGGAACACAAGGTCAGGGTCTGTCCCGTCTAGACACATTCAAATTTTACAGTTTGATACAGAGTTTCATGAGAAGTCCAAGGCCAACTATTAACACCTTCCCAACACTGAGTCAGTGGCTTACAGAGTGTTTGCTTTACTGGCAGCAAGAATCTCTTTTTTTTTCTACGTCGCCGTACGGCTCAAGGAAGCTAATTACGCTGAGGAATGTGTTAGATTCATAAATCTTCATGATGTGACAAAATTCAACAAGAGTAAGGGCATTTCTGGACATTGTGAGTCGTCATTAGAGAGCATTTTTTCTGGAAATGGAGCATGTCTTCACATAGTTTTTCTGCATGGAAACTTTCACCCAGGCAGAGAAAAAAACGACACCTTCACTGGTGATATACAACTCTGTGACACTGCATCAATGGCTCAGGTCAGAGTTTAAGCACAAAACGGCCTGTGTGATGGATGGTACACACGTGTGCGCACAGTCCGCCATGAACATGTGACTCAACAAATAGAGATCTCGCCATTGTGGACTTACCTGAGTGAGAAAATTGTTTTAGAAGAGAATCTTTGAAACTAACATTAGATGCAGATTAAGCACCTGAAACTGTGAAAAATCTAACGCCACATCAGCTGAATGACGACAACAATCATATTTTGTCTTCCCTAAATTGCACAAAAAGCCATATTCTATACAATACTGCTTTAAATCTAAACTTCATTTATTCTTCTGCATTAAGGTGATACATCTATAGTGGCTATGTGCAGCTACACGCTATAACTATGGCGGCTACACCCTCACGTGTGAACTGAAAAAACTGTGTGTACGGTTTGGGCTGCTTGTGATTCTTCCAACAAGTTTCTAATGCCAGAAGAATTTATTAAGAGTGCAGGCAGCATGAAGCAAGTGGAAAAAAAGGTTGGTTATATTACGCTTATTAGTAACAAACAAACCTTATAGCAGAGTGGATTAAACAACATAAATGTCCCTTAATATGTCAGGTGGCCGAGTCAAATATGAAGTAACTGACTTGATCGTTGACTTGATTTAGTCTTGCATGGTCAGATCTTTCTCTCCAGCACTGTTATTTTGTTATAAGCTTGTTATGCATGAACAAACCCTGGCCTTAAAAATGCCTAAAAGAAAAGGTAAGGGCTGCTGGCTTGTTTAGAAGTGTCCCGGTCGCGACTAGATTATGAATATGGTGCTGCGTGTAGCTCCCTTGCTCGCAAGTTGTCGCTGTTGTTTCCTGCAGATAGTGAAAAGAGAGGAGGATGCCGACTCAAATAGTTAGTCATTGGCAGACTTATACCAGAAGTCCGCATCCTGCATGTAGGCCATAAAGAGTGAGACAGGATTTGATTTTGTTTTGTTTTTTCAGTTTTTAATCAAAATAGCTTCCTCTTACCTTGACAAAAGTGATTCACCTCATCACGCACTAAGGAAGCGACGCCCCTCCGGCATTAAACTCTCACCATCCAATACACACTTGTTTGTGCCTAACATTTTGCACCTTCTTTGTGGATTCATGACATGAGTCGTTTTGATTTCAACACAACACGAGCTTTGGAGCCTCGACCCTGGAGGCTGCGATGTACTCACAGTTGAAGTCCGAGGAGATGGTGCTTTTTGCCAGGAGGCTGTTGACGGTAATCTGATAGATGATGTGGAGCAGCAGGAAGGACATACTGGTGAAGCAGAGGGACTGCAGCAGACGCCCTGTGTGGCCTGGAGGAGGAGAACAGCTACAGTGAGTTCACCACCGCCACTCAGTTTAAGGATTTCCACATGTTATTACTGCCGCACATGCTCTGAAACTTGGAAAACGATTGGTTATTTGTCATTAACACACGTCAAAACACGGGCATGAAATTTTAATCATTTTGGAGCAACATTACAAAGTGTCTGGGATTACTTACGGTGCTCTTAGGGCAGAGCCATGGGGACAAAGATTCATATTCATGTGATCAGCTGTGACGTCTGGAGCAGTTCTGAGGGTGAGTGGGAGAGCACCCAAGTGGGATTTTCTGTGGATAACGATACATCTCCTGGCTAAGAGCTGGCAAAAGCTTGTTTCAGCTCAAACGTCAAATAAACATTCTGGTGGACCACAAGACCTCTAATTCTCTCTAAGTCTCTGATTCACCGTGGACTGAGCAAAACCAGATTTTCTACCCGATTTGATTCTTTGGTTTCTGGCTTCGGTGGCTGTTCGTGTTTTCAAGAAATGACTTGGCTCTTTAATGTCAGTAAAGAATACAGCTGTCAGAGGGCATTACTGATCCTGGGAGGTAAGGATGAGAGCGGTGTGAGGAGCTGCCACAGCTGCTCCACACATGGCTGTTTTATAGTGCACCTACAGGTATTTGGGATAATTTCAGGAGTTGTTATGGTGATAATTCTTTACAGTAGGACTTCTCGGACCCCCTCTTATTGTGAAATTGAAAGTGTTCGCCCTCGGGGAAGGAGCAAGCTTGATGAGACTATTCTTCTTTGAGGAAGAAAAATGACAGAAATGCCCTGAAAGATTGAGTTGCGCCACACATCTGTGCAGTTTGGATGACTGGTTCTGCTCTGGGCAACATCTCCATCTCATTATATTTACTGCATCCTAGCAGGGGAACACACTGCAGTTTTTTACGGCGTGTGGCACAGTACCCTGGCAAAAGTGAACCGCTACTGCTGAGCCTCGGGCGATCGAGGGCTAACCTTATCAAATGTGTGCAACAACAGACTACGGCAGGCAAATTAAATGTTGAAGTAAAAACAATTTGTGCTAATTTCCCATTGTAATTCCCCGGGCTTCCACAAAGAGGGAAAAGAATGCTTGTAAATACGAGGTATGAGGACTGTTAGCAAGTTTCTGCGTCCAAATCGGTCCTGAGGCTCAGGACAACACAACCGCTCTGGCTCTCTGCTTCTTTTGTTTCCCATTTGTAACAGAACATTTTTGTTGCGTGACGGCCATCTGTTTCGGTTGCCTAACGCTCATCTTAAAACAGTATTCTACTTTCAGTCTCTAAACGTTGTCCCAGGAGTACTTTTGAAAGGCTTCCAAAACAGAGGGCATTGTTCAATTTTAACAGCTGCTGCTTTTTTCCCTGATCAATCTGAGGAACCCTATATGACAACATCAAGACCTGATTTAACCACATGGTTCTGGCAAAATAAAAGGCCATGTTCCAACTCGATATTAATATCCATCCTGAGTGATCCAAGGAGGCATTCGAGATCTGATCGATCAGTCCAAATTTGAAGGTGGTCTGGGCTGTACGGAACCACATGCAACTTCCCCAGACTCCCTTAAAAAAAAAAAAAAAAAAAAAAAAAAAATCACGCAATTTTAGGAGTTTTTGAGTGAGGGAGAAACATAAACTACTTTGTGAAACAGCGACAGAAAATCTAAATCATTCATGCCTTCTTGTAAGTTCAGCATCAAATGTAACACATTTAAGTTAAGACATTATTATCTGCCCAGGATTATAATCACAACATAATTAATTCACATGATGATAATTACTTTAAAACGACTTTCCAAGTTAAGTCCTTTGGATATCTGATTGTTTCTTTTCATGTGAACTCAGCTTGACAATGATGTACAAATACTGACAAGAAGAAACCTTCCAGAGAAACTTATTTGGTTTTATCTTCATTACAGCCAACAAGGGGACTAAACGGCCGGCCACAGTTAGAGTCACACCAGTGGACATTTTTAAGGACACCTGCAGACATTTCCAGCCATTGTTGTGCGACAGAAGCAAAAACTGTTGGCCATCTGTTTGCCTTTTTTATTTCTCTTGTGAGATGAAAACTTGTTTGTTACTTTGTTGCTAGAATTCATTTTAAAAATATGAAGAGAGATATCGCTGGAAAGCACTTTTCATCCTAGGATCTGCAATCTGAGGTTAAATGGACCTGAGATCATTTTAACAAAACTATCACCATCATCCTCAACCACAAACAGCTGTTACTCAATAACTTACACAATTACGTGGCGCTCAAAGTAAAGAATAATAACCAGATAAATATTATTACAGTTTCCAAGCATTCAGTCAGTCATCAGTCAAAACATTCCTGTCACAAAGAAACTTCCTCATTCTGTGGCTCCGTCAGCCTGCATATGTTGACCGAGGCAGGTGTTTCACTAGAAGAGTATCTCATAATTTATGTGCCTGCAGCAATTTTTACGCGTGGTATTTAAGTCTTTTGTGTTTGTGCTTCCGTACATGATAACCCTGATGTCTGGTTGAAGGTTGGATAAACATAAGCTTATAAAACATGTATCAGGACTACCAGGACTCTCTGGAAGAAAGAAGTGTGAATAAAAAGCTGGGACATTAGAGATGTTGTCCTGCTGCTAGTTGGGACACTGACACACTTTACATTACTCCAAACTGGCAAAATAATAGGCCCTGATCAGACTTAATATTCATATCCATCCTGAGTGATCCGAGGAGGTATCAGATCTGATCGATCAGTCCAGATTTGGAGGTGGCCTGGGCTGTATGCAGTCACATGCAATATCCCCAGACTCCCTTAAAAAAAATCACACAATTTTAGGAGTTCTTGGGTGAGGGAGAAACATAAATCACTTTGAGAAACAGCCACAGAAAATTCAAAATCACTCACACCTTGTAAATTCAGCATTAGATGCAAGACATTAAGTTATTCCTTTTCCTGTAGTGGCGTCGCTGCACCAGCCTCTGCTGCTTCGTGTATAACATGCTTCTCACCTGCCAACATTCAACAACTGTTCGAACTCACTATTTCAATGGATTTTACCATTTACACACAGTCTTTGACAGAAGACAACATTTTATTGAATTAAGATTTAACAAATACAGTTAACCCTTGAAAGATTGCTCAGTTTTGTACGTTGCTCAGCTTGCAAAACTCTGTAAACATTGTGAAACCCTGTCTATAGGTAATGCTTAATTGTTTGGGCATTCTTGTAAATTCAGCAAAAGTTGATAAGCCATTTCTTTCTTGTGTTTAAAACTTTGTGTCTGTTTGGCCCTGTGATGTTTGTGCTTATTTGCATTTAAGCAGGAAAGTGAGATCTGATCACAAGTGGTCACAAAATGGCAGATAGTGTTAGAGGTTTTGAACCTTGATGTGATTGATTTAGTCTTTTTTGAGACGTCCTTTCCAGAAAGTAAGATGAATAAAATTGTCTTAAAATGGCCAAATAAAGATTTTTTTTTTAAGCCAAACTAGTTGATGTATTAAATCCAGGCACTCTCTATTAGAAGTCTCTACTAGCAAAAACATAAATCTGTTAAACTGTCCATAGCATCAACTATTTAGAGAAAATTCATGCTATAGTAAAAAACTCCCTTAAGGGAAGCTGTCATCTCCCCGCTGAGAACTGAATGCCTTCAAGCAAATGTGGAGCCAGATACTGTAATTACAACATTAGGGAGTAAATTACAACGGACAACAACAAGTTGCATAAGATTTTGTTTGTCTCCAGTTAAGATTGGAGGTCTTGTACGCTGACATAACCTTGGGCAAACCACACTGCTGTGGCTTTTTAAAGCAAATTACACCTAATGAATTATTCATGTACAACATTTGGTTTAAATTTACTTTACCAATTTAACCGCTGTACGTCCTTCAAGATGCAACAGTGAAAATGAAACAGACCATCAAAACAAAGCACTGACTTTAGCTCAATCCTTCTCCTAATTCCCCCTTAAACAATTCAAAAATGACTCTTTTTTTTCACAATGAAATGTGTATCTTTAAGTGTGGACTGTCAGTGTGCATTCAGTAGACTTTCTTACATAATTAAGTGAACAATTTAAATGTCATTTAACACAGCCAGCAGGGAGGAGATACTGTAACTGTCAAGTACAGGACATTATTATCTGCTCCAGATCATAATCACTACACAATTAATGCTCATGATCATAATTACTTTAAAACGACTTTTCAAGCTAACTCCTTTTGATATCTGATTGTTTCTTTTCGTGTGAACTCAGCTTGACAATGACGTACAAATACTGACAAGAAGATTCATGATGTGATATAACAACAGCGAGACCTTCATGAAAAGCAGAGAAACTTATTTGGTTTTATCTTCATTACAGCCAACATGAGGGCTAAACGGCCGGCCACAGTTAGAGTCACACCAGTGGATATTTTTATGGACACATGCAGACATTTCCAGCCATTGTTGTGCGACAGAAGCAAAAACTGTTGGCCATCTGTTTGCCTTTTGTTATTTCTCTTGTGAGATGAAAACTTGTTTGTTACTTTGTTGCTAGAATTCATTTTAAAAATATGAAGAGAGATATCGCTGGAAAGCACTTTTCATCCTAGGATCTGCAATCTGAGGTTAAATGGACCTGAGATCATTTTAACAAAACTATCACCATCATCCTCAACCACAAACAGCTGTTACTCAATAACTTATACAATTATGTGGCGCCCAAAGTAAAGAATAATAACCAGATAAATATCATTACATTTTCCAAGCATTCAGTCAGTCATCAGTCAAAACATTCCTGTCACAAAGAAACTTCCTCATTCTGTGGCTCCGTCAGCCTGCATTTGTTGACCGAGGCAGGTGTTTCACTAGAAGAGTATCTCATAATTTATGTGCCTGCCGCAATTTTTACGCGTGGTATTTAAGTCTTTTGTGTTTGTGCTTCCATACATGATCACTCTGATGGTGTGAATAAAAAGCTGGGACATTAGAGCTGCTGTCCTGCTGCAAGTTGCGACACTGACACACCTTAAATTATTCAAAACCATCATCAAACATACTGACATTTGACAGATTTTTCCACTGGAAAAATTAAACAACTCTACTGGCTCATAATAAACATTTAGCCTAGTATAAATAAGCCTATTGAATGAATCTGTTTTATACAAGCCCTTTACAGCCTTTAAATAATGTGCAGAGGTTGCTTTAAATTCTGCAGATTTAACTTTGGAAACCATCTTTTCTACTACAAAACATCTCTTTTTGGAGTCAATACACTTACACCTGGGATGATGATCTGCAACAGTTTGATGAACTATGCATTATCTTGTGAATTCTGAATTCTTAACGCAAATGTATCATTTCTTGTTGGTGTTAAAATGTCGATCAAATATTTGTGATCTCCATCCCAAAGCATAACAGCAGTCCTTATAATGAGGAAATTCCTGTATATGGGCACAAATTGTCCACTTTCTTCACTCCACATACAGGAATTTCATCAGTATTTCACAAAGACTTGTATTAACATAAAATTGAAACCAAAATGTTTCCCTAAACTTAACCAAGGTATAACTGATGGGAGTCAATGTGGGGACCATTTCACTAAACGGAGAATATCTCTTTCTCTCCTTAGTTCTTTTGTTGTCTGAACCTAATCACAGACAGGATGTGAACCCTTGATACCGGTGTGACAGTTTTTATACGCCCACCATCCACCCCGAGCTCCTGCCTGCGACTCCAGCACGGTTCATAAATGTGGTGTTTCATTTAGTCGTAAAAAGGTTGTGCAGGCACAGAAGGCTTGCTTAGAGCACGGATAAAGTGTGCTCATGTCGTGCTGAACAGATTGTGTACGTTGGGACTGAGCTGCCATGTGTCGATCTATGTTTGAAGTCACCAGCGATCAGACACATGAACATTGCGCTTTACTAGAAGACCTCCCTCTTTAACTATTGATGAGAGTGTAAGTGGTCCACTCTCCCCGCTCTCCTCTCCCTCCTTTACTTCCTGATTGTTATTTCAGCTGGAGACGAGCAGAGACAGCTCTCGGACTGGATGTTGATCACTCCACCACTGTGGGTTTATGTATTATTTAACACTGCATGTGGTCTCCGACAGAAACCCATATTATGTTTAGTATTTTTCGCGGTGAGAGGAGTGCATGAAGGCGCTGCTGAGGCCGGCAACCGCAATCCCACTTTCATCGCCTCTAAGAAGAACAGTCACCTCAGTCACTTCTCATAAACTGCCGCCGTGATTTATGTTTCTTTGGAGGATGAATGGCTGCTGCGGCGCTGTCAAAAGACAGTGCGGGCTGGTTTTCATTTCTCAAACAAAACACCAAAGGTTGAATTAACTAATAACACTTGTCAAAAGCATGCAGATCATGGTATTAGGAAATCAGTGGAGCCTTAGGAGCCACTTTTATATCCCCCTCTGATAATTGAAGTGGTTAGTGGTGATCAGAAACGGCCCTCATCCTCAGTTTTCTTCTTCTTGCTCTGAAGGATATTTCTCTTGACTCTAAACAAACTGAACCTCGGCCAGTTTTCTTTTTTATTTTCATCAAGTGGACGTCAGATCTGATCCGTCTCAAATCTTGCTGGCCTTGGATCAGTTTTATTATCACAGATGGATTCATGCCCGCACTAACCGATATTACCTTTCATGGACTGAACTTGTTGCCAAATCCATCCTCATCTCAGGGAAATTCAAGTCCCCTGGAGAAGGGCTGGTGCACATTACTGACAACAATATTGCGATTCAACGTGGAGGCAGTCAGGAATCTCCGGGCGACTGACAAAACCAGAGGAATCAAATGTGTAAAGTTCAAAGAGTGCACAAGTCAGATCTTACCCTGCATTGTTGTGCTTGTGGGCTCCGCGAAGAGTGGAATAAGCAGGAGATAGATGAGGTAGATGAAGGACAGGGCATTGTACCTGAATAGGCAAGCTGCAGAGATAAAGACAGAAGACAGATTGAGTAACAAACAACAAACAATCCCTGATTTAACAGTGTCTCGTGTGCATTACATAACATTTAACAGTCAAAAAAAAAGGGGGGGGGCAGAAGCTGGCAGCCGTAACAAGCTGCCTGGTCAGGAATCGTCACTGATATAAACTAAACACTGTTTGAGAGAAACATGTGGTGAAACTCATTAAAATGTTCGCTGCTCGTAGTAATAAAAAAAGAAAACAAAAAAAAAGCCAGAACATTCCTGTAACCAAACTTTACGCTCACAGGCCTTGTTGTCTGTCCATCTGGCACCCATCACCAATAGAGCCCAAACTTAATTCAGTCATTCAGGGACATGACGTCTTGTTTTGATGTATAGAAATCACCCAACAGTCTTTGGGTGCTAAGAGAGACAATGAGCTGACTGAGCAGCCGGAGGTCGGCTCTGCCTCACAGAGAAACGGCCTCATATCATATGCGCAGATTTCATTTTGCAAGAATCCCGCGGCATGTCATGGATTGTGAGCATTACTGAAACTGGATCATGTGTTTTTTTGATGGAACACCATAAAACCAATTCTCTGTGGAGTCGTGCACCACACATCCCTGAAATGCTTGACGCACCTCTGAGAGATGAAAAACAGGAAAACAGCTTTCAGGTGCCAAAACTTTAAATGAAATGCAGCCTCATGGAGTGTGAAGAGTGTGTCACTCCAACTGGAGTCTGGAAATTCCGTACTTTATGCATTTCCTTAATATCTTTTATTTGTTTTATCTTATTTCATTTGTTTAGTATATACTGTACAGACAATCAGTCACATGACCAATCCTGATTTGTTCCTTATACTAGGGTCACGACTAACGATCATATTTCATTCTGGATTAATTGATCACTTGTTTGGTCTACAACATGTCAGAAAATGCTGAAAAAGCCAAAGTGTGATGACTTCACACGTCTTGTTTTCTCCACGAAGATATTCATTTTCCTGTCATTGAGGAGTCTAGAAACCAGAAAATATTCACAGTTAAGAGGCTGGAATCAGAGAAATCTGACTCTTTTTGGTGATTAATTTAATAATTGAGAGCTACTGTATTATATATTTTTTATTTGAAAGATCAAGCTATTAACCAACTAACTACGAATATAACCATCAGATTAATCAATAACAATATTCATTAAAATAATCTGTGGTCACAGATATACTCTATTTTGAAAAAAGTCAAGCTTAATTAATTAGCAACAATTTTGATAACTGGTTTATTGTTATTGTGTCATTTCAGTTTACATTTTTTTTTAAGGAAAGTTCTCTCATTTTAGCTTTTATTGACCAAACAAACTGAAACGACAAAGAAAATGATTACGAGATTAATCGATTTTGGAAACAGTCTTTAGTTGCAGCTTAATGCTACTTTAAATTAAAGCCATGCGTGAGTTCAATGCACTGTTTGAGTGTTTACGTTGTGTCACTACACATGACACTGGATTGCATAACATCACACACTCACACTTCCCCGAACACTCCCTCCTCCACACACACACACACACACACACACACACACACACACACACACACACATATTAGGATAATGAAGGAAGTCTTTTGAGCTCTTGATGAAAGTGAAAACGCTTAAGTGCAAACATGACTTCCAAAAACCATTAATTGATGTATTGATCCTTAGCGCGCCTCATTTCCCCGAGTCAGACCGACCATCTGCCCTGATCGGAGCTTTTACCAGTCAAACAGCTCACATCACCTGCTGACTGAACATCAATTAACGCATCCTAAATGAGCAACACTCCAGCAAACACTTAGCCTATTTCATCACCGAAGGCTACATATACGCATGAAGCACATTCTGAGTGCTCCGTAAAAATCAGCTGCACATATCATTAACAACTCACAGGTTTTCAGGTACTCCTCGACTGTTCCCTAAATATATACGCCCGCCTTACATTTCTTTGAACATGTTGAGGTCAGGAGGTAGGGAAGGAAGTACACAGTGACCTTGTATCAAATGTGGACACACAGTCTGACCTCCCAAATTTCTCTTCGCGGTTAAATCAACAAGCACAAAGTTTACAACCTGGTCGACTACGTGAGTTACCGTCTCGGGCCGCAGAGATCAGCCCATCTAGGCAGCCACTGGTCTTGAACTTCTGAAAAATTACACTTAACTGCTGAAAATGGTGCTTTTATTTATCTTTGCACACTCAATGGACCTATTCATTGACATTTGACTTGGCACTCTGGCTTCTCCCTCGCTGCAGCCCTACAGTAAGTGAAACTCCTTGTTTCCTCTCTGCGCAGATACGGACCATTGAAAAGGAATAAATGTTAATAAATGTTACGTGGGCTGTCATCGCTGAAAAAGAACACTGGCATCTGTAGATTATCTATGGGATTAAGTTTCAAGTACGCACGAATGCTTGAGACAGTCCAAGCACCAACATAACAACACTGCAAGGGGACTTTATTATCATTGTTCATCATGTTTTGTTTCAGGCTTTTCAAACAAGTTGGGTTAACATAAGCCTCTGGGCCGAATGGGGAGGGAATGACTCACAATCTTTAATTTTTGGTCTCACACCACTTCTCTCCCCACCCACTTCATTTTATCTTTGTTAAATGTGGCATTAAATAAGCTCTAAATCTGCCTATTTTGCCCAAGTTGGCAGCATGGAGCCTGCTGCACCCATTATACATCTGCTCAGAGTTACAAATCTAAAGCGGTCCCTTTAATATCTATACCGTGATGAGATACAGCCAATCTATCTCTGTCTGCGTGGCTGCGTTAGCCTGCAGACACTTGACCGCAGTCTTCCTGACCATTTGCCTCCTCTGTATGACTCACCATCTGAGGATTTTTACACAGCGAATGAAAATAAACTGCAGTAGTTTTCAGACATCAGATTACAGCAAAAATCCCCATTCACGTCTGAATCAGGCTTTTGTATCTTGCTAGTGAGACGCTGTTATTACAGCCACACGGAGCCTAAACACAAGAGAAGCAAACCGGCCTTTAAATGTGAAATCAAGTCCAACCAACTTCAGAGTTTGAGCCCAAAAACATAAATGTCATGAAAGGAAGATAAGGTGGTGCGGTGCCTGGCAAGACCAGGCGCTGGGTGATAACAGAGGAATTCAAACTCCTCTGAAGAAAATAATATACAACTTACCACATCAGGTCCACACCACCACTGTAAAGAGGTTTATTGTTTTCATCGGACCATGAAGCTTGAGACTAAGTGGCTGATGGACACGGAATGATATTCAAAATGTGAAATCCTGTCCAGATCCTGATTTCAACATACAGAAACTGCATACTGGGCAAAATGAGCCTTTCAGGTAACATATTAATACATTTTCTCAAAGGTAGCTCATTTTATATATGTTTATATAGCTTCATTTTTAGATACCAGCTTACTATATTCTTTTTTTAACAGGTTTTTTCCTATCCATTGATCATCTCAAGTGTTGCCAATTCATTTACTGTCACTTAAATCAAGTTTACTTGCAGCTCTTAACCATTTTTTTCAGTTTAAAGATAGAATGTACGGTTGTTAGCTAGCAAACCATCACTGGCTTTCCGGTTAGCTAACTCCTGACTAGCTCCATTAAACTGCAATGATAAACCAAGATGATTGACCATTCATTTTCATGTCATGTGACTTGTCAATTATATCACATATAGGCTATGCTGCATCTTTGAGTGTGTTTAACACTAAAAGTTAGCTACATGTCACATAATTAGCTTCCGTATATTAGTCTGCTAGCGACCAGAAAAAGTATACGGTATGGTTGGTATAACTCTGATAAAGCTACAGGGTTAGCTTATGTGGGTTAGCACCACTTAGGACATTCATTTGTGTCACACTAACCTCAAAATGTAAAAACATCATTTACTTAGAGCTGAAAATGTTCCCACTGCTGTCCTCTTCATATAGCAGGCTACTTGTAGGCTGAATCCCATAAGTTGATGTCGGTTTTTCACATTTAATGTTTCTTTTTAACATAAAACAGTTTTGGTTTACAGGTTGCTTTACAGCATTAAATTAAAGAGCAACTCTCACCAAAAAGCAACCAAGGCTTTATTTGCAATTGACTATGAGTCAAACCTTCGTGTAAAAGCATAATTACAATGAAAGAGGCACTTTTAAGATTTGCCATAGTTTCGTTTTTGGGCAAGCTAATTTTCAATGGGGTGCAGGGGCACTTTTACTCTAGCATCAAAATCACTATTTTTAAAACACTAAGAAGGCAACATAACATGAAAGTTTGCTCGTAGTATCACCAGGGTCTCTACACATGAACACGAGCATTGAGAACATTGTCTGCGTACACAGAGTTCGCTAAAAAGAAGGTTTTGAATGACTCATGGTTGCTGCTGCACTTCCGACGTGCCGCTGTCATGGCAGACAAAAAGTGTTGATCCCCGAGTGCGACCTAACAGGCAGGAGAGTAATGGTGGACCACTCCTCAAGCTTGTGCACTCCCACTGAAAATTAGCTTGCCCAAAAACGTACCTATGGTAAATCTTAAAAGTGCCTATTTCGTCGTAATTATGCTTTTACATGAAGGTTTGAATCATATTCAATCGCAAATAAAGCCTTGGTTGCTTTTTGGCGAGAGCTTCAATTCTTTTATATCTAACCATGATAAGATCCTGTTTAAATATAATCCTACAAGCTGACAATTATTTTCGCAAATGTTTGGTGATGCATGTCCATAATTTTAGCACCGTATTTATTTGAGTTTAAATTCTATTGTGTGTTTAAACATTTGACAGCTACTTTATTCTTAAGCAAAACACAGCTTAAAAAAAACACTAACCAAAGTCAAAAAGCTTGTTTCCTTTACCGACCTTTGATTTTAACTAAACTTACAACACCAGAACCATATTTCTGCTATATTTTCAAAGGGGAAATTTTCTGTCTCTGCTTGATTTCCAAACTTTAATGGAGTTTTTATTGCACAGAAAACTTGTTCATTACATTTGTTTTTCTTTCACAGCCTAAAACAGCCTTGATTGGTTTACAGACTAAACCAGCAAAGTGAGTTAAAGTGAAGCACTTAACAGATGCTTTCTGATTCTTCTTTGTCTACAGTTACATTTGGATTATTATTATCATTATTATTATTATTTGTTTGTTTTTTTTACTCTTACCACAACTTTTTAGTATTTTGTCTGTATTTTTACTCAACTCAACTCAACTGTATCAATTGGAAGGCAGAGGCATGTTTAACAGCTTGAGGTTAAACAGTAGTTAACAAATTATAGCTAAAGTCAAAAATCTTGTTTTTCTTTACACAACCTTTGATTTAAACTAACAGCACCAGAACTGGGTGTGCTGCTCTGTTTACACACTTTAACTGAGTTCGGTTCCTGTGTGTTTGGACGAAGATATATAAAAGCGTTATTATTACACATTGTGGTGGTGGCCGACTGCGTCTGCCTGATTCCAGTGATGCTCACAGCAGCTAAGCATCTTGCGTGTGGCCCTCATCCTCTGTTCACTTCAGTGTCGTTCTTTATTCCGATGCACCCTGACCTCCTCGCCACAGCTGGCCTGCCGCTTTGTCCGTACATTCGCGCCACAGCCTTGCTGGTATCAGATGAGGCCACAGTGCAAGTGCACGCTCATAATCACGCTCACACTCCAAACTCTGCCAGTAAACATGTAAACAGCAGTCTGTTTGATCAGCGACACTGTAGCTGTGTGTGCAAGATGTGTGTGTGTGTGTGTTTGTGTGTGGTAGGGGGACTGTGTACACATGGGGCCCAGCAGTTCAATGCTTTTCAATAGAGGTGCTGTCAGATGGCCAACAGGAAACACAGACTATGTAACGTCAGCAGACAGGTCTTTCACCAGGACACGAGAAAAGCGACAGGGTGCAACATATATTACATTTCTGAAAATATGCAGTACAGGTGATGCTGGCGTTTGCGGTCAGATAACGTCTGCCAGGCTGCAGTGTGTATCCTCGCTGTTCTGAGCGGCCAAAAAATACACTGACGTTGTTCTATTTTGTCTCCAAAAACACGTGACAAGAGAGCCGAGAGACAGACATAAAACACGTGATCTTCCAAAGAAAAAATAACAATCTGCTTTACAAGTCTGTGAGCTGATGAGTTGATGTTTATTGACTGACACCGATCCCATTCAGTTCTAATTAAGACGAGATCTTTGACTGTCAAACAGAAATACTAAAGTGAAGACAGCCCCTGATCCGAAAGAAATACCCTCTCTCATCCCCTCACGCCGTCTGGTCCACTACACCTCCCTTTTTCTTTCCACTTCACATTTCCTTCCTCCCGTCAGGTACTGTGTACAACTGCGCTGAATGACAAGTGCCCATTTGCACTTTGAAAAAACATCAAATATTAAAGGTATGTTTACGATAAAAGGGGAAGGCAATTCTTCTCTCCCTCGCAACCGCATTATTAATTCATACTGTTAAAACGACTTTCCACGAATTAATGGAGACAATGCATGGCCTCACGATTGCTTTTGGAAATAAAGGGGGGGCGTCGGGCTGTCAAGCGATGCATTATGGTGGGACTGAGTGGGTCTTATCTATAGAGAGCATGCTGTTAGCTTTAAAGTACCTCCTTGTAAGTCTCGCACAGACACCACAGTGGAACCACAGTGGCGGTTAGATGTTAATCATGTTTCACTTGTGGCCTACCACAGAATTAAAACTGCATTTAATGGGAGTCTGTGTGATCGTACCTCAGGCTCTGCAAACTCTGTGTCGGAGTTCAAGTGTGTCAAACTCATATCTGAGCGCCAAAGACTCAAGAAGTCCAAAATCAACGGCCAGGTTTGAGTCGTCTTGTGAAGTCCGCATAGCAAAAGAGTGAATCGAACAAAACGTGGCACGGCGCTTTTCTTAACAAAGTTAAAAATGCTGTAAACAGTCCAAAAAAAACTCCACCGCTGACTAAAGTGGGAAGAATGTGCCACACAAAATGCGAAGCTCCGACACTGTCAAGGCAACGTAATGTTAATCAACAGTGTTGTCACCGCAGACATCTAATGAACGTCCAGTCAGCAGCTCCTGCATCAATAACAACACCATGATGATGTTTCATTAATAGGCAATAAGTAAATAAACTCACATTAAAACCTCAGCGGTGAATTTGTAATACCATGACAACAAACGTTACACAGTTTAATTACAATCTAAGGATCAGTTTCTGATTTCATTCTGATTAAAATCAAATAAACTGGTTAAAATTTGAATTTTTTTATGTTTAGAGAAAAGAAGTTGCTCTCAATTTGTCTGTTTTTGAACACAGGCAGTGTGCAAACCACAGGACCTCCTGGAGGCAGAGGCTGGACACTGTTGTCTGCTGTGTTTTTTTCCCCTTCACCAGATCCAATAAAAGCTTACAGCCAGACCAGTCCTGGTACACCGCTGTTCTGCTTTGTAATTGGTAAATAATAGCTGGTGTGGGTAAGCTGTGCAGCCTATTGCTTTAGTTTTAGATCCAGACGTGAGCAGGGACGAGGGATGCAGCGTTGACCTCCAGCATCATGAGGTCAGTCACCATCATGCATCTGACTTCTGCTCGTCACACTTCAGATCTGGATTGTTCTGCTTGAGGTTTTTAGATTTTAAACTAATATCACAGATTTTCACGAGCGCCAAATAAAAGGAAATAAAGACAGTCACGGTGGAAAATACAAGACACAACCTTCCTTAAACGTCACATTAACATAATACAGTCAACTGATTTATAAGATGATATCAGACAAGCTACTATATGCGACTAGGCGAATCGATTAATTGATCAGTTGTATGCCATTAAAGATGCGTAAAAAGTGAGGATTAAAGAAAGAAAAAAAAAAAACTAAACTCACCGGCTGCTAGACACATTGGCAGCAGTAACCTGAAGACCAGCCCGCACACCACCTCAGAGGCCATGGCTCCGTTCAGTCCAGGTAAAAGCGGCCGAGGATTGTCTCTCTAAGGCTTCTGTTGCATCCCAAACTCCTGCGCTCTGTCAAATCCCAACTGGTGCGCTCCTCCGCTCGGCCACATCAGCTCCCCCTGATGACACCTGGACTCCGCTGCTTATTCCACAGTGTGATGTTGCGCATTTGGCGAGGCTCACCACGGCAGGCATGTCACCGGTCAGCGCTGAACACCGTGATAGTTCAGTAAGTCATGTTGACGCCGCGCAAATGGAGCAACCGACTCAGGTGCGCAGACAGCTGGCGCGTAAATGTGCCCAAGGAAAGAAGCCAACAAGTCTTCAAGTCCAAATAACCTAATTATTTTTGTTGGGTTGGTTTTTTGGTTTTAACTACAAAACCACATTTAAGAGAAACCGTCAAAGTACGACAATTGATCTATTGTCACGTCTTTTCTGTGAGGCTTGACAGGAACACCCAGAGTAACCGGACAACTCTGCCTCCCCGTTCTGCCCTCCTGCCGAAATTTGACTTTCTCACTTCTGGTCTGGATTGTGCTCGCCAACAGGAGGTTACCAGGACGAGCCTTTGATTGACTCCTCCACTCAGCCAATAAGAAGTCTTCGATCCGTTGACCGGCCCAGCCCCCTTTGATAATTGGAAGCAAGAGGTGGGACAAGAGATGGCTACGAATACCACGAGATTTAACAGATAAGGTGTGCAAAAAAAACAGCTGATTTTGTCTGATACCGCAAAGAAATGATTTATTTTGTAGTCAGTTTATTTGAATATATCAACTTTACGTAAGCAGCACCACTTCCACACATGTCCTGAGACTTTCACTGATCCTTACGTCCCCTCAGGTCTGCTGTCCAGCTGTTTCATCAGAGAGAAAACAGCGACGCCTACTGGTGTGACACCACCCTGCACACATCAGCACATCCACCAGCCATCTAATCCCTGTTACCACAAAACAGGCCTGTCAGATTTCCCCTTGCAGACAGGAAAGAAGTTTTCCAAAATATGTTCACTTCTTGGAATAAGTAAGAAGGCTGCAGCAACAACATCTGCCCTGATTACATTTAATCCAGTTATGCTGAGTAAACAGACGTGTGTCGTGACTCGAGCCCCGCAGTGCTCAGGTCTGTTTTGGGGGACACAAAAGTTGATCTGCATCATTGTTGGAGTTTGTTGTCACTGGGATGACGTGCCGAGCTGTGGCAGCTGCTGAGGCGTCCTGAAAGTCTTTTGGCTGCGTGGCCCCTGCTCTGCTCCAGGCTGACCTCTGAACTTACAGACAACAGGCAGGTTGGCGTGAAGAAATACGTACAAGGAGATCACATGCAACACAGAAATAAAATCATAGAAATCTGGGTATGAAATGTTGATCATGGCAATAGATGGGCTGCCCTTAACACTGTGACTGTGACGACCCGTATCACATATTATCATGACCACAGATGAGACGTGCTGCCATGACATGCATGTGCACCCAGTCATGGCCCTCAATGCCATGAGGTTTGGTGAAGACACTGTGTTCCAGGAAGATACATCTGAATGTGTCTGAATCTGTGTTTGACGGCTCTGCTAACCACAGGTCTTCATCACTTTTATACACATCATACATGTCATATCAACATTCTGACAATACATGTCATGTCATGTTCATATAATATGTGTTTCAATCAGGAGAGACTCATATTTTTGAGTGAACGTAACGATGTGTCGCAATGTTTAAAATAGAGAATGTAAAAGTCTTTGGTGGTTCGAGTCGATCGCGATGTGGTGGGGAGTTGATTCTGGTGAGCTGAACCTCGCGGCTGGGTATGAGGAACTGGAGGAGAATGGAGTCAAGGAGGGCCTGAAATGACGGCAGCAGAGAGGAGAGCGGTTTTAAAGTTTGACAGCAGAGTCGCGATTGGCTGACAGCAGAATGTGGCAGAATGTGGTTGGTTAAATGGAGAGGGGGGGAAATGAAACGACCCATGGTCAGGTGAGTGGAGGGAGCAGTCAGTGTATGAACGTGACAAGTGTTGTGAAGTGCTTTGAGCCATCAGTAGAGGGCTGTAGAAATGCCACACAAAGTTGATTTATCATTTTGCAGCCGTGTTAGTGGTGATAGAACGAGGTCGGCCAAAACATGATCTTCCTCGAACCCTAATGAAGTGTTTTTGGTGCCTGTACCTAAACAGTCGATGAGCTCAGTGTTGTCACAGCATAAAATTTAACATTAGCATTCAGCACAAAGCACCACTGTGCCTCAGTGCAGGCTCACAGAATACCACACAGTAACGTGTTACTTGTGAAAAACACCTGCATTCATCATGTTATCCCACTAATTTTTTGGTTCGAGTCATAAATGAGTCACTGGAACTTAAAGCTCCACTGTATACAGTGAGTACTTGAGGTGACTCATAACATGTATTTCAGCTTAATTTTAGATTAACAGAGAAAGACGCTTGTGCCAAAATACATAGAAATGTCTGAGAAAGTCTGAATATAGATTGTTTTTCCTTGTTTCTGAAGTCCACTTTCATTAAAGCCCTTCATCAATGCTGTATGCTTATTTATGACACATAATCTTCCTCCCTACTTGATCCGATTTAAGACAAATTACGATAGCACTGATTGCAGCAAAGAGAAAAAATGGAGTTCAAATAAAATCACAGCATTTAACGTAGAAATAATGTGGCTCAGTATAGAGATGCTTATTTTACTCAAAATTGATTATTCCTTATTTGCAGGTATCAAACACCTTTGTTATTTATTACCACTATTAAAAGAAACTGCACTGAAGAACAAGTGAAGGAGCGCTGACCTCATGTTTATTTGTTGTGCAGCGGATGAAGCATTAAAATGCAGAAGAAACCAATCAATCATACGTGCTTTGATATATTTAACGACGATATCGACAAGAAAATGATCCATGCTATTGCCTCCTCTGAAGTGCATTAGGCGGGATGAAAGCAAGGTATGATGGGAGCTCTCAGGACCGAGCCAAATGACCCACCTCGACCTCCGCGTTTGAAACACGGGGCACTTAAAGCAGCAAAGGTCATGCTTGTGATGTGATGAATCACCGCTTGGCCCAATCACCGACGTGGATTCGGTTTGTGAAAGTCAGAAAAATAAACAGCAGAGGGGAAAAGCTGACGTCGGGGGGACCAACATACTCGCTGCCAGCCTCTGAAGCATCACTTTTCCCTGGAAATCCAGAGCGACTGGCTGGATGTGGGAGCAGCCAGAGAGTCACCCGCGAGGCCCTGAACTGCAGCCAGCCCTAATCAATAACCAACCTCAAAACATGTCAGCCCTCGATTTGTTTCTGCCGTTTGAAGTCTGGACCTGCTGATCTAATCCCTGCAGATGGATGTGAATCTTAAGTAACTTTCGCCTTTGATCCATTATTCATACGATTCTTGAGAGGGGGGAGTTATTGATAAGCTCCCTTCGCCAAATGGACACAACAGTCTTGCACGACACACAGTGTCGGTTCAAGTCGGTTGATCCTGCTGACCTGCCTCGCGTTGATGTCTGAATTATGATCGTCGCAACAGGAATTGTTGATGCTGCTCATCATCGGGTCCTTGTTCTTTGAGGCCTCCAAATTGTGAAGAAAACTGCACTGCCAAAGGGTGCTGTCTGTAAGAATGATTGATTTTCGAGTCTCATTCCCAACTCATCAAAAATGGACACTTCCAGATGACCTAACAATGACCTACAATCCCAAAGGCTCAGTTTTTGACAAGTCAGGAAACTTTGATTGATGCTTATTTTTTGGAATTTGTTATCTTTGGGCGAGTATTTATGTGAAGATGACGGAGGGGCTTGCGAAAGAACTGCAAGATTAATTCATTAGATTTGTAGAATATTAACTGGTTTGCTTGTTCTGAGCCTCTGGAGCAAAACAAGATATTTTGATGAGCTATGTGAAAAAAGGCGTCATTAGTGACAAACAGCTGACAAAACTGCTGCAATAACTTCTTCTGGAGCTTTCAACTGGTCCATATCACACAGTCCTCAATAGCAGATTGATTCTTCTTCCAAAAATTGTCCATTCTTGCAAAAAGTGGGCGAAAATATGCATGTAATAGCACAGAATCTGTGCCTGTCTAAATATTCATGTGGATCTCCAAATGAAATCTTTCTAAATGCTGAATTCGTTGTAATTCGAGTAGAGATCCCGCACTGCCGGCCTGCAGCGGCTTCTGCCAAGAAGAACACAGAAGTGCAAATGAGATTAACGTCCAGATTGCTTCAGTATCGACCCATGAGTGAAATCCAAACTGTGTGTCCGTTCAATATTTACATGGATGCACTTTCCGTGCACTCTAAAGGTGCCTCTGCTTAAGTGGGCTTTTTAGTGTCTTTATGTGGTGGATTCAGGAGGCTCGCCTCTTCAGGAATTCAGACAGATATACCGTACATCGCTGCTGTCATATTAAAACCTAAATACTCCAGTCTGGGTGGTGCTTGAGCCTTTTAAGTGCACACACGTGATTCAAACTCCTGTGATTTAATCTGTGATCTTCGCGCTCCATAAATAGTTTCAGGTGTATTGGTTAAACGTCAATTAGCTTTTTTCTTCAGATTAAAGTGTATCCTCAAAACTACATAATGCACCTGTGACAGATCACACAAATACAGCTTAATTTTGCTGATAAATGAATTAGTTGCTCAACAGAAAAAAGATTGGCAGCAACGATAATCACAATTAAAATGCAAAAGGCTTAGTTCGACAAACCTAACAAATTATCATTGAATCATTAAAATAATCAGCAGATTAATCCATAATGAAAGCAATCACTAGCTGCAAGCCGAAATAAAATGGTGAGATATGAGCACCTGTGGTTGTGGTGCCAGTCACTTTGAAATAAAAGACCAAATGTCTACGTTCTGATGTAGGATTATTGTGCTGAGACGCTCAGACAAAGTTATGGAAAGCATTTTCTTATATTTGCTCAGCACAAAGCAGCTGCAACATTAAAATGCTGTTATGAAACACTATCAACTGAATACTGACGCCTCTATTTGACCTACATAAGAACACAAGACCATCAGCGAGAATATGCGCTCTCGAAGCCTGTGTTACTGACTTTCTACCTGCTAGATCTTAGTATTCCATCAGTCTGCTCTTCTCTCTCGAACAGCTGCACACAGTGTATTCAGGCCAACAATGGAGGTCACTCTGAGAAACGTATAGCTTTAGGTATAGGTCGCCGATAGGGGCTGAGGAAACGTAGATACCATGAAAATATGAACAGTGCTTCACCACAGAGCAAATACTGAAGCATGACTCTGAACATCAGAAAATGATGACTTATGTGACAGTGAGGACGGGGAGGTTGTTCCCAGAAGGAGTAGCTGACCTCAAATCATTTATTATTCTGCATGTTAAAGCTTCACCGAGCAAGCGTAACCCCGGCCACTGGAGGAGGATTTAAGACGGTAACTGAGGGAACAGCTCTGATGCTGGGCTGAGAAGTCGTCAGTTTCTCGATCTCAATAACAAACGCTTCACTTTAATCATCAGCAGCGCTCCTGCTCATCAAGTCACTTACTCGTGTGTTTTCTCTGAGAGCAGACCCTGCCGCCTCCTCTTAAGAAGTCCATTGTGTCATGAAACACAGGGGCTGTTGTCTGCGGCAGGACCAGAGGAATGAAGTCCCGATGACCCTTGACCTCTTAGGTCATAGCTGCTGTGTTAGTAGACGCTGAGCTCTTCCCTGCTTTGAGACTTCTTCGGAGGCACAAACAACCCCCACTAAGACATGGCTGTATAGCGTAAGGCTGCTCTTCCATCTGAGTGCTGTAAATCTAAATAAAAACAGGATGTAATGTGATGATACAGAGACATCTCTCAACGTATCAGTTCTTTATGAGGAGGCCGACATCCTGGATGTGTGCATTAACATGAGCATCTTCCTGCCGGCTAATGCTGAGGCGATATAAGCTTTGATGACACCACTAAACATATCTGCAATTCAGTTAATGAATGCCATTATGCTTCTTCAGCTGGAAAAAAATGAGATAAGCTTCTAATGCTGTTCAGATGACAAGGCAATCGAACAGTCATTAAACTTAAATAATTTGAACTGTTTCCATTTGTCTCGCCTTTCCAAAAGCCCGTTATCCTATCTATAACTGAGGCAGGAAATGCTCGTTGTGTGTGGAACGACAGTTTGGCAGCGAGAGATGAAAATTCGCTCTACAGGCCAGACAGAAGCGCATCTCAATAGCTGCCAGTAAGGAAGCCAGTTTCTGTCAATAAATAAATAGAATAAGCTTGTTGAGAAGAAAACACCCCCATTGTAAGCCAGAGTAAACAGATGGGTGATGAAAAGTCTGGCTGTGGCTCAGGGGTAGAGCCAGCATCTTGTTAATAGAAAGGTCGCTGGTTCATTTCCCCTTATATGTCGAAGTGTCCATGGGCAAGATACTGAGCTCCAAACTGCTCGTGATGTGGTCGTTCGGCACCTCGCAGCCAGCACCATCAGTGTATGAATGTATGAATTACTGTAAGTTGCTTTGGACAAAAGGCGTCTGCAAAATGCCCGTAAATGTAAATAATTCAAAGATAAAATCGAAACCGTCCTGCAGGTCAAATTTTTCCTGTGATACATCTAAACATCCACTGGACGTGAAACATTTTGTGATTGTCTCCAGCTGTTGAATCACACTGACTTGCATGGCGACCCTTTTGGCAGAGTACTGTACATGTTGGCATTGTACAAACCACTCAGTCTCATTTACAACACACTGTGATTAAGGTCTGGTTAGGTTTGGGCACCAAATCCACTTGGTTTGAAATACAAATAAATCATGGTGTCGGGCAAAATGTGTGGTTTTTGTTGCCATAAAAAATGGCTGCAGAATGTCCCAATGTCTTTCTAAAAATACTCTTGTTGCATAAAAATGGCTGTCTCTGTATTTGTGCTGGAGTAAAACAGTACAATATTCCAGTCTGATATGTAGTGCCATGAAAAGAAAATAGTCAAATGCCTGAAACGTGTACCCTTATATACTTGAGTACTGCATTTTAGGACATTTTCCCTTTAAAGCAGAGCGTCACTTTGATTTCTTGTGTTTGGTTTTAGTTTTTTCATTTCTACACCGACATCAACACACGAGCATTATCTTTTTCTTACTGCTGTGCAGCTTTTACAGTACGGCAGCTCGGCGTCATCATCATGAGGAGAGAAAAGACCACAAACTGAAGATGTATCGCACAGCAAATGACAGCCGGTGAGTGATTTATCTTGTGTTCCCGTTGAAGGTTCGTTAGCCTCCTAATGCACGTCTAATCTGATTCTAGTTTTAATCATCAGAGACACAAACAGCAGTGCTTCTCTCACATAAAACACACGGACCTTGATGCGATAACTGGGTTAAGCGCTGCGTATTATCCATGAAAACCTCAGCCAATCAGCAGGCCCTGCATTAGGCGTAATGTGATTGTGACTGAACCGAGTACACTGTTTAAAAGTTTCCTGCTGAGCTCGCAAAATCTGCCCCCGTTTTTTTTTATTTGAGAGACTTTCATTTATTGATCAGTGTGTGGGAAGGCAAAAAGAGCGCGGCATTATGGGAGGTAATAAAGTGCTTGAAACAGTATAAATGAGAAAACAAATGGAGGATAACAGTGTATGAGTTTGTCAACTTTGTCACTGACAGTAAACTCGTTACACGTCGATTTTAAATGTTTGGGGAGCATCAAAGTATTGACGTCTTCACAGATATATGCAGAAAGAACAAAGTTGTGTGTGCCAAATTTAAAAGCTATTTATTTTCAAGAAATTCCAAGACTTTGTGAATCGTGTCAATTCTTTTGTGCAGTAGAGGCAAGAAAAAAGTCGTATAATAGTATAAAGGAGTATCTTAATGGGTGGACTAATTCACACAGTACAGAGGAGACACCTCATTTTTAACATTATCTACAAAGTAGAAGTAACAAAGTAATCACTATGTTTTAAATGTGTATCTACTGATTATTACTGGTGCGCTGATATAAAAGCAGGATGTTGCAGCTGGTTTAAGCGGAGCTGATTCTATCTATTTTGTTAAGGACTATTACTTGTGAGACCACTGCAGATAGACCTACTAAACTGATATCATGTTTCCTAAATATTTTAAGACACAAACCTTGTTGACATAAAATACTTATATCAATCATGCTAAATGCAACGAGCTGCAAGATAACACACATCCTTACAGCTGACTCTTGAATGTCTCTGCGTTCCCTTATGATAAGTGGCTGTGTGTGTGACTTTGTGGCTCTTCTTTAGTTTCACATAATCCAAAAAAGTGTTATTTCACCCATTCAGACCACGTCCAGGAAACACCTGCACATGCAAACATCTAGGTGTGCTTCCTCCAACAGCGCCACAGCCCAACGTAGGTGGGCGGCGAGGGCCCGATCATTGCTGCTTGCAGCTTTAACCATTATTATTTTCCTTGAAAGGCCGTCACAATTACCCAGAGCCGAGACATTCACAAGGCTCAGTAGTTCAAACCTTGAAATGATCAAGAAATGAATAGAAATTAGAGTCAGACAAAAAAGGCAGTCAAACTTCAATCGTGAAATCAAGGCCGTCACAATGTCAACATTTTAATATGACAATATCAATATTCCCACACTGTTGAATTTCACAACTCAGTGTGGCACTCAGCAGTTTTTGATGGAGTTCAGCTAAGGTTGAAGTATTTTTCTTTTCCAAAGTATTGAGGTAAACCAAACAGTATGGATATTTCTAACAAATGCAAGCAAAAATAACGCTACACAAGGACATCAAACAGGGGTGATACAAACAAATATATGTACAGAACGTAACATAACAACAATAATTATAGTACCAAACAATATGATAAAGGTTAATAGAGTAGACAAAATGAGAACCCTAAAAACATTATATATTGGGACATTTTTAATATATTAGGATTGTCATAACCTTTATTCTATTGGTATTGATATGTATACAATTATATTGGGATACTATAATGTGTTTAATGGGATATTTCACAGTCCAGAAAAGGTGAGAGGTTATCTGTACACTGCATAGTTGTCACCTTGACAACAGACTCAGCAAGAGGGTGTCATGGCAACAGGGGCCGGCAGGGGGCGCTGTGTGCGTGCGTGCGTGCGTCAGATGGCAGAACGGAGCCAACATGGCGCCTTCAGAGACTGTGCCGCTGGTACTTTGTTTAGTATCAGTTTCTATTCAAATCAGCTCCTGCAGCCTCTTATCTGAGCCTTGTTACAAGCCCATCAGAGACGACACACCAGACTCTGTCAAGTAAGTGACGAGGAAATGTTCAGTTTCCACTGACAGCGACAGTTTAACGATTTGGGCTCGTTGTTTACCTCCGACTGAGCCAGCGTCACTCTGCGGCTCAGATTTAACGTTACTCTCATTGAATTCATGTTTGACTACAGATAACATGATTGTGAGTGAACATAGGCCGTTTCACTAAGTAGTGAATTTATATTTATATTTATGTTACATAAGTCACCCTGGTGTGGTAACAGAGGCTAATGCTGGAGTTCACTTAGTTGTAACTCATGAACTACTAAAATGAGTCAGGGATTTTGGGATATGGGTGCATATATTCATCTGCACTTGTATGTGATAAAATTCAAATGAAATGTGGCACAAAATACAGAATATAATAAATAATCAAGTGAAACACTAAAACTTCCCAACATCCATAACTAACTCTGAGTAGTGTAAGTTATGGAAAATGACATGACATTAACTATGGGTTTGTTTTCTCTACTTAACTCTCTACTTATATTATTAATTATTTTTCTTTGGGTATCTTTGTCATAATTTCACACAGCGAAATGTGAAATTATGAACCACAGCGCAGTATTTATTTTCATAAATATCTCTTATGTTCTCCTTTAGTAAATCATTAGGATCATTTGATGAAAAAAAAAAACATATTTGGGCCATCAGTATTAAAGGGATTTGTAGAGGATTTACTGATTCACAGAGGCACCTACTTGAATGATTTTTCATGCCTTCTCTGCACGTCCTGCTGGGTAATCATTGGCAGGATGGACGATTATCGGAGGGGGAATTCAGCATTTTCCGATTATCATACTGGGGATTTTTCTGTCCGATTACTGATAAAATGAACTGATTGTAAAGTGTGCTACTTTGGCTCTGATGCAGCATCCTCTCACAGTGTCCCGCCCACAACACTATCTGATTGGTAACATCACAGTAGTTATAATAGCCTATAAACACTGAATAAACTGAATCAGCAAAGTAATCAGTAACCAGATTTACCAAGATAATGTTTTGGAGAGGAAGCATAAAGTAGCTGAAAATGAAAATACTCAAGTAAAGTTCCTCAAAATTGTACGTGAGTAAATTATACTTGCTGTTCAAAATGTGGAGGGGGTTTCATTTTAGCTGCAAATGGTCCCAGATATCAGTTATCAGTCTCCTTGATTTCTAATAATTAGTATCAGTCCTGAAATAGCCATATTAGTCAACCCCTTAATAATAGCTGATGTGCTTAGACCAATTACATTTATTAAGCCCATCAGATAATGGGTGGCTGATGAGCTGTAATTGTACTAACTTTGGCCATTAAGGGTACTCAAGTAAAATGAATGAGATTAATCGTGTGTATGATGTGTTTCTGTAACGTAACAGATTTTTATAACTGCATTTTTATATTTATTACAATATAACTATTTTTTTTCCTTAAGAGGCTACAAGGGTGATTTATTGTCATTCTTTTAAACACAAGGGTTAAAAAAAAAAAAAAAGAAACTCATCTTGACAAAAACGATCGCAGCGAAACGCGAGCCTCATCCTTGACTTTTTTCAGGACGCAGCCTCGCCCACGAGAGTATGTGAAGCTGTCGGACCTTCCTCCGTCCTGGGACTGGAGGAACATCAGCGGGAAGAATTTTGTGAGCGTCACACGGAACCAACACATCCCCCAGTACTGTGGGTCCTGCTGGGCCATGGGAGCCACCAGTGCGCTAGCTGGTAACCATGGCAACAGAGAGAGGGATGGGTGGAGGAGGGAGGAAGGAAGATAAGAGTAGAGGGATTGATTTCTGTTAATGTGTCTTTCATCTGCATTTAAATGTTTCATAAAGATCTCATTTTTTTTCATGAGAAACCATTTCAACATGCTGATAGTTGTTATTGGTCATCTTTCCCTCAAGACCGTATCAACATCAAGCGTGGAGGAACGTGGCCGTCAGCCTACCTGTCGGTCCAGAACGTGATCGACTGTGGCGGGGCGGGCTCTTGCTATGGAGGAGATCACCTGAGGGTCTACGCCTACGCACACAAGAGGGGCATTCCCGATGAAACCTGCAACAACTACCAAGCCAAAAACCAAAGTAAAAACTCCACTGTTTTTTTGGTTGCGGTCACTCTGACTGCTGATAAACTTGCACTCCACGGCCAAACATATGTGTTACAGAAAATGTTAATGCTTAAGCGTACAGTGACCAGAGTTTGCTTCCAGTTTTGTGCAAACAGTTCATGGTTGAAAGGGAAAATCCCCTCATGGACAAAGCAAGGTCCATTAAAGAAATCGTTTTCGCAGGTCGATGTGGAAGAACTTGAAACAGAAGCAGGACCTTAACTCCATGATCCAACACAAGGAGAGCAGACTACAAGCCAGACACTAACAAACAAGATCAGTGTGACTAACCTTAATGATGTTCCTAAGGCTGAATGGGAGCTAATTCCCTCCGCAAGGTTTCAAAATCATGTGGACACAAGAGTGGAGGCTGTGATAGCAGCATGTACAGTATGAGTTTGGAATGTGATGATGAACAGTCACATGGGGGTGTATGGGGTTTGTTATCCACATATTCTGTGCCATCTATTATATATGTATTTAAGTGGAAAAACATACATAAAAGATCGAATCTAGAGAAGTCTTGTGGCTCCGGGGTAGAGCCAGCATCTTGTTATCAGAAGGTCGCTGGTTCAGCTCCCCTGGTCTGCATGTTGAAGTGTCCTTGGGCAAGACCGTACCCAACAACTGCTCCTGGTACAGCCACTGCCATCGGTGTATGAATGTTTATATGAATTACTGTGAGTTGCTCTGGACAAAAGCGTCTGCTAAATTGTAAACATTGCAAAATGACATCTTAAGTTTACCTGCAGTGTAAAATGTTTTATACCTTTTGAGTCTGTGTGTGTGTCATCAGTGGTCCCGGAGACACCATTTGCAGTGGGAGCTACCACAGAAGTGGCTTTGGGTATGTTGTCACATCATGAATAACCTCTGTTTGTTCCAGAGTGTGAGCAGTTTAACCAGTGTGGTACGTGCTCCTTCTTTGAGTCGTGTGCTGTTGTGAAGAACTACACCGTGTGGAAAGTGGGCGACTACGGGGAAGTTTCTGGAAGAGACGAGATGAAAGCTGAAATTTACACCAATGGGCCCATCAGGTAGAGCAAGTCCTCCTCCCCGGTCGCTTCTTATCATCCATCCGCCTACACGCTCCGTGTGAAGTGAGAGATTCAGCCTTAACTTTACACAGAGCCGGTCTCAATCAAAGTGAAGCTTTTATTAGTGGATACATATTTAATCATTCTTAAAACCTTTGGAGAAACGTAACGGTGCTGAGCATTTATTTTATTTCATTCAGGTACATCTTAAAATGCAGTAAATTATATGAATTTAAAGCCTTAATGTGCTTACCTTATAGACTTACCTATTTCACTACATATCCGCCTAAATGAGCACAATGAAAGTTTATGTCACTTAACAGCTTGCTGATGTTCTTCTCCTCGCCCTGTCCATCGATAGTTTAACATCTCACGTTCGCACTTATTCTTTCAAGTTCTGGGCTTTTTTTGACAGCTTTTATATTGTCTTTAAATTAATTCCATGCAGTATTCAAAAGGTCTTCGAAAGTCTTTGTGCGCCTTTGGAATATACCTGCAGATGTGTTGGACCAAACTTGGACTAAACTAAATGGGTGTAAATAGCAGTGAATGAAGTTGTGAAATTGAGTATTTCAGAAGCTGTCAATCATTTGTTGTAAACATTTGAAAATCCTTATATATACAGTAATATACATATGTAGAGCCTCCGGGGTGGCGGCAGGGGGCAACGCCACTGGTTTCCAAAAGAAATATGATTGTATGTACAGCTTATGAGAAAATGAGTCTACTTCTCACTTGATTTATTACCTCGGTAGACAGTTTCCTAAAGAGTTTATGGTCTCTTTATGGTTCATTTGTAAATTGTGGTCCTGTTTAGAGAAAAGCAGACGATCATCACATCGCTGCCTTGTTGTCTGTGAATCAGGATAGAGTCGTAGCACTGCGTTTCCTCCTCTGCTCCAACGTCTTGTCCAAAAATGGTCACATCAGACTCATAAAGCAAGAGATGCGAAGACCATAAAACCCAACTCAGGGCTTGTAATTAGTTATTCCACAACCAGTCGCCCTTCCACTGGGTTTGTCAGGGCTTTTTTTAACATCAGACCGCAGATTTCACTTTGGTCTTGTGTTAACCGCATAAATCCGCCCCAAAAAAAATACAGATTTTGACACTGATTTGAGCCCATAATAATACTGTGGCTATTATTCCTTGTCACATTTTACTGAACAAAACAATGTGACAAGAGAATAAGATGAAAGAGACTTCAGGAACTCTTCCCTCCGTCTTTCAGTTGTGCCCTGATGGCCACCAACAGCCTGGAGCAATACTCTGGAGGGATCTTCTCAGAGTTTCACCCGCTGTCTCTGCCCAATCACATCATATCTGTGGCTGGCTGGGGTGTGGCAGAAGACGGGACCGAATACTGGATCGTCAGGAACTCGTGGGGGGAGTTTTGGGTTCGTCTCTTCCCTTCTTTTATCTTCACCGCTTGCCGCCTTCTCAGCCTGTTGACAGTCTGACATCAGTCATCAGCTTAAAGTGACACGAGTTACTACTCCGATACTCATGAATTCACTCTCTTAAGTCGAAGCATCCCAGGAAAGTGTTTTTTAAGACGTTTTCACTGACGCTGAGTTTCTCGCACGCAGAATGAATAATACTGTCACTGTTTTGTTTTCAGGGAGAACACGGCTGGGCGAGAATAGTCACCAGTGCATATAAAGGAGGAAAAGGCAACTGGTTCAACCTGGGTATCGAGAAAAACTGTGCATATGGAGACCCTATTGTTACTTAGATGCAGAATTAAACTGATAGATGATTTGTAAATTTTTTTTTAAATAAATTTGATAACTTTGCAAAGTAAAAGAATAGTTCAACAATTTATGAACCAATTTTATTTGAAAAAACAACAATTTATTGTTTTTTCCTGGGGTTTTTATCGAACTGTTTCTTGGAAGGAAGCAGTAATAGTTAAAGAACATGTCTATAAAAAACCACCATGTGTTGTTTTTAACTTCGCTTCTTGTACAGAATAAAGAAACTAACGATAACACACTAATTAGTGCAAGTAGATGAGTTTAGTAACCCTCAGACAGAGCCAGGCTCGCAGTTTTGATTTGTTTCCGTTCTTTATGCTGAGCTAAGCTAACCAGCTGCTACCTATTTATCTGACAAACAGGACAGTTGCATCAATCTTTTCATCTAATTCCTGACAAAAAAGCATATACGCTTTAATTTGACTTGCCCTATTGTATCATTTCTGTAACTTTGTCAGGGTGTGCTATCTTGACCAGGTCTCCCTCGAAAAAAAGGTTTTGATCTCGTGGCACTTTCTGGTAAAATAAAGGTGAAATAAATCAAAATACATTCTCAGATGTTGAATTGAAGTGTTCCTCCAAGTTAAAGGAGCAAAAATGGAGCTTCGTCCTGATGTCCACTGGTGTGTTCAACCTGTAATAAAACATTATATAAAACCTGTTTTCAGATTTATAAGTTTTGTTAGACTGTGAAAGTGCAATATCAGAGCTATTCACGTTGGAGCGTAACCACATCCAGACACTGACTTTAAAATAAACATTCTCATACGGAATTACTCATCATGCCCGAAAATGCCAACTGAACAGATAACCTGCTCCTGATTTAAATTTTAACCCTGAAAAAAACTCAGTCTGCCAAACCAGTGGGCTCCTCACTTCAGATCCATTATCACACTTTTCTAAAGAAACTATTTATTCCTTCAGACGTCAAGCGAGCTGAGTCACTCATTTAAATTCACCTGTGGTGAAACAGCTGGGGCAGGACTCAGGAGATGGGAACTTACAGTGACATTTTTCTTCCGACGTGCTGCAGCACAGCATCATAGCATAACAACAGCCTCCGATGAGCGCCGGGGGGTCAATAGGTCAGACTAATTTCACACGAATCAGATCTGTATCAGGGAACCAGCAGATAGCTGTTACTGCCGCAGCCTAACTAACGCGGGGAGTCGTTTTTTTTGTTAATATGCAATCCTGCTCCACATGCAAATTTCCTTTTTGTCGGCTTCATTTGTTACGTTAATGACTGCATGAAACAGTGTTTCCTGCAGGTTTGATGAACAGCCGTTAAGGACGCTGCGGTCGAGTCCTCCTCTGAATTTCATCTTGAAATTTGGGGTTTTAACAACCAACTTCACACCCTCCAAAATAGAAACTACAACTTGGTGGCTATTTTATAGAGTGATCCCTTTATTTTTATACTCGGCCGTTTAATTATATTGCACACAACTTTTATGTCAGCGCTGACATTCAGGTGGGGAGATACTTGATTTGTTTATGAATCAATGTTTGATAAGGATTAAGGACAGTAACTATCAGAGACTATTTTCCTGAAAAGGTCCGAACCAAAAATTCATTCATCAGTCTCTTTTACATAACATCCCATATTCCTCTGTGCCGTGGAGTTTTTATACTGCTAGAATAATAACAAAAGATGATTCACTAAAGAAAAGCCTTGATGCAGAAAAATTATCTGGTTTCCTCCGTTGCAGACGATAACGGACAGAAGGCTGCTGCAGCCGGCTGAACTCGCTCAGCAGCTCTAAATTAAAACCGGTTCCAAATGAAACAGCACTTCTGCAGGGGAGCGGTTGTACACTGGAGTCACATGCCTGCCTCCTCTGTGTTCAGATTCGGGAGATTAAACAACAGTTGAAGCTGGAAGGAAATGGAAGTCCAAGACTGAAACAGTACAGAAGATTTAAACAGCAACCCACATCAAGAATAAATTGAGATTTCTTGCATATATTTGATGTATTTATTGACACTCAGCCCTCCGGATGGATTTATGCAGGAGTCAGTGTGCAGCCAGTGCCCTTTTCAGCCACCTTGCTCCTATACAGTACGTGTGATGTGTATCTACAGCACCTATAAGGAGCAAACACCACCTTGGATGTTATCCACTTATAATGCTTTTATAAATGGGATCATGGTCAATATAATAATCCACTTAATACTGACTTGAATACTCATGCTATCACTTATTTTACAGTATGTATTTTTAATTAATTGACATTCATTTTAAAAAATCTGTTTTCACCTTGACATAAAAGGTGTTTTTTTTCCCGTAAATTCTTATAAAATATATATATATATATATATATATTGAACATGATTCCATTATTTGAAAAGCGATAAAAGAGGAAAACATCCAAGGTGGTGGATACGTTTCATATACACTGTTATTGCATATAAATACACTCTTTTATGCTTTTATGAAGAGAAATATAACCTTAGAGAACTGTTCAATTTCCAGGGACTCATGACATTCCTATTGGGAGAATCTTGCACACAGCCCCTGAAGAAAAAGGGTATTTTAGTAGAACTTTTACATCACAGTTTGGGTAGGCAGTCACTGTAATAGGGCATTTTATTTTCCAACATGCACTCTCCGCTCAAAAAATGAATACTCGCCTATGAAACTGACGTTAGCCTTAACCCTTTGCAGTTCTTAACTCGACTTGAAGCTCCCCCCGGGGTTCCTGAACCTCCCAGATTAGGTGAAGACGTGACCTCGGTGGTAGCTCAGACTCCGCCTGTGACTGAAACTAGGATTTGTGTGATGTAAAAGAGTGCCAGCTATGTTTTTGAAGGAGAGCTGTTCCAAATTAGAAATACTACTGGGCGGGGGAGTTGTTGGTATTAGTGGATCTCTCAAGACTTTCTCCTTGAGACTGAAATGCGAGGAGTCAAACAGAGCAGCTTTGTTCATCTGCTGCAGGGTTTAAAACTCACTTAGCTATGCATTTGGAAGGGCAGTTTGTAATTTAAGGCAAAGACTTTCTCATGTCCTCGAGGGCTGCTGCTGTGAGTGGAGCAAAGCCAAGACTGCATCTGGAGGTGGAGGGGGAGCAGAGTTTAGTGTCTCCACCCTACATTCATGACCTCGCTCAAATGATAAGTTTTGACACCCCCCCTTAACCATGCTGTTGAGCACCAGTTTCGCTCTGGGCTTCTGCTTTTCCAGTCAGATCTTGGACTCTGCAGCTGCAGCTGGAGCAAATGTTTCAGAGTCAAAGTGAAGTGAGGTCAGGGGGAGAGGAGGGGCGTGAAATCTCTACTCTGCCTGACGTGTGAGCAGAGTGAAGTGAAGACATGCAGACAAACTGGCTGAACAGGTAACTGTACTCTGAGGCCATCATTACAACAGTATTGAGGAAAGCAAAACATCTCCCCTGTGAGAACCGGAGTCCTCCCCTGGTTCCACTTTCAGAATTGATAGATAGGAGCTGCACACACACACACACACACACACACACACAGGCGGTCTCCTGCTCTTAATCACTTAATGTCGTTTGTCCCATAGTTTTTGGCTCCAGTCCATCTGTTTGTGCTGGTTCGTTTGTGTGGACGGTAGCCAGGTCGTCTCACCGCCGCGCAGATGAGCGCTGACCGAAAAAAAAGAAAGAAAGAAAGTTCACAAGCTGAAAAAAACTTTTTTCCCCCAGAGTTTCAACTTTTAGTTCAAGTGTTTTCACCCGAGCGTCTCCACCCAGGCCTCCACCTCCACTCGCCTCCGCGCCGCGCACGCCACGCACGCACACACACACACACACACACACACACACACACACACACACACACACACACACACACACACACACAAAACTCAACCGTCAAGCTAGCCGGCGTTAGCGAGAGAGGCACCGGAAGTTAGCCGAGGAAGCTTTTACATTTGGATACATTTGACAACTTTGACAACAATTGTGTGTTACCTTGAGTACGTTGTGAGTCAAACAAAAAAAGTGAAGGTTTCTAATAAATAGAAATAAATAAAAGCCTTTACATGAGCGTGAATTAATGTTTTAAACCTTTTGGCATGAAAGATTTTTTTAAGCTAGCCCCAACGATTGTTGGGAAGTAATCAAGTAGGGAACATTTACTCAGGTAATGTAGTTATTTAAACACGTTTAAGTCACTTTCTGTCAAATTCTGCGAACTTTTTTTTATGTCCCCATGTCGATATTTTGCATTGCTTTTGGGTTTATTTCAAGACTGTGTCTCTCTTTTTAGTTTAAACATATATTGTACATATATTTGTTTTAAGGATTAAAATATGTCAAACTTTTTGTGTATGACTGTAGCATGCACCAAAATACTGAGGCATATTCCTCCTGCCAAATATTGGCAATAAACCTGATTCTGATTCAGCAGTAAAAAGTACAAAAACCTATTTCTCTATTGAAATTTACTGTAAAAAAGTATCACAAAATTGTTTTATAGTAAACCCAAGTATTTGAGTAAATGTTCTAAATGAAGTGCAGCTTTACATGGAAATACAAAAGATGTTTTGTGGTTTGTGTGTGTGAACACGTTCATTGTGATATAGGCACGTACGTGTCCGTTCTGGGAAACTGAAAGAGGTTGGCTGCATCAACTGAAACACCCTGATAAATGCTGCAGTTATACATTTGCTTCCTTCTGTCTGTGGAGCTTATCTGACACACACACACACACACACACACACACACACACACACACACACACACAGGCCACCAGCTGATGTTTTGCCACTTTGTATAGGCCCATATCTCCCAGGTATGAAATGATTTTCTTTCTCTCTCTTCTTTAAATTCATTTTGTAGCCGTTTAATTTAATTGATATCAGTCTAACTACATAAGGTAACCCCCAAATTCATCTTTGAGTAAAAGTAAAGATTATATGTTACAATGTAACTTTGGTAAAAATTAAAGTCAACCCTGCAAATGGCTGAAATCTGAAGTCTTGTTGCTATTCGTGGTCACATTAAGGGCATTTTGTGGTTCATGCTGTGATGTTTGAACTTTTCAATCCCAAATGCTTTTGTAAATGTAATCTTACCTGACAAAATGTTTTTTTTATTTAAAAAAAAATCACCATTTCCAAGTGAGCTTATCAGGGGTGTTTTTCAGATGCACACACACACACACACACACACATCACCAGCTTTGCCACTTTGTTCTGACCTATATTTCACCAGTGAGCAGGGCCGCACAGACACTTTTAGAGGGCGCACATGGAATGCATGGAGATGCAATGATTAATCAATTAGGATCGAAGGAAAGTTCATTGCCAACTATTTTAATAATCAGTTATTTGTTTGAGTCATTTTTCAAACAAAAGATGTCAAACATTTGAATGAAATATCATCAGAAATATGATAAACATGAAAACAATAAAACACTGGGCCTTTTTTGGGCAGCCGCCCTGAGCGCTTCTGGATGAAAATCGCTCAGCTTTTCAGAAAGGCACTAGTGACGTCACTCTTTTTCTTGTTCCTGGCCGCAGGATTAATACTCACCGCGTTTTTACCCATCGATCATGTCATGCGCCCACACTGTCCTTGCTCTGATGTCCCGAAAGTGAAAAAATGGTAAGATGGTAAACTGCAAAGGGTCAGTGCAAATCATACATCGGCAGTTGTTAAAATATTGTTTTTTCTCCCAACACATAAACGGCTCATCCCAGTGCTACCTATATTATGTCCATGGTGTAGCAGACAAGGCACTTGATAGACGGAGCTCATTAGCATTTAAAGGTGCAGGCACAGAAACAGCCTGCTCTCAGCAGAGCTCACTTGAGTGAATTTAGGACAGCTGAAGTTCAGGACCACAGATGGGTTTGGGGTAATGCATATCGAATACAGCGTTGTTAGACCTCGGACAGCTGTGTGAAACTGATGAAAAACAGTGGGACCTTTAAAATCCCACAAAACAATACACCTTTACAAATGAGCACTCTGGACATCAGGGGCAAATGGGCAGGTGCACAAGCCCCCTTTGCTCCCCCATTGTGCACGTGCCTGCCAGGGAGAGAGAGAGAGAGAGAGAGAGAGAGAGAGAGAGAGAGAGAGAGAGACAGAGAGAGACAGAGAGAGAGAGAGAGAGAGAGAGAGAGAGAGAGAGATTACTTCCTCCTACCTCCCTAATACACCACCCCTGAACACAACAGAATCACCATCAACAGTAGTAAAACAGGCAGGTCACAATTATTACCCAGAACTCATCATTTACAGTTGATCCTCATGGTCGTTTGTTTTTCTTTGTATCGTTTTATTTTGAAAAAAAAAACCGCTCACCGGAAGTGCCTGCAGTTTGGCGCTGGAGTGCTGACAGGAGCCGAGAGTGGGGAAACCGCGGCAGGCTGCTGTTCCTTCGACTGTCCTCCGCAGACAGGGGACTTTTTTTAAAAAACCAAACATCTCATATCTTCTCGCCAGCCGGACCCGACGCGGAGCTTTTTCTCTCAGAGGCAGCCTGCCATGAGCATCACACGGCTGGAGACCTGAGCAGTCGGTCTGGAAGAGGGGAAGATGCCTCATGGACCGCTCCATCACCGCCAGTGCGCCAGTTCAGGGCATCCCAAACGCCGAATAACAAAGACATGCCGAGGTTCAGCGTCAGATGGATGGTCGCGGTGCTGCTGATTCTCGTGGTCGGCGGTGCCTTCTTCTTCTGCGAGTATCTCATCTACTTCCCGACCATCCTCAAGTGCGCCTGGCCGAAGACCGGCCATGCTCGCGGCGGAGAGGGCATCGACGGGCAGCCGCTGGACTCCGCGGTCCGCGCCATGGTGCTGTCGGACACCCACCTCCTCGGAGCCGTCGGGGGACACTGGTTCGACAAGCTGAGGAGGTAAATGTCATGTTACACATTTTGGAGGCAGTCCATCACCACCACCTGTGTGTGCTCGCCTCCTCTGCGGGAACTGTAAACAAAAAAAAAAAAAAAGAAAGAAAGAAAAAGAAAAAAAAAAGCACCGAATAACGATACTTGTTGTCTCCAAAACGCGCAGGGAATGGCAGATGGAGAGAGCTTTCCAAACCGCTCTGTGGCTGCTCAGGCCCGAAATTGTGTTTATTCTCGGGGATATCTTCGACGAAGGCAAGTGGAGCACGCAAAAGGTAACGCAGAGCCCCCCCCCCCAACCCTTGTCTGCAAACCCATAGAGCTTATGATGATGATGATGATGATGATGATGGTGGTGGTGGTGGTGTTGATGCTTGTGAGGGAACAGTACACAGATGCAGAGCACCGGCCACCATCATTTTGTGCCACCCAGGCACCAAGAGGCTGCAGGGTTTTTTTTTTGTTTTTTGTTTTTTTGTGAGGAAAACACCAACAATAACAACAGCAGCAGCTGCAGCAGCACCCATCCTGCTTTGAGGAAGAAAAATACCCCCCCACCCCCTGGGAATTCTCAGACATCTATTACTGGATTGTCAAATTGGATCCATCATGTGAGGAAGAAGAAAGAGGAAGCTGCTGCACAGTGCTGCACCTCATTAAAAAAAGGAAGAAACAGAGGTTGCAGACTGCAAAATCTCCACTAATCTATCATGTTCCCCCATCAGCTTCCTCTTCCGTTTAAAAACGCTCGGCTGGCATGTCTTGTGCAATTTGTATTCACTTGGTTGGTGTTTTTTAAGAAAGACAAAGGACGCAGATGTTTGAATTTGCGGAAAGGGAACACTGACAGCAGGTCTGCAGCTAGAGGTTGTTTTCAAAGCTATTGATTCTTTCTCTTGACTGATCAGATCGGTTTACATGACTGACAGTGTTCAAAGATGTCAGTCGACTGTTACCACAGAAGACATCCTTCAATTGCTGGTTTTATTTGAAATATGCTGCAACTAACAATTATCCCTATTGTCAGTTAATCTCGCCGTTATTTTCTGGATTGATAATGTGGTGTGACAGATTTGAACAGATATTTGGACCAATCTTGTATGTAACTAACTACGGTTCACTCAAATCCTGTACTAAATTACCATTTTGAGGTACTTTACTTTTGTATTTCCATGTTGCTCCACTACATTTATTTCATAACTTTTGTTACAAGTTACTTTGCAAAATCGGGCTGTTACTCATAGAGTGCCACCAATCAGAAAGTGTTGTGTGTGAGATTACGAACAGAAGAAGGAACCTAAGTAGTGCATTTTTGAAGCCAATAGATTTCATTGGCAACCGGACACAAAAATACACTGATAGATAAGATAATCGGAATATGTAAAATATCAGCCCAGATGATTGGCCAGGCTAATAATCAGTCAGTTCCTGGTGCACACAATGGAATGGTGAGGAACGAGTCACCAGACTGCCAAGTAACGTCCTCATGACTGTCTGATATTCAATTAGAATTATACTGAACACAGAAGAGCAGCAAAGTGTTTTAAACACATGGCATTTGACTTTAATGATTCATTAATTATACTTAATTGACTCATTGTTTCCTGACCAAGCTTCCTGACAAAGTACGGCTGCAGCTAGTGATCATTTTCTTTTCTGATAAACTGTTTGATCTGTAAATGGTGGACAGTAGGCTCAAGTAACAGCAGGCAAAATCTAGTTTGTTATTCACCTAGAATAAAAACTGACTGTTTTGGTTCTTTGGGTTTCACAGTCATGGTCGACGCTGCAGACGACACTTTACAAACGTCAGTTAGACAAAGGACCGAAATATACACAACTCAACAACACTCTCTCTGCTACTAGGGGATGGAGAGGGGCGAAGCTGTCAAAAAACCCCAAATGTATTCAAATTGAATCATAAAAAAGAAGAAAATCTTCACATTTAAGAGCCTTAAACCAGCAAATATCTGCCATTTCAGTGATTTGATAATTATAATCGCATTAATCTTCCATCAGTCGATTAATTGTTTCATCAGCGCCAATTAAAAGTAGCATCGTGGAGTCGTTTACAGACACATCAGGATGTAAAAATCCTCATGTAAACACGCAGCACTGATGTAATTAAAGGCCTCTTGTGAGCCGTTTCGGGTCCCTGCAGGTGCAAAATTGAATCTGGAGTCTGAATCAAAGCAGCCCGACTCAGCCACCCGTGGGGGCTCCTGGGTGACCCTCAGAGATCCTATTATCTCTCATGAGCTTCCCAGGGGACTGTCTTATTAGAGGCCTGCGCCTAAACCTGCTTCAGCTTGTGTGTTTGTGTTGTTTTTCTGTGTGTCTGCAGCACTGGGAGGACGACGTGCGCCGCTTCCACAGGATGTTCAGGCATTCCACTGACACAGAACTGGTTGTGCTGGTTGGGAACCACGACATCGGTTTCCATTATGAGTAAGAACACGCCTGCAGCTCTGTAGAGCTATTGTTTTTTTTGTTGTTTTTTTTATGTCTAACCTTTAGTCTCGTAAACGGTGTGATCAGCTACCCTGGGTAAGCCTGTGCACGGAGTGGCGATAAGATAAGGGTTTTGGTTTCTCTGTTTGCCACTTCATGTTTGGCTTTGACTTTGACCAGAGTAGACGGGTATCAGCTGCCAAGAAATGTCAATAAAAGCCGCATTCTCTTACACTGCAGCCAGTATAAAACATTTCAGCTTAAAAGGACATTGTCCACATCGTTCACACGGCTTAACCATTGACAGAGTATTTGACCGTGAGCCAACAGCATGAAGGTGTTGTATTAAAGGGGTTGGACACGGTAAAAGCAGTGAGGTACCGGTGAGAACACTGAGGGGTCGTGTCTGATGAGTTGTTTTTAGAGATTTGGAGCATATGGAAAAGAAATCAAGGGGGAAACATGACAGAAAGATCCTATCCAAAAACGCTGGGATGCTGTGCAAAACATAAATTAAACGGTTTTATAATGTGCTACCCACATGCATCATCCTGTTGCCATAAACACCCAATTAATAGGCGTGAGGTTGAGAGCCACAAACAGAGTAGGTACCGAAAGACGATCAGACACCCGCGTTGTTTTGGAATTTTTGTGTTGTATCTTTTTTAGTGAGAGAGGAATAGATATGATACGAGCTGCATCCTTCAAAGAGCAGCATTATACAGTACAACTGCATAATAATAACGTGGACTTAGGATTCTGATATGTTTTAGACTCACTGTCCTCGACAAAAGACAGCTCAGCCCCAAAACAAAAACACACATTTTCTTACGCCGTTTTGGTGTGAGATCCAGAGTTTCGGAGCTATCAGCTGTAGAAATGTCTGATTTCTCTCCAATATCTAATGGAAGTACGTGGCACTTGACTTGTGATGCTCAAGGCGCCCCCCAAAAAATCAATTTTTTAAAAACTCAACAGCGGTATCTGTTTCCAGAACCCATGACCCGGTTACTCAAGATGATCCACAGACGTTGTGGTGAGCACTTTCACGGAGGACACGGAGACAAAAGGTTACCTGTTCATGTAAGAGCCTCCCTCTAGCCTATAAAGCTTGAGATGGTCTGGCTCCCTCATAGATTTACGACTTAACCGTTCCTCACACAGCTCCAATTCTCTGGACTAACCCTCTCCTTCGTGTTCAAGCCCTGTTGACACTCTCAAATCTGAACTGAAAACACGTTTCTCTTCATTAGGGTGTGTCCTGACCTCACCTGCTGAGTGTACTCACCTCAGCCATCTTGTTAACCCTGTTACCTGTTTATGTGTGTGTCAGAGCGCCTCCACATGTGTGTATTTTTACATTCCTAATCCATATGATATTATGGTTTGCTGTTTTTGATGACTCTCTGGGTGGTGAGCACTTTAAATCACTTGAGGTCGAAGTTGAGCTGAATCGCGGCACGGAGCGATAGAGGCGAAGTTTTTCAATTCTGCGCTGTCGCCAGCACAAGTCTCTTGTCCCAGAGTCGAAGCTCTCAACAAGGTCTGTGGATTATCTTCAGTAACCGGGTCATGATTTATGGGAAGAGGCATTGCTGTTGAGTTTTTCAGGTGTATTTTTAAGTCCAATGCCAGCTGTGGACGATATCCCTGAAATATCTGCGATATCTGTGAAGTTTCCTTTTAAATTTGAGGTGAAAGTCACAAGCAAGCCCCAAATACTCAAGCCAGCGTCCCAAACATTGTTTCTGGAGTCTAATCAACTCATTATGAGCTCCAAACCGGCTGTATTAACAGCTTAAACTATTAAACAAAAATAAATGATGCTTTTGTGAAATGTAATGACATTTGTGTTGAGATTGACGGTTCATTCCTGACCTTGGAAATAAGAGTTTGTTTCATAACGTCCCATTAAAACAAATCTGTCAGGAAAAACAGCTACAGCCCTGACAGAAGCACCTGAACCATAAACAGCGATCTGACAAACTGTCATGTCTCTCATGTTGAGCTCTTAACGAGGTCATTCGCGACTTTACTCTTGAGCCTGTGTGTTTGTGGTGTTGTTGTTGTCGTTGGATTGCATTGTGTTGCAGGGACATTGCGTTTGTTGTGTCCACCCCCCCACCCCGCACGTAACAGCTCTCCTGCTGGAAACCGTTGTTCTTAATTTCTCAGGGGGGGGTAGAGGCAGCGAAAGCAAACATAACGACATGCACGAAACCCTCCCACAGTTTAGCATTTTCCGCCTGTGATTCAGAAATGTGGGATTATGCAGACGCTCGTGTGTGCTTTGATTGGACTCGTGCGGCAGGAAGCGAAATGGCACGGCTCTTATGTAACGCCGTGTGACAGACAGACGTGACAGACCGAGCAGCAGGTTTTGGTTTTTTTTTTTTCTTTCTTTTTTTTTGCTGCCGTGTGACGAGCACATTGTGTCTCCCCGCAGGATGGACTGGTTCAAGCTGCAGCGCTTCGAGAAGGTTTTCAACGCCTCCTCCACCAGGATCGTCACCAAGAAGGGAGTCAAGTAAGTGACGGGCTGACCCGCGACGCCGCTGCAGGGATGTGACTCAGCAGGCGGGAAGGTCACGGGTTTAATCCCCCCGAGGCACTCTGCTGCTGCAGAAAAGTGCCTTTAAGCAAGATGACAGGCAGTAAAATGGTCCGGAGGTTTTGAATATCTCCTAATCGGCATAAATAACAGACAGCATTCCTTCACAGTGTGCGTCAATGAACACACTGTCTTTGACGTCAGTATGGATTCACATTCAGTGAGCGCTATAAAACCCTCCCTCCTGTCAAGTCTTTTTTTTGTTTGCAGTGGAGTTTGAAAAGGCTCAGAAGCCTCAGTTTTCCTGAAGTCTGTCAATGGGGGGGATGAATCTTTCATTTTGTCTTAAAGCAAAGTTTAATATTCGCCAGTTCTTGTTCGTTTCGGTGGGTTGATCTTTGGTTTGAGGACAAACATCAGAAAAACAGGGACTTTTTAAAGAAAATGAGGTTGAAGAACTCCAGTATAAACAGAAATGATTTGATATGATGGACATATTATATAAGAATAAAGACAAAATTATTCAAAAAGTAAGTTAATTATTAAAAACACCTCCTTTTAATACCAACTAAGCAAACGGGTCCTCCATCAGCTCAGCTGGTGGAGCAGGCGTCCCATGTTCGGACGCTTCATTCCTGTCCTAGCAATAAAGCCATAACAAGGCCAAAAAATATACTTAAACACCTACCAAAACCATACAATTAATTAAAAGGAACTTATTATACAATTCCAAAAGTAACGTGTGTTTTTAGTCTTTGTCCTTTGTGGAACATGCTGCATATTGAGAAGGCCGCCTGATAATCAGATAGAAATGTAATAGAAATGGCTGTTGCACAGGAGCTGTGCATGTCTGTATGAACTGATAAGGAACATGTAGAGCTGCGACTGATCATGGACCTGTTGTTTGGTCTCTGGCAGAGGTTCTTCTGCCGGCTCCCCCTCTGATCTCAGTCGTTGTCTGTTATTAATACAGAGCTGCAGCTTCGGTGTGTCATCAAAAAAATGAATAAGGAAAGAGTCACTTTCATAGTGGAAGCATTAGAAGTGAAACTTGAGTCTGCTCTAAATCAGCATTTAGTGCTTTCAAAGGATTCTCACTGAGCTGGTGGAGCCGAGGGCGAGATGTGCCTTGTCGTATTTTCTTGTCTTTTGTTTTGGACGTTTTTCATGTTTGTGTAGATTTATTTTCTTTTTTACAGTTATCTGGGAGTCCAGTCACAAACTTTGCTCTCAATGCTTTGCTAGCAGAGCGGAACCATCCCTCATTCATTTAGCCTCACCTCGCCCCCTTGTTTGGGAACCACTGGTCTATAAAGTGTCAGAAAATGGTGTAAAATGCCGATCAGTGTTCCCCAAAGCCCAGAATGACGCCTTCAAATGTCTTGTTTTGTCCACACCTCTGAGATACTCAGTTTACTGTCATAGACGAGGAAAGAAACTAGGAAAAATACACAATAAAGGGGCTGGAATCAGAAAATGTTGACACTTTTTTAGAATTAATAGTTAGTTTTTAAAGGCATTTGAACTTCAATCGAAATGAGTCAAAAAAACAAATATTTATTATTTATTTATGTATATTTATTATTAAAATATGTAGTATTAAACCCTATAAAGGTCTGTAATTTCAGCAAATCATCTTGAAATGCTTTGATGGCTTTATTAAAAATCCACAGGCACTTGATTAGCTTTTGGTTGCTGCACTGTGTGTGTATATATATACAGGTAAATGTTTAGACAAGGATAGAAACTGATTCATGAATCTTGCGATCTTGTGTTTACTGAGACAAATAACCTTGTTTTCCCGGCAGTGTTGCTCAGTTCTATAATGCTACATTAGCGTAGGTGTTGTCGTAATGATTTAGATATAGCTTGAGCGTGTTCTTCAAAGAATCGACCCGGAATACAGACGTGATAACACGCTGTGTCTCTGCAGCTCCTCTGGATCGCGCTGCAGTTACTGAGACACTTTGTTCCCTCTCCTCAGCTTTCTGCTGGTGAACAGCGTGGCCCTGCACGGTGACGGCTGCCCCATCTGCCAGTCGGTGGAGAAGGAGCTGATCAAACTCTCCAGAGACCTCAACTGTTCTCTTCAGGTGGGAAGAAGTCAGTGGCACTCGTTCACACTGTCAGCACCTCTAACACACTCTGCTGCTGCTGCTCATCAAGTGCGAAAGGCTCGAGTCAAAAAATACACTTTCATCCGAAGCTCGGTCGCACCTCCAGCAAGCGTTTTGTTCTTTGCTCTTACAAATGCACATTTGAAGTGATGGCTGATTGCGAACAGGAGGAGGAGAGATATGAAGTAGATATGTTGGATGATGTTCGAGGACGGATGGCGGGCGAGACAGCTGATGAGTTCTCTACGTCGTCTTTTCTGCAGAATTCGCAGGCGAGCAGCGGAGTGACGGACAGCTGTGAGGGCTCGCAGGTCTATCCTCCCACACCCCCCATCATGCTACAGGTGAACCAAGCGTGCTGTATATTCTCTGAAAAAACTTAAAACTTACCAGGCTCCTCTCATTGTTCATCAGAAGCACTCGTCTCAAACATTAAGCAGTCGCCAAACGAGGTGGTTATACTTAACTGAACACTAAATGAAAACTAGATGTAAAGAATAAAGAAGAATAACTGAAACAATTGATTGTACTTCCAAATCTAAATAGAATAAAAATACACATACAAATGCCTTTAGATGAAGTCTTTGTCAGTTAAGTTCTGATGTGTTCCCTCACCAAATACGAGGAGACAGTGGCACACAGGTATTCCCTACTTCCTAAATGCGTCCCGGTGCATTTGCTCATGAAAACATGGACGAACCGATGTTTGCATGGACAATCTGTGAGCTCCACCAGCACCTGCAGCGGCTGATTTAACAAGTTAGGGCACTTAAAGAGAGACAGGAGGAGTCTGCTCCCTCCTCACGCTCGCAAAGACTTCTGTCAAGCATTAAAATCAACCAAGTGGAAGTGAAAAATGCCGACAATCAAGCTGTTGTGACAGCACTTTTCAAAACACGCGTAAAATGTAAGAAGCGATGAAAAGGTAAGAGGTAATTGTTCACTTCACTTGACCTAGTTTCCGACTTGGACAGTTTAATTTCCCCCCCCCCCCCCCCCCCCCAAGTTCCAAGAGCAGCATTACCCAGCATTAAGTTTTGGAGTCCACAAAACATTGCAGGAGCTTTGAAGGAAAACGGTGTTCTCCCAGACAACTGAAATAGATAAGGATGAAAAAATGTTGCAGAACATCTGCACAAAACATAAAATAGCTCCATACGTCTTGTCCAATGTGATCAAAATCTCCAGAAGCCCCAAGATCCTAAGTTGATTTGAACAAAAAAAATTATTTACATCCTTTTTTAAGCAGATATCTTCACTGGAGCTGCGAAAAAGAAAAATTAATAAGAGACTAAACCAGAACTTTTAAACAATAAAAAGTAAAGTGAAACAAGCAAATCTTCTCTTTCAGCCACTTCATTTTACATGAAGCAGAGTCCAAACCTTGTTCAGTTTCAGTCATCTGTTAAGATGCTTGTGGAATATGATGATTTTTAACATCTTACTCCATCTGATGTAAAGTAAAAGTGGCTGAATCTTTACTCTTTTTATAGTGTTTTGTTAGTTTAACCTAACAAACGGCCAACACTGCTGACTAATTTCATTGTTGATGAAGTTGTCAAGTCTTAAAACATAGTCAAAACTGCCCACTACGATGAGCACAAAAGCCCGAAGCGACGTCTTCAAGTTACAGATTACTGTTCGGCCAATAGTCCAAAACCCAGATATATTCAATTTACAATTATATAAAGTGGGAACAAGCGACAGATAATCACATTTGAGAAGCTTTCCTCCTTCCTCATTGACTGAAACAATGACTCTGCTATCAAATTGAGTGCCGATGATTAATTTTAGTTTGACTGACACATTTATTATTTGATTACTTGTTTCAGCAAAAGTATTAATCCAGTGGGGTTTTTTTTATTTATTTCCTTTCAACAGTTTCTTGGCTGCATGTTTGTTTGTCGTTGCAGATATTGTTTGGACTCTCTCGGGGTCTGCGAAATAAACGCCTGTCAATCAGTTCAGTCCAGCAGCTTTTATGAGCACGACGCTCGACACTTGTTGTTTCTACAAAGCACAATTACAGTTACAGGGAAAAAATGAGGAAGACAAATACCACAGAAAAAAGAGACGGTTTTGAAATCACAATCCCCTCTGCCTCTCAGAAATATAAAATGTGATTTTAGAGTCTAAATGATGAAGTGCTGCTCGTGTTCCCCCTGTGCGCTGTCCTCCAGCACTATCCTCTGTACAGGGTGAGCGACGCCGGCTGCACAGGACAGGACGCCGCGCCGCCTGCAGAGCGACACCTGCTGTTCAGGGAGAAGTATGACGTGTTGTCTAAGGAGGCCTCACAGAGGGTGAGCACTCTGCAGTCTCATCACACCGCCTCTGCTGCCATTTCTCCCTCCCTCCCTCCCTCTCTCTCTCTTTCCTCTGAAGCGCCCTCATCCAATTAATGTACAGTCTGCTGTCAGAAACACTCCTGCACAGAGGCGGCAGACGACGGCGATGATGATGATGAAACTGATGATGTAAGCGAGCGGCAACTGGCCTCTGAGGTTTCGATGTGGTGCTCTCTCTCTCTCTCTCCTCAGCTGCTGCAGTGGTTTAAGCCCCGCCTCATCCTGAGTGGACACACCCACAGCGGATGTGAGGTTCTCCATGACAACAAGTACCCAGAAATCAGCGTGCCGTCCTTCAGCTGGAGGAACAGGAACAACCCCAGCTTCATCCTGGTGAGTCTAGATGACGTCGGCTGGAGAGACCGGCTCGGAAATGAGTAAATTTGATGAGTGACGAGAAATGATGTAAATATAGAATAATAACACTAAAGCGGTGTTAATCAATATTTTGTAATAATAATATATCAACGGAATCTCCATTTGCAGCCAGTTTCAGCTCATTCTTAAGCTGTGTGACTCTTAAAGGGGCAATTTGTAGGAATTTTAGTTTAAGACAATCAAAAATAAGCAAAACCTTCAACAGAATGTGATGACAGTGGTGTTTGAGGTCACATGAAAGACGGCTGTGTATTGTGACCCCGGGCCCTGAAAACCTCTTTCTCCCAGCAGGCCGAGGTTCCTGCACTAGCGGCGAAAACACCAAAAACACTCCCCTGGTAGTCCAGCTAGTTGCATGGCTAACTGAGCTAACGAGCTAACCGTAGCTGGAGCCGCGGTTGTATAAAGAGAATACAGTTAGCAGCACTTAGCAGCAGTTAGCGGTTACTCTGGTGAGAAGCTGGTCCTGTTTGTTTGGAGTGTGAATTCAAAAGGGCGCCAATTCTTACATACTGCTCCTTTAACGTTTTGCTTCCAGAGGTGGAAAGTAACTAAGCACATTTACTCAAGCACAGTTTTGGGACTTATACTTTAGCAATTCCATTTTAAGCTACTTACATTCCTCCACTGCAGATCTGAGGCAAATATTGCACTTTTTATTTTGCTTCAGCTACTTGTTTCTTCGCAGATTCAGATTATTGATACAAACTATGATTATCAAATCAATGACATAATGTTACAGATTAAACTACCCAACAGTGTTTAGACTAGTTAAAAATTAACGGCGGTAACTAAGGTAGGTAAAGGTAACATTACTGCAATAAAATGTCAAATTAAAATTTCCTGTTAAATTTGATTTGTTTTGTCAAGATGACGAGTTATTAAAATCAATATCTCAGAATAACAAATGCTGTTTTTCCAAGTTAATGAGAAAACGGAGGAAATATGATGTTTGACCATCTATGATGTTGAGTTGTGTACATTATCCAAAATGTTAAAATCCAGAGAAATCTGTTATTTTCTTGAACAATAACTGTGTGTTTCATCAGGTCGCCCTTCCACTGTAGCTTCTTCAGTTTTTATACACTTGAGGGGAATTATGGATTATTTTGACTTCATTGCATGTCGCCTTCCCAACATCAGATTGCAAATCACGCACGGCAGACATAACGCAGTAACAAGACAGAAACAGACAGAGAGGGAGAATGGACTGTGGAGGAAAGGCGTGTTAGTGTCTCATATCCATGATTCTTAATGATGTCCTCATGCTCCCAGAATGTCTCATGTGCTGGGAAGCAGAAGAGTTCACATTTTCTATTCTTGGAGGCCCCCTGGTGGCCCAGTGGCTCCTCTGCTGATATTAACGCTGATCATCACCTCTAACCCATATTATCTTGTTCTCCCCCCCGACCACCACCACCACCACCACCACCCCAGGCCTCAGTGTCACCTGGCAGCTACGCTCTGTCCAAGTGTTTCCTGCCGGAGGAGAGCACGGTGATCGGCGTCTACTGCTCGGCCGGCGCCTGCCTGCTGCTGCTCTTCCTGGCTCACTGTCTCTGGATGAAGGGCCTGCTGCAGTGCCTCAGCCTCTTCCTGCTGGGGAAGCACAAGTCCCTGTGAACTACATTACCCAGCGTGCCCCTGGACAGCAGAGCGGGTAAATAATGCGATGTGAACCCGAACAGTTTAAAAGAATCTGCCCGTTCAACCTCGATTTGTGTGTCACTGTGAAGGACATGAAAATACCTTATAGATGTCTTTCAAGGACTTACTCACTCCAGATGATGATGATGATGATGATGATGAGGTCATAGCCGGGGATGACAGTTGCAGATGTGTGCCATAATCATCACTGGTGTTTTTAGGAGGTTTTTAAACACAGAAAAGTAAAAGTTTTCCTCTTTCTGGCAGAATCATTAGAAAGTTCACACACGCGGAGTTCAGTCAGACAAATCCAACGAGTACATATGTAAATACTAACTGTCCCTGGTCTGATTTAAGGTGGTATAGTTTCAAGGTGGTTTATGTCTCCTCACTCTGATGTTAGCTGTGATCTGATGTAAACACCCACCCCGATTGTCTCACCAGCTGTTTGTTTCTGTCGTTGGTGTTCAATGAGCCACTCGTTCCTCGCTGTTTTTATGATACATATCTGAGTATATTTGCCGATGACTTTCTGTGCCAAATGTTTGTGAGGGTTTTGCCAAATTGTTTCAATTTTATTCGAATTTATGATGAATTGTACATAATAAATCAGAATCTTAAGGTCTGTTTTAGAGCGTAAACTCAAGGTCGATGTGCACTTTGACTCTGTGTTATGAAGAACTGTCACTTTATGGATGAACTATTAAATATCAGGGAATGTTTCAGTCTGACTTTTCAAAACCTGGAGAATGGCGGCAGAGGAGAACACAACATCATGGTAAACAAAAGAAATGAATGTGATGGATGCAAGATATCAAATGTCAAATTTGAAAAAAAAAAAGGGAGTAAAAGCACTACAAGATATTACCTTCGTAAAAGTGTTGTCAACCGACTTGTGTTAAGGTTTAAAAATATCTCGTATTCATCCTCCACCAATCATTTCTTTAGGGTTGTACAAAGTGTGACACAATATACATTTATTAACCACTCGCCATAATATCCCTGTGTGTGAGGACATATTTAGTAGCGTTGTAAGTCGGCCAACACCAGTGCTGCGACTACACGGTTTTTTAATCTGTTGATTATTTTTACACTGGCGCATTCAAGTCATCTCTCCAGTGACTGTTGGAATCTTCAACAACAATAGTTTGGCCTACGAAGAGTTCGCCCAGAGCGTCGTCTTCAGATTGCTTGGGTTTGACTGGTCCAAAAGGTGCTTCATTATAACCAGGGCAGCAGCTAATGATGATTTTCATTAATGATTAATCAATTCATTGTTTCATGAAATAATGAATTGAACGAATCATCAGAACAGTGTGACTGGAACAGTCGACACCACGGGACTGAAGCCATCTTTAATGTTATTAGTAAAAGCTGTTCTTTTCCTGCCACGACCCGTCAGAGTGTCTGCTGTGTTTACACCACAACAACTGTGCTGAAACACAGTAAAGATACTGAGTGTCCCGCAGACACTGAGGCCCCGCACCTCGACTCCACTGTAGCATCCTGGACAGCAGGACGTCTACAGGTACCAGACACTTTAATTCTTTTAAGGACCTTTTTGAGATACTTTCAAACCCACTTTAAAGGTGCACTCTGTGGTTTTGGGGAAGACGATTTCAATCAGAAGAGAAAGATTTTTCATCAACCGATCTTTCACCTCGTTGATATTGCAAATATAAAAATTTGGAGTTTATATTTCTTCTCCAAATCATCTTATTGTTATTCAGGCATTGCAGGCAAGTTCTGTCAGGTAAGGTACAGTCTCCACCTGCAGTGGCTGGTTTAATGTAGTAATATAGTAATTAGAGTGAGTTAAGTATCAAGTGGTACAAATGTGGACTCAAAGAAAAGTATGAAAGGATGAAATAATTAAATAAGATGAAACATTTGTGGCAATTAAAACCTCATAGATTTAACTCTTAAGACTTTTTTGTTACTTTTAAGACCAAAAATGAATAAAAATTTAGTTCAAGACGTTTTCTGATTTTTAAAGACAAGCCGACACCCTACGCTACGTCATTGTGGATTAATCTACCTCATTTTCACGATTCGCATATGTAAAATGTTTCAAAAGATTGTGAAGAATGTTAATCACACTTTCACAAGGCCCAAAGGGAAGTCTTTAAAATGCTGCTTTTGTGAAACCAGAACCCATAAACTCTTGATTCAGTTTCATGAATGACAAAGAAAAGGAGCAAATCCTCACATTAAGAGGCTGGGATAGCAAATGTTTGTCATTTTTGCTTGAGAAAATGACTGAAGCGATTGATTGATTACCAAAATAGCAACCGACAATTATTTTCATTGCAGATTGAGCTATAGACCACTGTCTAGATTAATCGATTAGTTGGTTGTCAGAAAATTCTGAAAAATTATCATTCAGTGTTTCCAAAAGCCTAAGATGACATCCTCACATGCCTTTTTTCCCCACAACTCAGGGATATTCAGTTTAATGTCCCAGAGGAGTAATGAAAATATTTACATATAAGAAGCTGGAATCACATCATTTTTCCCTGTTTTTTTCTTTTCTTTTTTGTTGAAAAAATTACCCAAACCAGTGACTCAATTATCAAAATAGCTGACGATTCATTTAATAGCTGACAACTAATCGATTAATCGCTGCAGGTCTGAAAAGAAAGAAAAACAAACCCTTCAGTGGTAACAAACGTGGACACAACTGGACACCAAGATGGAAATAAAGCAAAGTCCTCTAATGTGCCTCTTTATTTAAAGAAAATAAAAATGTCATTTAATCATCCTCCCAGGCCAAACAAGGTTTTTGCACCTCCAGTCAGTTCACTCTCTTTCGGGGATAGACGTGTACTGTAGCAGAAGAAAAGGCTGATGCTGTTTGTACAAGGAGAAGAGCTCGTCTTGTTGGGTGCTGCTCACACATTCATAGTGCCTGTGCCATCGGGTATGGCTCCAAAGGACCAAAGAATCACTAATATTGCACGCTCTCATTTATTCATCTCCATTCTAAACATGCTTTCCTGTGTGTGTATGTATACATATTTACCGTATACATACATAGGTATGTACACCTAGGCACACACATAATTAAACATGTATAATTGTACATATATATTTATATAGACCTATAAATTTACATGTACATACATTTATAAAATTTTACACACAACGCTCACTCGCCCTCACACACGCGCACACACACACACACACACAATGCGTCTGTGAGTCTATGTTTGTTTTATGTACACATGCGCACAGGCACGCACATCAGTACAGATCTCAGACACACTTCATATCGAAAAAACGTTGGTTCTTATTAAAACAACACCAGGTTGCAATTTGGACACTTTCAATGGATTTCCAATGTTTGTTTAAAGCTGTGAAATTCAAAAACAAAACAAAAAAACCCCAAAACAAACAGAAAAATAAAAGGAGGAAAAATAATACCAACAAAAGAAAAAAAAAAGGCATGGCGCTGCAACATCTGGTCTTCACTGCAGGTAAGTGGTTAATTTGCATAATGTATACAGGTTTTTAGGATTTTTTCCCTATTTTTTATTTTTTACTAAACAGCATTTCCTCTTTTTTTATAAACCAGAAAAAACTAAACTCTACAGAGAAAGTCCCCTACCCGCAGTCTTCCGCTGCTGATAGAGATTGACATCAAGCTGTACAGCGCAGTCGAAAACATACTTACATCTGAGCTCATTTACAGGTACAGCCATAATCAAGGCACAAAGATCTACAAGTAGATTTGTTTTTCTTTCAATTAAGTTGTACAAAATAATATTACATTTTACAGTCTGTACAGGATAATTCAACCTTGCACAGTGTACAAGTTAACAAAAAAAAAAAAAAGAGAACAATACATTTTTCTCTCCTGTCCCCCCCACCCTCCCCTCCCATCAGTATCTCTAAGCTAAAAGGATGGTTTGTGTGGAAAAAGGAGGCAGGTCCGAGTCCGTGGAGGCAGCAGGGCTAAGGTGCAGAGAGCTCAGTCCCTTTTCCTTCATTTTTAAATCCTTCGTCTTCGTGTCATCGTGTTTCCTGCCCCCCTCACACTTTTAATCTTTCGCTCCACATGTCTCTCGGCTGCTCGGTGCACCCTGCAGCTCGGCAAGCTAACATCGTGACAGGGTAATAAATATTGTGATGCTACATTGTGTGTATGCTTCCTCTGGAGAAAAAAAAAAAAACAACAACAACGACAAAAAAAAAATAGTTATTAAGGAACCTGATGCAAAGTGCATTTATCTCTTCATCCACTCGGTTCCCCCTCCCATTCCTCTCTGTCGAGAGAGGAGAAGCATCAGAGGGGGGTCAAAAAAGGGGGGGGGGGGGCAAAGGTCATGGTGGTGGCGCCGGCTTTTTAACCGGCAGGTGACACACAAACATAAACACACACGCATGCGCTCGCTCACATGGCATTCCTCCTTCTCTTCGTTGCACACACGCTCACACGCTGCCTCTACACTGAGGTCCTGTAGGTGTGTTTCACGTCCACACCCACCAGTCCAGGTCCAACGACAAAGCCAAAAAAACAGAAGGACACGAAGGGGCAAAAAATTTCTAAAAAAAAGAAAAGAAAAAAAGGAGGTAGCCCAAGGCTTAGTGGAATGACAAAAATCAAGGCATTCAAAAAGGAAGGATTAAAAGAAGAAAAAAATAATAAGCGGCACGCAACAACTTTGTTCCCCAACCTTCCTTTCACGGCGGTGAATGGGGATGAATCGGTCTCAAAAAGAAGAAGTACAAAAAGCTAAGAAGTTAAGAAGAGGAAGAGGATTTGACACACTTCAGTAGTACTTCATAGTCCTCGACGGGAGGGGTGGTCAGGGGTTGTTGAGGGTTTCTTTGGGGGGGGGGAGGGGTGAGAGAGGAGAGGGAGTAAAGGGAGGAGGAGGAAGGGTTCGTCAAGGATGCAGAATGGTGGAGAAAAAACACAGAAGGCTGACGGAGGCGGTCTCCCATCACAAGAGTTCGTACTGCCGCAGGTGCATTCTCTGGATGATGTCCCGGCAGTCGTTGAACACCCGCCGGATGTTCTCTGTGTCCACGGCGCAGGTGAAGTGGGGGTAGCAGTAGTGTCTGCCGTCGCCACTCGCAGTGCTGATCCGCTGAGATGGAGAGACGGGGCAGACGTTAGGGTGTGGTATATAACCTGATCATCTGGAATACGTATTTTTCCTCCTACCTGTAGAGCTATTTATATATCTAGAGTGGTTGCATGTTGGAACGATTTTCTTTCCATATCACCACGCAGCAGTGCAGCCTCTCATGGGCGAGAGGCTACCTGACAAAGCTAACTGAGCTAGCTAACATTACAGAATGAGGACATGACCCCCCCCCCCCTTTCGTATTTTGTATCTAGGTCTTTTTTCTTCATTTTTAAATGCCCTTCAAGGACAAAAAGAGTTGCAAGTTGAAGCTGAACTGCTTCCAACGAGGTCTGTGGATTATCTTGAGTAACTGGGTCATGACTCCTGGAAAGGGACACTGCTGTTGAGTTTTTAAAATTTATTTTCAGTGCCATCTAAATCAGTTACATTATATTAGAGAGAACGCAGACATCTTTCCAGCCCAAAAAAAAAAGGCTGAAACTCACCAAAACAATATAGATGTATGAAGAGCACTAAAGAGATGAGAGGAAATGTATTTTTGAATTTGGGTTGAACTGTCCTTTTTTGACCTTTAAGCACCTTTAACTCAGTTTTAACCCCTGACCTTTGACCTTGCATTAAAGCAGCATATTATCTTGCGTAACAAATTCCCTCAGCTGACTGACTTCTTCTTTGAGCCAGATGAGCAACTGACTGAGTGCTGAGTATATCCTTGAGAACAGTATCATGAAATTCTTTTGTTTCAGAAAATCCGTACATAAAGAGTTTTGAGCTGAGAACCAAGTCAAACAACTACAAGATGACCTGACCATAAAACATTCGATTTGGAGCAAAAAGGTACAAGACTGTGGATTTAAATAGTGAAGGGCTACTCATCCCATAAACCACTATGAATGATTCATTTCTCACAAAAGGCCTGACTGCGGACACTTCCTCGTCTCCCCCAAAAACTGCCCAAAGTGAAATCACGGTTGCTTTGTGGTAAACGTAACAAATGAACATTTTGCGAGGGGATGCTGCATCAGAGCCATAGTAGCACATTTTAATTAATTCATCGGCAGTCTGACAGAAATATTAATGAAATATGCTGAATGTCGGCCTGATTAATGTGCACAGGCCCCTACTTACGATATTATGGTTAATGATCAGCTTCCACCGGCTCATCCACATACAAAGACGAGGTCAGGCAGTCCTCTTTAAAAAGTGGTGTTTCAGCTGGTGTTTGTATTCGGCATGACTACACTTAGTTTGTAATTAAAAGGACAAAACGGCGACAAACTTACAAGAAACTCGTCCCGGATGAAGAACTTAGCTCTCGTCACTCTTGGGTCTTCACCCGGTTCAGGAGTTGCTAAAAGAACAACAGGCCCACGGTAAACAACAGCTCTCACAATGAAGAACTCCATCAGTACTTTGGGTGCTTTTAGCGGGGCACAAACCTTCATTTGGTATGGTGTAGCGAGCATATTCAGGGAAGTAGTCTTCAATTTTGGATTTTCCAGCTAATACTTTCTCAGCCAGCATGTCCTGCTTGTTCAGGAATAATATGACCGATATAGTGCGTAACCATCTGAAAGACAAACAACAGATAGCATTAAGATGAGGTTTTGAATACATCAGAAAGGAAAGTCAGTGGTTTGCATTGCGTCTTTTTGGACCTAAATTAACAACTCATTGGTTTAAGACATCCATTTAGCCGTATCTGCCGGGCATTCTGGGGTCTTTTGGGAAGTTAAATAATTATACCCCCTTAATGTGCTCAATGAAAGTTATTTTCTTGGTTAAATGTCCAAATCCCAAGATGATGTCCTTAGATGTCTTATATTTAGTTCACTATCATAAATTCTATAAATTAAAAAAGGTTCACATTTAAAAAGCTGGAATCAGAGAAAATTAGACTCCTTTTTTGTATCATAATGAAAGTTTAGATTAATTAATCAAGATTAAGCATTTATCAAAATAGTTGGCAATTAATTTCAAAGTTCACAGCTTATCGTTACAGGGCGCGTAGTAAGAAAGATGGAGCAGGGAGTAGAAAACTTCACTCCTGTTTCAGACTCACCTGTTGTTCCAAATACTGCGGAAGAGGTCCAGGGCTTCCCGTAGCCTGTTGGTGTTATTATCTTCCCTTATTACCATATTGTAGCTGCTGCTGGCCACCACGAAGATGATAGCAGTGACGTCTAGAAGGAGAGCAGAGGAACAACATCAGGTCAGCTCTCTGACATCACACACGAGTGAGCAGCAACCCAAAAAATATAAGAGGTGATGTGATGCTGAAGCTGGCAGAAAATACTTTAAGACAGACAAGATGTGAAGGGAGGAGAATGTGTCGTTGGTCAAGGACGTACAGCGCGGCTGTTTGAAGGAGAACAAGAACAAAAGGGCTGAAAGTCTTACCGTTAAAGCACTGGATCCATTTTCTCCTTTCATCTCTCTGGCCCCCAACATCAAACATGCTATGGAGGAGACAAAATACTGGGTCAGACACAACAACACACTCGCTGCTGGCCTCTTAAATACAACTGTTCACGTCTCTATGTACATATGATATCAGATCATTTACGCTCTTTTTTTATTTTAATGATTATTTACACAGAGGTACATTTTTTTTTTAAGACTTTCACAAAGGATCTTCTGTCTCGAGCTAAATCTGCTCCTGATTTCAGATCTTAAAAAGGGACAAGACTGGATGCATTAAAGAAAAAAAAAAGAAAGAAAAAAATCATGAATAAATGATATGAAGAACAGCTTTATTTGCACACACTCGGTACCCTGTGTGACCCTGCCTGGGTGTTTGCAAGGCATCAAAGCTGAATAATGAAAAATGCACACCCAAAGGGAAGTCATATCCCGAGCTTTTATATCAATCATTCAGGGTGATATAATTTGATACAAAGGCCCATTTCAAATGGCAGAATAAGTCTGTTGTGTCTGCGACTGCGTAAGTGGGTCATCCCATCTGACATCACCAAAGCAGTTACGAAACATTTACTCTAACTTTTATTGGCTGTAACCGACGGTATGTAACTGCTCAGCTGGCCCAGAAATCATACCAGTCGACCGCAGACGACTCATTTTACATTTTGGGCACCTAATGACGTTTTTGTCCCGCCGCTGTTGGAGGAAACATGCTGTTACGCGGTACAAACATATGACATTTCAGGCTGTTAACACGAGGACACAATAAATATAGCAGTGATACCCGTGAGGGCTGATGTTTTGTTTTTTTGTTTTTTTCAAAAAAAAAATGTTGCCTCAATAATGTTTTGTGGGAACCTGTTCGCAGAAAAACGGAAAAGCGCCTGGGGAGCCTCCTTTCTTAGGAAAACGTGTGGACTTCACTTTCGGAGAATTAGGCTGGTCTTTGACTCAGCTTATGAACTACAGTAGTGAAATGTAACAATCGTGTGTGTTTCATGTCCGAGTCAAACACTTACTGAAAGTTCACTTTGTCTACTTGGAACCTCGTCTCGAAAATCCCTGAAGTTAACACTCGGCAGCGTAGCAGGTCCTGTAAAAGATGGAAATTAAGACATATAAGATTCAATAGAGCAGCCATTGTGGTGATTTACCAACTATAACGTGTGCACATTCAGGTGAGGACTGACCTGGTCCGTTGGTGTGTAGTCGTTCTGTCTTACAGAGTCAATTCTGTCCAGGAAACTGCAAAGAGAGAAACACAACAGACTTAGATTTTGTACTGAGACCTTTTCATTTTTGGGAACATGAGAGGTGAGAACAATGTCATGTCAATACATATGAAGAGTACAACAGGAGCTTGGTCTCCATAAATACTGATTTCTATAACTTAATTTATATGCCTAAAAAAAACGAGACAGTGAACCAGAGATCCTCTCACAAGGCCACTTTAATGCTACACCAATGCAAACACCATGTTTTCTATTTATTTGAAGTAAATCTTCAAATCTGATCACATGTCACAGTTGCTGCATCATCATTTAATTTCTCTTTTCTGCTGCCTCACTTCAGCAGTTATTTAGACATTCACAGAAAATACACAGGACGCTGCAAAAGGCAGCCGCCATGTCTGACTCCCTGTAAAGGCTTGGCAGGCCGGTGTTAAAGCAGCTAGTTGCCACAAGAGGGCAGGGCTGCTCAGTCTGGGCTATTTTGGTCTGTCTCTAGCCAGAGTGATTACATAAGGCGGTTATTGTGGAGGTTAGACAGCTTGCTGTTGCCATCTCTTCACTACAGAGAGAGCATGTGCAGCAGCAGCAGCAGCAGCAGCAGCAGCAGCAGCAGCTGGGCCTCTCTGCAGCACAGCAGGCCCAGGACACCGGGGCTGGGGACTCACGGTCACACAGGCCCCCGGATGGTCCTGACCACACAATTAAAGATTCCAACAATGCTGCTGCAAGGGCTGAAATGTGTGTAGATTTAAAGAAAATGAGAGCCCCTGCTTTGGAGAAGGCACTGACAGACACAAGTTACATGTTGATGCACAATATGAAGCTAAGAAGCAAGAAGAATTGAGATGTACATTTTCCAAAACAGCCATTTCATTCAGTAGGTCCCCCCAGACATTTTCGACACTTAGCTTTCTGCTAACTGAACTGACTTGCTGCAGGAGAAAACCGACTCAGAACATTTTTTAGAAATCATATCCCAATTATTTTGACAGAAATGCGTGTAATATGATTCACAGTTACTGGGAATCATAATTTTACTGGAAAAAAGTCATCATGATGGTCTCTGTGCCAAATAAATGTTTTTTTCACATCTGGACAACAAGAATTGAAGCACAGCAGTCCATCATTATAATGCTGTTTTTTCACATATTTGACTTTCTTTTCTGTTTCGATTTGGCACTTGTCGACTTTGACAATATTTGTATTAATTGCAAGATTGCTTTTTCAAGATCTTGGGTAATTTCTGAAGCGCTAATATGTACAATCTGATTTGTATTTTACTAAAAATCCAGATCTATCTTTTTGGGTGATATTGGATTAGATTTGATAGAATTAAAGCGTACTGTTTGGCTGTGGCAGAGGTATGTGCTCTACAGAGTCATTTCTGTTCTTAAATAAAATCAGAATCACTTATCAGTACTACAAAGTACTCACAAATACTATCAAAGAATAATAAATAAAGACAGAATGGTACAAGGTATGTTTTCCGATGAGAGTAACATTCAGTGAAGACACAGCAGAGAACTTTAAGGGACGTCAGGCATCTCTGGAGAAGAGGAGTTGCCTGCCTGCACCTGAAGTTGGCAAGTGGATCCTTTATGTAGGACACAGATGTGGACCATCTAACCATCCTTCATGTTTCATTTGCACCGTCTGTGGCTTCCTGATGTCACAAGACAGTCCATGCGGCTTCGGCATACAAGAACGCTGATGCAAACTAGATTAGTTTCCGTATGGTTTCAGCCAGTATCAGTATCAGTTCATTTCCATCTCAATCCTAAAAGTAGCACACCTAACATACCCATGTAGACCTAAATAACTGAGAATGAATGCTCCATTATGAAGCATTAGATAACACAGACACTGCTCTTGTGCTCTGACAACACCGTTTTCATCACACTGACTTTATTTCTGTCCACACAAAAGGAGAAGTGATGCCATTTCTGAGAGAGCACTAGACTTTCTCACATAGACTTTATGTACAGTGGAAGCATCGACTGTTTCACCAGACACAACATGGAGGAAAAGGAGACGGGGATTCATTTTCATGTGGACATAACATGCAAAATGAGATGTCTACATTCAGTCTGACATGAAAAAACAAACTAACATAACATTGGTTTGTGTGTGATTAGGCCGGCAACTGAATACCATCTATTAATACTTTATTGACTTACTTTATATTACTTCAGTGTCACAAAAATGACACATGCACGCCACATGTTACCACAGCTTAAAGTAGCGTCTAAATATAGCTCTTTTATTATTTTAGTGCTCGTTACACTTTGTATTTATTAACCAAATGAGGTGTGTGCCAAGTCATCTCCTCTGATTCAGCATGAAAAATACCCACAGTTCCTTTCTAGCTCAGTCCACACCTTGTCTTTGACTTTACCTTTGGACAGTTGTTACTTTTCCAGCACTGAACTGTTGAACCTTTTTGACCATAAACGTCTCCTTAACATTATCCTCTCTGAAGGCCTTCAACACCTTAACCAGACACCTGAGGACTTCTGAGAACTTTATAACCACTGATAACTTATCTTCATACTTTTTATTTCACTTGTAGTTAAAACAAATTTACACCGCCTGATGACCCCTCGTCACAACACAAGATTTTATCTAAGAACCAATTTTTTCTTACTTCTCTCTGGTTCAATCTCATTAACCACCAGATTTAATAAGCAACTCCGTGTGTGCTTTCATTGTTGAGAGTGACATAATAGTCATTTCTACCGACTACAGAGGGCAGTATCAGAGACAGTCGACGGTGGCAAAAAAAGTGGTGAAAGTTTCCCCTCTTCTAACTAGATAAAAGTGGGAGCAGAAAGTAGGGCTCAGCATTGATGATGAACAACAGGACACATCTTCTGTTTGTGGTACAGTATACACAGAATTAATTACACTAACCATAGCAAATATACCCCAGTGCTCGCAGCATCTGATGCATGACATTAAATTGAAATGAAACACACTTTGCCGCCATTTTATACTTGTTCTGTGCAGTGTAATGCACTGAAAAACTGAGGCTCTCTTTAGGCAGTTCTAGGACAATATTCAAGAATTGGCCACCTGCTGAATTCATAACCCCAGCAAACAGGGTAGAGTAATATCACCCGAGTAAATGCCATCTGCTATCAAGTGTACTAGCTAACTGCTCTTAGCTAGTTAGCTCAATTAGCCTTACAACAAGGATTGGAACAATGCAGGCTGTGGCTAGCTGATTAGCATTATATGTTTAGCAGGTATCTCCTCAACAATTTTATAATGTTTTCAACTAAAATACTGGCATTTTGCACCTTTAAATAAATCTGATAAAATATGGAGACCCTTCCTTTCTCTATTTCTATTTCTCAATTTTTTCGTGAAAGAAGTGTTGTGTCGATGCTCGATAAAAAATAAGTCATGTAAACAATGAAGGCTCTAAAAATGATTGACAAATACTGTATCATAATGGTTGCAGGCATATTCACAATGTCTCTTCAGCCTTACTGGATTAGAGCTGCAAAGAACTTTTATTTCATTTTTATCATTAGTTATTTTCTCAATCAATCATTTAATGTATAAAATGTCCAAAAATATAGTAAAACACGTTTCCTAAAACCCCTGCGTGATGTCTCTGAATTACTTTATAAACTTGATAAATTAACTGAATTGTTCTAATCAATCTGCATCTGTTTCAGCTCTTTAAAGACAAAGAGCACAATGTCAACAAAGGGGGTTTCTTGTTAAAAACAGGGACGAAAACACAAACGTAGTCAACTCAGCAACATGCAGACATGTAGTGGCTTGAACGAGAGCTCTGAAGTCAAACAAGATGTTGGTTCAAGAACAACACTTTAGAAAATCACACAATTAATTGTATGTAATTGTTAATTAGTGCTTCCCTGGAACCAAGACGAGCACAACCAGCAAACCCACTGAACTGTATGTGAAGTTAAGCGTCTCTCACACTCATCCCCCCTGAGCAGACACAGACAGACACACAAAAACAGGCAAAACCTCTCAAAAAACCTCCAGTCTTTGCCCCATCACTGCAACAATGTGGGAGTATTTTTAGTCAGCCTTGCTTGCAAAAACCCAGCTAGGTTATAATTACTGAGCACTTTCTGACTGCCATGTGACAGAAGTACTATTGGTAGAGCACTGGAGAGCCAAATATAGTCCTCATACCCTGCGAGAAAAAAAGAACAAGGGTCCTAGATCCAGGAAAAAAAACGGCAAAAAAGATAACATTGATTACTGAGGGGCCGTACAGATAAATCCTTATCAAACGGTTTGGGTGCATTTTTCAGTGACTACGGCTGTTCTGTTCTGCTCCAGCGCTACAAATAGACAAGCTCAGGTCTGGGCAAATCTGTGGTTTGTGTTGGTTTCTTCAATTTCCTCCCAAAAAACTGTTCTCTACTGGCATCAGAGTGTGTGATCACAGTCACATGTGATGTGGTCATTATGTCAGATTTGTGGATTTGACGGATAACAGGCCTGCAGTTTTTCTACTTTTTTTTCCTCAGTATGTGTGCACTAGATGATGGGAAATTTTAATTTATCATTTGTTATGATGCTTTCACAAGGTTTATGCTTTGACATTTTCCTATTGAGCTTAAAAACCATCAAACCACATTAAAACAGCTGTGGATTTGTGTTTTATCTTTTTATTCTTGCACACTGACCTCCCTATGAAAAGGCCTTGTACTGTTCCATGACAGTTTGTTCTTAATTAGCAGGTTAAATATAACAAAAACCTCCACTACTATCTTGTCTATTCCAGTCCCTCTCTTTCTGTCTGCAGGGCTGGGTCGTCTCTGTATTTAGCCAAAACAAGTTGTACTCGTCCTGTGGGCCGGTCTGTGTTGCTATGTATAGGCTTTGTTGTGGACAGTATCACTGGATTTGGCCTGGTCTTTCTGTGTTGCTGGCCTCATCTTTCCATAAAACACAGACACAAGCATGAATCCTCTCTCTCTCTCGCTCTCTCTCTCTCTCTCTCTCACACACAGATATGTTGAGGGACAGTGGATGCAGCGGGGGCCCTCAGGCCTCAGCACCCATGTGGTCCAGGTCACATGTTGCAGCCCATTGAGCAGAAAAGGGAGTAGATGGTGGTGGTAGTTTAGGGGGCCTGGGGACATAGGTCACCAAGCTGTATGGAGGGGCTTCTCCCTGAACAAGCGCACTGATACACTGATACAAGCTTTCGGCGAGCCACAACAAACAAATTAACAATAAGGCCTAAATGTAAACAAAGCCCACAAACGGGATGAAAGTAGCCAGCTCCCGAAAGACGCGAACCAAAAGACAACTGTTTCATTTGAACATTCAAAATTAAAGCCAAAACAAACCGCATGTAACAAGAAAACAAAGAGCCGGTTGTGAGTCCGTTCAAAGACAGTGACAAGTTTCAGCAGCACTGGAAAAAGTCCCCTCCCTCCAACAGACAGGCAACCTTCACACCAACCAACAGAGCCCAGCCTCATGTGCTCATTTGATAATTGGGTTGACTTTTTACAAATAGTGGACCATCTTTAATTAGCAGTGTAGAGGAGCCAATCAATAGTTTCCATATTTTGAGCTGCCCGGGCCAGCATAATGGACTTTCACTTTAGTCTCCAGCTGACTGGTGACAGTGCTATAAAACTCACTGCTGGACATGGCAGCAGCAGCAGCAACACCACACTGTCTGCAGCTGGTGAAGCTTTATTTACATGTTTTGTTGGTTCTGTGCCATTTATTTACTGTAGCATTACTCTGTTATATGTTTTATCTTATTCCATGACCAAAGCAACAACTAATGACTTTAATTTCAATTAAAAAGGAGTTCGCTGAGGGGGAAACAGAAGCCAAATGACAGAATCAAACTGATCACTACAGAATTTTACCAAGTAAATTTACTCAAGTATTGGGCTTAAGTTCATTTTTGAGGAACATGTACTTCAGTTGATTATTTCCATTTTCTGCTACTTCAAAAGTACACTCTACTACATTTTGGAGCCCCATATTTTACTTTTTACTGAACTTCATTTATTTAATAACTTAAGTTACTGGTTAGGTCAAAGAAAATGACATGGTGCATATTAGATTGGTCGACCCATAGCATACATATATATATATATATCTATATATATATATATATATATATATATATATATATATATATATATATATATATATATATATATATATATATATATATATATATATATATATATATATATATATATATATATATATATATATATATATAAAAATGTAACTATAACTATAAATAAATGTATAAAGTTTCACCTGTACTTTTAAGTAGTTTCCAGAAAATGTACTACTAGCAATGCATTTAATACAGGATAAATTAAGACTACGATTTGTATGAGTGACTTCCAGCAAATAATTTCTGCTCAACATTTTATCACCAGAATGTCAGATTTTTTTCTTTTTTAAAAAGCACAATATAATTGCACAGAAACCACAGAGACATGTTTATATATTTTGTTTTTGGAGTTTGACATATACAGTATATCAGGATTGGCATACATTCACTCAAAATGCATTAATTTGAAACTTATTCTGGGGATTATTTGAATTTGGATACACCTGTCTCACAAGTGTTTAATAACCACATCTAAAGAATCAGTGTTTTTTTGTGTGTGTATCAGCTGATATATCCCTTCTGTATCGTTATAGGTCCCAAAACTCAAGTATCGTCAATCTCTACTTTTTTTGTCCGACCACATATCAGTGAAATTCACTAGTATGGTGATATTCAGTTCACCATATGATAAATCTTACTTAGATAATTATAATAATTCTATGGGTCGTACTCACAGTGTACAAGGTGTTGTTGTACATTTGGCGTTTTTACTTGAAATATCACTGAAATTATCAAATTAGTTGCCATTTATTCTATAACTCCATTAAATGACCAATAATAATGACCAAACTTCCTGCTATCTGATATTTCAACAAAATTCACAACAAAACCAGATGCACTACACAGAACACAGACTAAGCTGGTAGAGCACACAGAGGGCCATTTGCAGTGAGACAGAGTGGAGGTGGAGCTGTGCAGGATCCTGGTCACCTGGTGGAAAGATCTGAGCCCGGGGTTCAACTCATCCATCCAAACAGGAACACTGTGCAGTTTGGGAGATGGATCTGAAACTAGACAAATCCATCAACGGCTCAGTGGGTACTTCCTAAATATAGGAGCAAGAACGGAGACACTCGTGAAAGTCAGACCAAATCTTGTGTAAACAAAAGTGCCTGCTTTATCTCAAGGCCGCCAATTCGCCTTCCAGGGCCACATCAAGTCATGGTTTTGAAAGGTGTTGTATAAAAATGTAAAATACATTGTAATGCCCTTTTGTCTCTGCTCAATGTCTACCTGGACCATTACATTACCTCTGCTTAAAATAGACTCAGCCCCCAAATTCAAGCTACAGTGGGAATACAGGGACTCTGTCTGGCCTGAACCATGTCCCGTGTGGAGCACCAAACTACAGTCCTCAAAGCAAAATTGACTTATGGGTTTCTCTAAATAATATTGAGGCACAGCATCGATACACTATCTGTCAGCTACTGAATTAGTCTGTGCCAAAAATAGAAAACCAAATAAAAATAGTCTAATCAACAATATTGAGCAGGTTTCAGTTCTCTCGGCCATAAACAACCACAGCCTCCATGTCAAATTAGTTGTTCCGCTTGGAAGTCAACCGATGACCCAGTGAAAACAAGCTTTTCCTCTTTTCCCCTAATCAAAAGTCAATAACCAATGACTAATATCAGACAGGGGACTATACAGTATCACTGCAGATTGCGTAAGCATGAACCAAGTGCTGAATCTCCATGAAACAAAAGGAAGTAAAAATCATTTTTTAATTCTCATTTTCACATCTTAAATATGCAGATTTTCTGGGTGAAACCCTAAACTTGAGCAGTCGAGGTCTGTGTGCTGTTTGTGTAATTCACAATCTGGCCTCTGCGTGGCATCCGTTCGCTCCTGCTGCACACAGCCTCTGTTCCACACTGACCCTGCCTGCTTTTAGCAGCTGGGTTCCCATGGCAACCCCAGTCGGTCCATACCACTCCTCTCCCTCTCTCTCTCTCCCTGTCTCTTCCTAAGCCAGGCCACACTTGTATCCTTCCATTCCCAGATTCTCCCATACATCAACACAAAGCAGAACCATGCTCTGTGCTAGTTTTCTACATTGTGTGTGTGTGTCTTTGGTGGGAGGGCAGAGAAAATTTAGGCTTATGAAGACTGATTATTTTAGAGTGCCACCGTCTCCAGCACACAACCAAAAATAAGTCATATTTTCAGTAAAGGGGAGGAATGTAATGTGCAGTCTGTGGTGTGTAAAGAAAGAGACGCAAAGCTGTGGTGAATTTGGTAATAACCTGGATGAAGATTAATTAGACTCACAAGGTTGTATGAGTTAAGGGCTAAACTTTGGGGACAACTGATAAGGAAGGCGTAAGTAACTGAGCAGTCAATAGGAGTCCCATGAGATGGGCCTGACTATGCAAAATTATTTTTTAAGGTCAGGCACTGACTGTAAATTGTGGTGGTGTAATGACAGCTATGGACCAACTAAAACATATCCTCCAAACCCCAAATATTAAAAAATATATACAATTTTAAATAACAGCGGACTTATTCACACTGGGATATTGACAGTCAATAAATTACCAAGGCAGCTCCTACTGTCAGTTGTGTTAAACCTGGAGATATGGGGAAACGGATTTGGAGCGATTTGATGTGTTGGTGATTAGTGGGATATCTGAACAGATTAATGAGCGTACAGTGTCACAACAGGTGAAAACAGCAGGGCTAGAGAAGCCACACAGGTATTGCAGATTAGAGCCCAACAGAGAGTGGCTGACCTATATTGTTGGTCCATATTGGCCAGTCACAGATGCTAACACATCATTAGCATCACAATAAAGTTTATTGTCAAACTGTAAAGTACTTGTCTTAATTACATATATTTATCACAGTTGTTTGATTTGTTAGATGTCGCTCTTTTATAACCAAGGCACTAGTACATAAAACAAGCATGGCAGAAATATTCAAGTTTTACTGTATAACTTTAAAAGTTACAGTTATGACTGAAAAATGACAATAGAAATAAACAGGTTTGCTGAATCCATAATGCAAATCAAATGTCAGTTTTCTTCTCAGAAGTGACTGTGTTACTGTGATTCAGTTTGATTCATTTTACAGTGTACTATTAATATGTAGTTATCTCAACATAACAACAAATATATTTATATTATTTTTTACAGATTAATCTGTTAATACCTTTCTTGTATTGTCTAAATACCAAAGGTGATCCAATTTTCTCTGACAAACAACACAAACCAGAATACATATACTCTAATCAATACCATCGACTCAGTTAATCACATACAACAAGGAAACAACCGAATCCTCGCAATCTGGAAAAAGGAACAATTGAATGTTTTTTTCACTTGAGAAATAATTAATTAGCTGGTTACCAAAATAGTGCAGATTAATTTTGATTGATTTACTAATCGATTAAGATTTAGTTCCAGTTTCAGGTGTTTCAGGTGTGTTCAACACAGAGGGACAAATTAGCAAGTAATATTCACAAAGGAGCATGTAAGTGCCTTACGCCTTTGTTTAACTAGCAGGTGTAAAAGCACTTCACTTGTGAACTAGATAAATAAATATTGCTTCAGAGTACAGTATCATTCCAAAGAACATGAAGAGGAACCAGATTTTCCCCTGACATAACATTTTCTTCTGTCAGGACATTTTAAGATGGGCTCCTTATCTATCTCATCAGTACAAAGCTCCAGAACATCAGGGTAAGAACACCTACAGCAATAAATCATCCAACCAAAGCACCGAACCGTGGCTTGTGCTGGAGCCAACTGTTTACTTAAGTTAGCCTACGAGCTACCTCTTCCAGCCTGGCCTGACGAACAGCCAGGCGCTCAAACTGTCTATGCAAACAAACTGCTGTGACAGAAAAATAGAAAAGGTTTCTAAAAATAGCTTTGTGCCCCCTTCTGACCACATTCCACAGGAGGTGAAAGTTGAGGCTTGTTTGAGTAGTGGCCCGAGGTGGAGGGAGACCTTTTTCCTGGGTGTGGCTGGACACCACTAACTGCTAGCCTCACTGCTAGCCAGTCCTACAGGCTCCACAACCTGAGCTACAGTACACAACCAGAGCCCCATGTGACACAAAACATGCTAATGTCAATGCTAAACACACGTGGTCATGTGCTCTGTGATGGATTTTACATGGCTCCAAGTCTGCTGCTGCTCGCTCTGATAGGCCGGCTTGGCAGCAACAGGGAGACAGTGTGGAGCTGGGAGCCCCTGTCATGATTAGACAGCAAAATGTCTCCTCGCGTGTCAAACCCTGCTTTGATCAATTCAGCTCCCCGCTCTCTGTCTCTAGCAGTGGCAGAAATGGTTGAGCTGTACGTGTTTGTGTGTGTGTGTTATTGTGAGTGAGTGTGTGTGTAGGGGGGGGAAGGAATGAGCAGGAATAAGCATATGGGTGCATTCATACACTCGCGATGATTTGTTTTATGTCAGGGCATTAAGAGAAGAGAAGGTATGGCCAGGCAATAAGTCTCTCTCTCTCTCTCTCTCTCTCTCTCTCTCTCTCTCTCTCTCTCTCTCTGTCTCTCTCTCTCTGTCTCTCTCTCTCTCTCTCTCTCACAAAACCAACACAGAGGCGTTTTGTGTCTCACCTTCTGCTACTGACCTTCCCTTTGTTTACAGCGCATTGCCGGGATACTCCCTTTGATTCGGCTGCGCACACGTGACCCTCCGCCAGTTTCTGCTCTGCAGTGCTGCTGCTAAAAATAGCCTCAGCTTGCCCTGGCTCCACAGCTAGTTTACATAAGCTCTAAGGGGGGTGGGGGGTGGGAGGGGAGGGGGAGAAAAGGGAGCGACAGTGGGGGGATAGAGAGAAGGGGGAGCCTCAGTGAAGAGAGAGAGAGAGAGAGAGAGAGAGAGAGAGAGAGAGAGAGAGAGAGAGAGAGAGAGAGAGAGAGAGAGAGAGCGAGAGAGCGAGAGAAGGAGGAGGAGGGGGGGTCTATGGACAACCATTCCACAATCTCTGAGCAGGGAACCTGCAGCGCCACTGCTGTCCTGCAGCAGTCTGTGCCTTTACACTCCTGGTCAACAGCAGGGTGTGTGTGTGTGTGTGTGTGTGTGTGTGTGTGTGTGTGTGTGTTTGTGTTTGTGAGAGAGAGAGAGAGAGAGAGAAAGGTGTGTGTGTGTGTGCGCCCGTCTACACTGTATGTGCGTGTAGTCGGCACACAGTAACAGACTTGCAGATATCCGCCATTCACCAGCCTCGCTCTGTGTCTCTGTCTGTCCTTTAAAATGGACGCACATTTTAACCCAAAAATAAAAATCTATTTATAGATACGATTCCCCTCCTTTAAGTGGAACAGAAATTCCACTTTTTCTCTGCAGCACTGCTCATATTAACCATCAGAGGGACAAAACTAGCGATTACCAACAACCTACAAACAATCCAAGCATGACACAGTCTTGCTTATTTTATAGCTAACACAAAAGCAGACATGTTCACAGGGGAAAAAAGGGGATTTACTATTGTTTTTTATGCATTTTGAAATGGATTTAGATTTCAGATAAATGTATATTTTTTTCCATGGAGTGGCGCCTGCTTTCAAATGTGATCCAACTCATTGACTAAACTAAATACAGGCTGTCAGACACAGCCTCTGGTCTCTAGAAACAAAATAAAAACACACTGGCTGTGTAGCTAATCTTGTGACATGTAGCATGCTATGCTGGGCAGCTTTAGGCTCTCTTAACTGTTTCCAAATGCTCAGGCAGGCTGAGAGCTTTCTAAACCCGACGTTGACAACTTTAAACTTCCACAGCACTTTAAAACACTTACCTCATGGACAGAAAAATCCATTAACAGTTACAGTAACACTAAATCTCTGGCCCTACTGTTAAACCTGAAGATGTTTAATGTAAAATGATGCCCTGTCGGTAAAGGGGGTTCACAAGCACACAATGACACTTTCCACTTTGGAAATGGTTTCATATAGGGAAAGACGTGTTCTCATGCGTTCTCCGACATCCTCTCTGCTGTCGCTTTCTGGCCTCAAGAGAGGACTGAACAGATAGACAGAGAGAGACAGAGAGACAGAGACAGGGAGAGAGAGAAGGAGAGAGAGAGAGAGAGAGAGAGAGAGAGAGAGAGAGAGAGAGAGAGAGAGAGAGAGAGAGAGAGAGAGAGAGGGAGAGTCCCACAGGGGGCTCTAACAACCTTCAGGACAGTGGTTTGTGTAGATGCAGTCCCACTGAGCTTCCAGTAGATCAGATTCTACAGTTCAGATCAAAAACCACTCCCTCCTTTTCCTCAGAAATCATGCACACAAACACACACTCACAGATATATTCAAACACACACACACACACAAACACCCACACACACATAGTGCCCCCTTTGATTATCCCTCAGTCAGCTGACAGCAGGGTCATCTGATTTTAGCGAGCGACACAAAGGTTTTTGTTAATCTGGATTAAAGCTTTTTATGATTCATGTCATGAAGAAAGTATTCGTTTACAACTGATTAGTTATACGTATGATCTGAATAGAGCTACAGTAAACATTGAAGTTAAAAATCATTGATTCTTTTAGAGGCTAAAAGCATGGACACAGAATTTACTGGAAATGGATGAGGAGATTTAATAAAGTGAACTGAAACCTTTAAGGCTATTTTTACAGAGTTTGTTTACAGAGCTTGGTTAAAGAAGAAGTCAACAACTAAAACATATGAGCATAACCCAGAATAGATAATCATTAATACATTTCTAATTAAAATGAGTTGTTTCTGTTGACTCAGACATCAGGATGCATTTTTATGGGTGTTTGGATTTTGTTCTTTGCACATATTATAAATTTCCAGAGCAAGTTTGTTGTGCTGCTACATCATCCATCATTTTTGTTTTGCTTGTTTAAGTTAATATTATTATCCCTACAACCTTGACAGAGCCTGAGCTTTATTTTTTCTGGATGCATAAATGCAGACCGTGACTTCAGATGTCTTTGTCAAGCTATGCGAGCCCTGACATGGACAAAACAATACAGTCCATGAAGGTTTAACACAAGTTCAAATGATGCTCTGGCTGCAGTGAGACAAACAACCCAGCAGAGAATCAATTTCCTGTGCGTTAAAAGTAACCTGATAACCAATCAACAAAAATGATTGCAAAGATCAGTTGAGACATGAAAGAAGAGCCCATGCTCTCAAAACCAGCCTCATCGTCTGTTTTTTTAACTGTGTACATTGAATCGGCTAAAGCATTAAGAAAAGAAGCAACTTATTGGTGACAGAAAAAATAAGCAGTGACATGCAGCCGGTGTATAAATATCGCTCTCTCGGGCTCTTCCGTGAACAGAAGAGGCTCCTTATTGAGGAGAGCCACTGTTTGCGAAGCGTAGCCCCTCTGTTTCTCTAGGCCCTTCAGGGGCCGGGGCTGGCTGACAATGCCGGCCATTCTTAGCACTTTACTGCCTCAGATGACTGTGTCAGTGGCCCCCAGGCTGGTGACAGAGTCCCGTGACCAGCACTACACCCCAGCCCCAACCCCAGCCCTAGCCTAGGCCAAGAACCAGACCCAGCCTTAGTGATATCTATCCACAGTGCCATCACCGGGATCCCAGGACTGCTAGAGATCTGTCCAGTTCCAGCTCTACGTCTCCATTCTTGAGAAACTACACCACTTTACAGATTTGAACATTTGTGATTCACTGAGTTTCATTAGGCAAAAAATGAACTAATCTTTTGAAGCTGAAGTGTTTACAAGCCCTGCTTACAACTTCTTAAACCCTGACAACAGCGGAAAAAGGAATGAAGGTTTTGAAAATATTGCTTCAATTTACTTCAGTTAAATAAATTTAAAAAAAAGTTACTATATTATTTGTCAGATAATGGAAATAAATTCCTCCCCCTGACAAAAGCGAAGAGACTGGATGATCTAAGTCCTTAAATTCTAGAGAGCTACAATGATAAGTTGTTTAATGGATAGGAAACTATTTTAATTAACTTTGGTTCTTTTCTTTAGCATGAAACTCCTGAACTCAGTTCAAGTGAAGGTTTGCTGCTTTTCTTTGATTTCATAACATTTAAGACTGAGTATCTGTAGGTTTTCAAGAATTTTAGATGTGAACTGATGGACAGTTTCACTACGTACTGACAATAAATCTATCACTTTAGAAAATAATCAAAACATTAGTCAATTAGATGCAGCTCTATGCATCTAATAATAGTAAGCGTTTTAGTATGATTTGTGACATTAGAGATACAAAAAAAGTCAATAAGTCATTAAAAACATTTAATCATTATCCAGAGAGTTTAGCTTTATCTGATGTTTTGTTGTCACATGTTGTTGTGTTTACCATCTTTTCAAAGTGCGTGACGATGACACCCATTTTCCAATCAACCACGAATAGGCTACACTTCTTCTCAATATTTGATCTTTGCTCCTTTGCTTTAATCATCAATAGGGTCAATGGTGACGGTGCCAAAAAGTGTGAAGATTCTCTGGATGGCTTAAGTAAGAACAATCTGACATTTATCTCGGTAAGAGGGCTGAGTAAATCTCTTCTTCCTGTATGTTTTGAGTACATGGGGATGGGATTGTGGGGATTAATAACAGCAGGGAGAGGATCATTTGGACTGAGAAAACAGTGCCAATGTCACTTATTTTCTTGACTAATTGATGAATCCTTTGGTCTATAAAATCTGAGAAAAATGTTCAACACACGAAAGTCAAAATTGTTCGTTTTATCTGACCAGTGATCCGAAAGCTTAAGATATTCAGTGTACCATCACAAGCGACAAAGAGAAGCAAGTTTGGCATTTTTGTTTCATACAGACTACAGACTAATAATACTAGCAGTACAAAGTTGCCAGTACTTTTTTTTGAAAATTGTTTTACAGTGTTTGTAAAACACCTCAGTCTCTGAGGATCTCATCATACCTGTTGTGACACAGCAGTGAGTGCCTGCGGATTAAATTCTTCCAAGACACATTAAGCTGTATAATTTATTTCTTACTGCCAGACACTAAAAGCATACTGGTAAACTACAATAACCACAATGCACTGTGCCTTAGACAAATAGCTTGGTATTTCGTAAATAGAAAGTGGTCTTGACTAATTACAAAAAAATTCAAAATACAGAGATATTTGTGTACCATGACATAGCCTAAAAACATATTACTTTTTTAAGGCCATTAACACCCAGCCCTGTTCCAGCCTCATCAGGCATAAACAGCAGCTATATCACTGAGCAGTTTCATAGCCTCATTTCCTCAGTTACACTCCCTGACTCCGTCCAGGGTTGCATCCTCAGCCCAGTCCCTTCTGGGACACCCTAGCCACTAAGCACACCAACACAGTGAGAGCTCCATACCAAACAATCATCCACCTCTGTAACAAATGCATTAATATGTGCATAATGTCATGAATTGTGTCATATTTGCCGTGGGACTGCAACAAACACTCACCACAGCCAAAAAAATTAAAAAGCAGGAGGCCTGGGAGTTCAGATTTGCGTGTGAAAAAGTGTTTGATTTTGCCGTTGACACGTCCAAGGCATTGCAATGGAACCAGCCCGCCGCAGCTGAAAATAGCTCACAATCAATCAACTGGCAGACACATATCTGTGCTCTTAAAACGTATAAATGTGCAATGCAGAGGACAGATCGATGGGTGACAGGATTCCAAAAGCATCAATATGGACGTGCTCTTTGGCATAACAAGCGCTCGCCATCGGCTCATACTTATTTCCTGTGCCTTTGTCCAATGGGCCGCCCAGCATTCGGCCTGCTGGAAAAAATATCTGCCAGTGGAGCAAGGTCTGTGAAGGACAACACAGATTAAATGCAGTGATGGAATGTACAATTTTGAGATAATTTTATTTTACTCGAGCATTACTATTTTCTGCTGCTTAATGCTTTCACTCAACTACATTTTGGAGGAAAACACTTTTGAATCCACAATGAAGTGATACGTTTTAGAGCCTGACAAAAACTAGATTTTTGGGGCTGATGCGGATAAATGGGAGTAAAAAAATATATATTTTGTCAGCTGATATACACACATTTTTTTTAAAATGATCCCTCAAATGTGGTTATTTAACCCTTGAGAACTTTACTGTTGGAAAATCTGTGCACTGAAATATCAAACTCCACTGGAAATCTGATAATCCTAAAATATCCCAAACTTCTTTTTCTGCATTATATTCTTGAAAAAAAGCTCTCATATTAGCACATTTCGGTCAATACATAGGCTGATATTGATAAATCTGTGATCAGCCAATGTCAGCTATAATATCAGCCAAATGATATATCACTGGGCTTTACTAACTGGAGCTGCACCAGAGCCAACGTTTTTACAACAGTTTATAATTTTACTGTGCATTTACTGCCAAAAAAAAAAAAAAAATCATTGTAATATTACATTCTAATGTCAGATATATTAAGACTCAAGTGCTTTTGTATGGGTTGCTTTCACTTCTCTCTAAGTAATATTTACCAAATAGTGACTTTTGGGTACTTTTTACAAACCAGATGAATGGTTAAGAGGTACAGTATATAATCTAAATACAACACACAACTACAGTACATCTTAAACTTCTTCTGCTGGTGGTACAGACAACAGTTTTTCTACTGTGTGTGACTGTTAGCATGTAAGACTGCTGCCTGCCAATCTGTTCCTCCCACAAGCAGCCACATGTAGGCCAACTTCCTCTTTAAATTTAATCTCTGAGTGACTGAAAGCACTCTCTTATCACATTTGTGATCCAAGACATTGCCTATAACACAAACGGAAGTCTGTGGAAGTTCAGTAGAAACAATACAACAGAGCAGGTGGAGAAAACAAAATTAAGAGATGAAACAAAAGCTTTCCTGGCTGACTATAGAGTTATAGGAGCAGGCTGGGTCGGAGCAAGCTGAGATAAAGGGACAAGCTAGGAGGTCTTTATCGATGAAACAACACAACATACCTATAACAAAAACAATATAACGTGTTTAAATACAACCTGAGTCCAAAGTTATGACCTCTCCTCCAATCCTTTCAACCCAGTTGGCTGCTGAAGCCGTCTACCACCGTTCCCCTACTTCCAGGGGGAGTAAAGTGTAGTTTAGCGGTCATAATAACAATAGGTATGTGTAAGTGTGTGTGTGTACAGTATGTGTGTATGGGCCTTTACACACATACAGGTCTGCTGCCATGTAGGACAGAGTATCTATGAATGCCCTCCATCCACACAGTTCATTCAGAGGTTAAAACTCAGAGAGGAAGTAAGTGAGAGGTAACACAGTCTGACAAGTCCAGACAACAATCACACACACCAACAATAGAGATGTATTGTGATGATTCTACTCAACAGTCTGTTTTCAAAATAAACTTGCACACATGAAAACAGTACCAGGAATCAATTTAGGGATCAAACAATATATTTTTTCAGGGCTGGTACTGATTTTGAGTAATCAAGGAGACTGATAACCAATATTTGGGATCGATATACATTTGCCGTAGAAATTTTAATCTCAGGGACAAATAATCAGTGATGCAATGTAACTAAGGACAATTTACTCAAGCACCCTACTTCAGGGCAATTTTGAGGTACTTTACTTTTGAGTATTTTCAATTTCTGCTACTTTATACTTCCACTCTACTCCACTAATTTGATAACTTAGGTTACTGGTTACTTTGCAGATTCAGATAATTCAGTATGATGGGCTGTTACTTGTGGCATGTAACCAAACAGACAGTGCTGTGGGCGGAGATTACAGAGTGGTAACTACAGACTACAGAAAGGAGGTCCCGCATCGACGCCAAAGTAGCGCACTGTAAAATGTATTCATATTATCTTGGGATACAGGATATGATAATAACCTGCTTCTAATGGCCAATAACGATAAGATAACCAAGGATTTCATGCTTTTGTATTCAAAAATAGTTCATAACCTGCAGTTTATACACACCTGAGGCTAAGAGACACTAAGTTGTAGTGAGGAAAGATGGTTGATTTAATATTTGCCAGTTCTAATAAGATGTGTGAAAACCCGTAGACTTTTTTCCTCCTTTCGGAAAATGGATTGCTGTATGTAGCATATTACATGCTGCACTTGTGTTCTTATCCTTCTTCTCTACGGTGCATATGACTACTGTACTGGAGTGTGTGAATGTTATGCTTGTTAAGTCGACAAAAGCAACTCTCTTTCCTAAAGACAAGAAAAAGCACTTGACCAACAAAACACAACAACTACTGAAAAGCCATAGAAGTCTTCTGTCATATCAAGTAACAGTCATTACACATGCACTGCATGAACAGAACTGAAATCACATTTGGTATGGCATGAAGCTGTAACTTCATCATTTTTATCTCCTTTACACACACACAATAAAATAAATGTGTTCGCTTCATGATGATTTAGTGGTCAAACACACAACTGCTCACCAGCTGTTAACCAATCAGGAGCTGCAACGTAACAGCCAGAGAGGCGGTGATAGGAGAACAGGCGAGAAAGGCAGGAAGGAAGAGAAGAAATCAAATGGAGAAAAAAATCGCAAAAGGAGGAGATCGGAAACAGGGATGACAATTTGGACTTAAAATAAACAATTAAGCATCAGTCATTTGGCAAATTTTGGCTTGGAATGCATAGTTTTATCATAACTTCCATGCAAAAAACCTGCTGGCTACTTATAATGTCAGGACAGAAAACAAAGTTAAAAAAAAACAAAATAAAAAAAAAACAGTACAAAAACTCTAACACTGGAGAAGTTTCTTAAAAACCAGTACCAGTCAATCTAAATACTGTATGCTTTTCACTGTCTTCATTTTATGCTCTTAACGTTTACCCGTGTCAAAGGGCAGATGTATTTTCAGTGTTTTATGAAGTATTCTCTCTGATTTCAACATTCAGAAAGATTTCAATTGTTAAGATAACACAATATTATGTTCTGTCACTATGACACTGGAATATTGACTAAAACAAACACAACATGCTTTTTAACATATCGTGCAGTCGCAATGCACACAGACACAGACTGACTCAGAGCAGCAAAGACAAACACAGGCCTTGGACTGTAACAGCTCCACCTTACAGATTCATGTGACTCTCCAACCATCACCTGACTATCTCTCTCCTTTCTATGGAGGCTGCTTTCAGGCAGGGCAACCAGAGAAGACTTGACCCGAAGTCAAATTTATGTTCAAGGAACGGAAGATATTCAGGAGGAGTACAGAGGCTGTTTGTCTACTTGCTATAACATCTTTAAAACATCTCAACTCACTACACCCATGTAACACAGGCTCACAGTTCGCTGACAACAAGACGATATCCCTAGTCACTGATAAAGTGTGCCTTTGACCGAACCCTGACAGATAAAGGGAGCCAACCTTTGGGATGGGAGGGGACAACTTGCAGGGGGCTGCACTCCTGAGTCTGAACCATGTACATGTACTCCTATTTACATGTGAATCCAGAGGTGAGTCAGAGAGGAAGCAGAAGAAGAGCACTGTAATCAGCAAGTTAGTTTGCATAGCCAAACTTCCTTTTGCAAGGCAGGAGAGGGGCCCTAAACGGTGTTAAACCAGCACCCTAAGGTGGCCCAAGATACTATAGGAGCCGTCCAAACAATCTGGGGCACCGTGCAAAGAGGCATCAGTTTCTGTGCCTTGCCACACTGAAGTTATCAGTATTTCCTAACAACAGTATCTGGAGTACAATTGTATTAAGAAAAAATCTGAAGCCACATCACATCATGACCCAGAAAGCTTTTGTCCAGCCTTAGAGACTATGAAATGTAGTCTATTATACTCCACAGATTAGTTGTAACCAACACTAACAGTGAAATGAGAAACTTTCGAGAAGTGTTACATTTTAAATGTGTGAAAAGATAAATATCAGATCAATACAATACCAAAGAATAGGGTTCTTTAACACAGACCATACCACACTTTGCATATTTCCACAGTAAAATGTCAAACACACTGACATAAGAAGATATACGTTCAGGCTTCCAAAGGACGAACACAGCTGCTGCTTGTCTTGCCACACCCAGAGTAAATATATGTCAGCCATATTCATATATGACATGACACCAGCACACACCGCAGAGCTTTCACGACAAACATGATACAAAGGGGACAGACAGAGTAGGGATGTGACAATAGTTTACAGGCTGTAAAAAACACAACAGCTCACTTGTCTTGTTCTCACCATATTATAGCTGTGCCGATAACTGATCACATATGGTATGGTAAATGCACAAGTATCTAAAGCTCGTACAAACCACACCAGAACATGTCTTATGATGTTTGCACTTACTATTGTGCACAGTCGATGAGCTGGTACTCATTGGACCTCTCAAAGCACGCCTTCACTCCTTCATCATCCCACAGCTTCTTTGCGTGATCAAAGAACTCCTGAGGAAAAGAGAAACAAATGTTAAGAACCATATAACACACAATGGACTACAAAAAGCCTTAACAAACTTGGAGTACAATGTCATGACGGGTAGGTCAGAGGCCTTAAAATGTAACTATGTAAGAAAAGATTCCTGAAACTATAACAGGATTTTTCCCAGAACATTAAAATTATTCCCACTTAATGGCCAGTATCTGTGTCACCTTTTACATACATACTGTAAACAACACATAAGTATGCAGTGTTCCGGAATGACTTTTTATACTGGTTGCACTTGTGAGCCTAACTTTTTCATTTAGGTGCACCAAATAGTAGCCTACATTTATGTTTAATTTCTGAACACGTTATGTAAGTGTTTATGAAGTGTTTATAAAAAATAAGCGAAACTAAGTGGGGTTTTTTGTCTGTTTTTTGTTTGTTAAAAATATATTTTTTACATAACATCAGGCACACCAGTGCATACAATGCAAATGTTTAGCCCCACCTGACAGATTTGTTCAGCCCATGTGGAGCCCTGTGTATGCCATGGTTTCATTAATTTACAACCAAGAACCCTTTAAATAGGGAATAAAATTTTAAAAAGATACTCTGCAGACATTTGGAAATTGTGATTGTGCACTTTGATGTGACTCAAAGATGGTGAAATTGCCATGACAATTGGATAGCTATATAAACCAACTGGAAGATTACATTGTCCACTTTGTATATACATTTATCCACAGAAAACGGATCGCTCATCTACATCAAGCACCACATTCACAGTTAATCCAATACATACTGTACATGCACACATCTGTACAACACTGTCTTCTTTTGTTGATCACCAAGTAAAAGCAACTGCCTTGCATACAAAAGTATACACAATACATGGGATCAAGAGGAGGGACATGTTAGCTTAGCTTTGCATTCAGACCAGAAACTGAAAGTTAGTTTTCTAAGATAATACAAAACTATGGGAAAAAAGGATCAGCAGCAAGGAGAAGCAGATTTGAGTTCTCATTAACTTCCTCAGTGCAGGTTTATCCAACAGTTCCTGAATTTAAACCCATGACTTTCAAGTCACAAGCTCTCTTCTTCAGACTTTAAGCTAAGGCAACAAAATGCTGTGCATATCTTCACTGTGATAACACAACAGAAAATGACATCTTCTGAAATATAGACATGATGGTGTAAATGACTATACAAACTCTCAGCGGGAGCCATATTAAAAAGAACTCATCAATGACTTTGAGACATTCCCCTGGACTCTCTGTATGCCCCTAACAAAGATGATTGGGCTAACATCCCTTGTCGTCTCCTGTGCACATGTCTTTCCGATGGGCTCCTCCTCTGGCCTGGAACTACCACATGATTCTCTGCACTCAGCACTGGTTCTGCACTCTGACTGGGGAGAGGGTGAAAGTAGCCCTGAACCAGAGGGAGAGAGGGAGAAGGAGCCTGATAAATGATCACATGCTCTGGGAGATCTCCTCTCGGCAGATCCGGTGATTAAGTTCAACATGGAGGAAATCCACTGATCCAGTCCGCACAAGTCTCACAGCGCGATACATTAACATTTGTTTACTTTTCTTGGTACGGATGAATGTAGGCTCCCACTTCAGACACAAGTCAGGAAAAGCCTCAACACTGATGCTGTGTTTAGAAATTTTAACCTTTTTTTTTTTTTTTTTTTTTTTTTTAAATTCTGCAGCCATAGTTTGGTTTTTCTGTAATGTAGCGCTCACCCCCTACACAAAAAGCTTGTTTAACAAAGAAAACAGGGTCATATTTGAGTTCATGCCTGTGTTTGCTTCCACTTCTGTTACAGTCAAACGTTAACACCCACCTTGACTAATATCAATAATATTCAACAGTGCTGATTACATTCAAGACAAAATTTTTACACCAGCACACATCGCAGAGACTTGAAAACTCAAAGAAGGGCCCAACAAAGCTAGCAAGCTCTGGGACTGGAAGTAGGGGGGACGAGGGGTGGAGGGTAGATGGGGCAGAGCGCGCGGGTGGGGGGGGACTATGGTCCTCAGGGCTCTTTTCCACAGAGGCGTGTGACACTGGGCCTTTGAATAAATGCAGTGTGTGCTGCAGTGCCCTACAGAGGAACTGATAACGCAGAAAGACACCAGGAGGGAATTTGCTTTAACACAAGCTTTTTTAACTCTTTCCTGTGTTCATCCCAGTCCACTTCCACTCCCTCCTCCATCACCAGCCATGATATGCTGATACCCTATTGCCTTTGCGGGAGCAAATTCTCAGTTCGGCCTTAGTTTCGATGTAAATCAAGTTGGGTGTGTGATGTAATATTTCACTTGAACCATATAGGTCAGGCTGACACAGAGAACAAAATGGCCTGAATCGGATTTGACTTAGCAAAACAAAGTTCTGGAGCAAATGGTTTGCATCTTCCGTTGCAAAGGGACACTAGAATTCCTTTGGGAGAAGTTTGGAAGAGACCTTTGGTCTCTAAGCAAAATGTACAGCAACAGACACCAACCTCAAATCCCTCCATACATAGACAGCCAGACAACCAGCTGGCTCCTCAGTAAACCATCATCACCACATTTATTGGATTTTAATAGAATATCTGAGTTAGATGACAGTTGTCCAACACAAAGAGACACAACCTTTATGTCTTACTTCTGTTATATAGTGCAGACAAATGTATTTAAAAAAAGAGAGAGAGAAAGAGAGAGAAAGCAAAAGCAAAAGAATGTTCATCTTTTATAGCATGGCTCCAAAAACAGGAGCAGCCCCTGATGCCACCATTTGCCCCATATCAAGGATCCTGAATTGGTCAGTTAGGGTGAAAACAAACTTCTAGGACTAAAACCATTCATCACCAAGAAGTTAACAACAAAGGAATGCTATAAAGGTGTTACCCCCCTCATGGTTGTAGTAAAGAACAACAGAAGCACAAAGCAGGTCACGTTCCTTAAATGGGAACTTTTCAACCAGCTCTGTATCACTACTGTTCTGGTAATAAATTTATGCCAACTTCTGTCCATTTTGTCTGCAACCAAAGCCAAACAATTTCTGTGCCAAAATATATCATCTGGCAAAATCCAGGGCTCCATTATTGTTCCGTATATTGTAAGTGCGCTTACACAAGCTCTATTCACACTGCCTTTTCAGTGCAGGAATAATGCGCAGATTCTCCATATAGTCGTCTGTGTGAAAGTTACGGATGTGGAGAGTGTGGACAACAGCTCTGATGCGCCTCCGGAGGTATTTTCAGAGCCGCAGCAGAGGTGAGTGCATGTCTGTGTGAATGGAAAAGATGAACGCACAGATCAGGAGAGTGTTGGGCTGATGGTGTTCACAGTATGGCGCCTAAACCCATCCTTCAATCATCAATTTAAAGAGAAATGACCCACAAAGCAACAAGGACCAAAGGACCAAAGTACAGTGATGGTACTGGACCAACTGTCACATTTCTTCCCGAAAAAAAAAAAAAGGTCTGTCCCTGGCAAAAAAACTTTAACTCACCGCGTGACTGTCGATTACACTGTTGTGTTGTTGTAGTTACTGTCTCTGGAAACTTATATTTAAAAATCACTGTGACTGTCAGCCCTCGCGACCGAGACTTCAGTGAACTTTCCCCCAGAAAAAAGCATCCATTCCCGTGAGCGAGACAGGGTCCACTGTTTACTGATGGCGATTACGTAATTATGTAATTTAGAGCGACAATAACGTAACTTTGACACTTTCCATGATGCATGGCGGGTCAACACATGATAACTGCATCCATTTGATTATAAACAGTCAACTGATACATGTGTAGATTAACAGGTCGACACCGGGGGAAACGCATAAAGAAAAAAAAAACAAATACACAGATCTGGACGTCATCATGTGTACCGTCATGCCTATTTTGGATCCACAGGTTGGTGTGGCTTTAAGCCGGCACTGCTTGGTTCAGTGTGAACAGACAAAGGCGGAGAATCGCTGCAGCGATAATGCAGAGTTTCTGTGTGAAAAGGGCTATGGACACACAGAGTATAGTTAATGTTTTCACAAACATATTAAAGCATTCCGTTTGGCTGCAATAGAGAAAGTTCATGAACTTGAAGTCGCTGCCATATTGATTATGTGTTATGAAAACTGAGGCAGAAAAATCGCCATCAAAAACGTAAAACAAGGCACTGCTGACCAGAGCCCTTGAGTAAAGTCTTGTAATCTCTGTTCACTTCAATGGACCATTTTTTAAAAGCAAAGGCAGATCATGGAGCCTCTCAATAGTTCCCGGAAGTTAGCTGCAAATACTAGCAGCCAAGGACTGTAAATAATAAATTAATAAATCATGAATTAACTACAAACTGTTGTCGTGACTCTCTCTACTCCAGGGCTCTGCTTCTAGCCAAACCAAGCATTTCCCAACTCAGTTTTTTTTTTTTTTTTTTTTTTAAATAATCGTGTCTTTCTACTGCAAAGACAACCCAGTTTTTTGTGAGGGCCATTATTCTTCTTTAATTGAAAGTAATAATTCATTGTTGGCCTGTAAAATAAAGTTATACACTTACTAACAGTGGTTGATGTGCACATGTTTAGCCATGGTATTAATTCCTTACACAAACACAAAAATAGACCAGTTCAACAATGGGTGGTGCCTGACATAATATGAAGCTCACCTTCCACAATAGACTGCAATTCATATCTTGACGATATTTCCCCGAAACACAAGAACAAACTTTTGTGGACCTAATCCTTGTCTTTTTGCCAAGTGTATATACAAGACATTAACAGGTTTCAAATGACACCCACCTGTGTGTTTTAGCTTAAAAAACAGGATTAGATGTAGCCTTTATAATGTCTGATGGTGAGAAAGTGACATGGTGTAAAAACAGGGGCTGGGGCTCATTTGAATTTGCTCCACTTCAGTCGACAGACACCGTTGGGCGGCTAACATAGCCACCACAGTGGCATTTGTTTCCATTTGCATAGATGACCGTTTGTATCAGTGCTTTCTTTTCCATGGGCCTACTGTTATCCCAAGCAACTGTAGGGAAAGATTTGACAAAAAAGAACGCTTTGATGATCAAGACTAGGGGCCAGCAAAACTAAGCCTTCTGATTTACATGTATGACAAGGAGAGACTGTTGTCTTAGATAAGTAATTAAAATACATGCCCAGACAAATCTAGTCCAAACCTACTCTACTGTAAAAACTACAAAACTCTGTTTTGTAAAACTGTTTTTTAGGTACATTTTATATTCATGATCTATATGTACCATAACAAACCAAGCAAGGATCATGTGACCTTACATGATATTTTACATGAGTTTGACAGCAGATTGTTTGACAGTAAATCAACAACGTCAACATCTGAAAAACAAACAGGAAGAAATCCATCACTTAACCACGTAGTAGAAACTCCAAAGTCACCACCAACAGCACCTTCAAAAGGTCGTGACGCAATGCAGCCATAGTTCTCTTCCTTGTCACCTTCCTATTTGACTAACCAGCAACAGCACACCACAACATTGTTTTCTTTACATTTTCTAAACTTGAAAAAAGCTTAACTACACTATCACGTCAAATTAGAGTGCCTAATAAAGTTATTGAATCGAATAAATGCACAGTGTAGGCAGCAGCAACTTTAAACAATAATATGCCTGAATAAATGATCTACCAGAAGAGCGCCTAAAGACCTGTTCTTTTCACTCACCAAAGTACAGAGATTCTTTGATTAAATCGGGTTCAAAATTTCTGAGCAGGAAAGAAGGATTTAGGTGGTGGTTTTGAAAGAGTTGGATTCAATAAAAGAAGGCCCAATGATTCATTTTCACGGTTGCCACTATGCCATAAAGCATTTTAGTAATTCATGTTAAGGTACATATGAGATGACAAGGTAATTTTATACTGAAGATTATAAGGAATAACTTATTAGTGGGTTGCAAGAAAGCTATTTTGATCATCAATTAATCATTTGAGCAATTTATCAAGTAACTGCATGCATGACTGCATGACTGTAGTTGATATCATTGCAAAACAAAATTTCTTTAGTTTGGACTGTGAAATTAGTCACTTGAAGATATCACCTTTGGTTAAGGGACTCTGTGAGAAAAGATCTTCTATTCTGTTGAAGAGAAAAGAACTAAATCAAGAAAACTACTGGCAGATCAGCTGTTAGTAAAAATTATTTTTGCAGTTGCAGCCCTGGTAAAAACTTTTATAATAGTACAACCAAAGCAACCACAACACATCAAACAAGTCATTTAGAAAAAAGCTTCTAAAAAGTCAATGATTATTGTCAACGTCTTCGTCCACAGCAATAACAATCACAAAATGACTACCGGTACTTAAGTTTACTGACATGCATTCATTCATCAAAGTTTCACTTTAACGTTAGTTTTTGAAATATTCACCATGACATCATCCTTCCAAAAGTTTCCAGGTAAAACATACTTCCACATTTAACAATGGCGCCAACAGGTGAAAGCCACAGGTTACTGATTGGCTGTGTTCCTGCGTTGCTGTATTGGATATCATGCCTGGTGGCGCTAAGTGACAATGTAGTGGTGACACTGACGGCACAAGTGAAGCCTGAGACTGATGACAAGCACAGACACTCTAAACAGAGCCATGTTGTTCCCTTTGGCCGGACCGGTCCTGGGAACTCAACGCCGGCTCTCCCCATGGCCCCAAACCTCACACAACACAGCATCATGGCAGCACAGAGTGCTGCTACCCTGTTAACACTCTCAGTGAGGGCCCTGTCAGGAAATTAACACCCAAATCCTTTTAATGGAGATTCCTGTGATGTAGCATCAAATAAAGTTGTTAAGAGGGAAGCTAGGAAACACCATAAGTGTGCATTTAAGGCAGCAATTCAAAAAAACTCCACTGTCATGACAAAGCAGTAAAGTGACGATATACAAGACCTGAGAGCAAAAAAAAAAGTCATATGCTGTATTGTGATTAAGAGATAAAACATGTCAAATCCATCCCTCTTCTTTATCAAGTGAACTACTGTAAACCTGATGAAAGAAGAAAAAACAATACACGAAGTAGGGGCTACAGGTAGCAATCATTTTCATTATTGATGAAAAAAAATAAATGGCAAAATTGAGAAAATGTCCATCAAGATTTATTCAGGCCCAAGCTGCCATCATTATAGTTATTGAGGTTTAAAATTGATGAAAATCACATTAAAAACTCTAATACCACCAACACAGCAAAAATATATGAACACCACACTTGATTCATTCATATCATCATGTAAATACTTCCAAATGCCATAAACACCTATGTGTCTTCTACTTTTTTGATATAGTTAACTACTGCAAACTTCATAATAGGAGAAATAAACAAAGGGGGGGATGCATTCTTCATTTATGATCATTAGTTATCAAAACTAGTCAAAATGTCCATAAACATGGCCCAAGCTGCCATCTTCATAGGTCCTGCTTTGTCCTACCAACTGTACAAAATCACACGTGCACACTGGAGAAACTGGAACTTAAGAATCTTGAACATTTTTCTTTGAAAAATGACTAGTGCAAAAGAGTTTTAGTTTAAAACATTCAAATACCCATGGTTTGCCTGTGTTCACTGAGAGGCTGTTGAGCCCAGTTCCATTACCTACTTGCCCAGCTTTGGTTCTGGTACCCATTACACCGCCACTCCACGCCAGCATTCCACACCAGCATTCCCCACAGGGTACCCCCCATCCTATGCCTAAAACCCTCTCCTCCCAGTGTTTAGAAGCTCCTCCAGTGCTCTGAGCTCCCTGTCCAACAACTTAGCTGCACGGCTAATAAGGCCAACAAGCCGATAGCTGCTCCAGAGATATGCTGCTTCCTATTTGTTTGGAGTATGAATTCAGTAGCGGGCCAATTCTTTCACATTGAACCTTTAATGGTTTATTAAGTATCAAAATAGTTGCAGATTATGTTTTCGTTGATTGACTCATCAACTATCAGATAACGGTTCCAGCTCTAAAAAAACAAAACAGTTTTTGTGTATCAAAAGAAAGTACAGCTTGACCTTGAACAAGTTTAGTACCTCATCATAGCATGAAGAGAACAGGGATCACTGGCAACTCCAATATAACCAACAGCATAAGGGCTGATCAATAAACCAAAATGAGATAAATCCTACACTTGATTCACACATAATGTGAATGTGTACAGAAAAGTCAAAATTGTACAAACAAAAACAAATAATTCAAGAGTCTATCTACAGCTCTGCATTCATTTGTGGTTCCTGTTTTCAGCCGGTGTCAAACAGGGAACACTTTCAAAATTATGTAAAACATTATCTACATTTCCAACACATGACCTCGCACTATCGAATGGCTGATCACACACTGAAAAGAATCCCGTGGGCCTCAACTTGCATTCAAATCCACATACAGTGGATCTGTTAAAACCTTCAACAAGCACTTGAATCAACTAGCTGTTGATTTTAATCAAGTTAGTTGACATTTTTTATACATAACTTCATACCTCAGAGGGGAAAACAACTCTCTTAGCTTTGGTCTGTTAAAAATATGCCATCATGTCAGATTTAGGAGACAATTAAAGAAGAAAGGTATTATTAGGTCTGTTACAGCAAAATTACTTGAGCTTTATGAGCAAGATCTACATTTTTGGCCAGAAATGCTCTTTTGACATGCCACCTAACTCCCATACATTGAGAAAGACAAAAAAGCACATATGTAATACACCAGCCCGTCCACACATTTACATCTACACACACACACACACACACAAACACAAACACACAGAAACTTTACGAATGTCTTACCTGTGAATAGTCAAAGTCAGAAAGAGGTGCTATGCTTTTGATGTATTCGATTCTGAATTGGTCCTCTGGGTTGGCTAGCGGGACTGGGGGTATTAAAGTGCTCATCGCAGACACTATAGTCTGCAGAAACACACAGACACACACACAAAAAACAAGCATTAAGCAGGATGAAAAAATCTGTAAGCCCATATAATAATCAGTAAAATGGGATTGCAGTGGGATTCATGGTAACAACAGAGACATTGAGCACATTTGGGAAGCGATACAGATGAAACTCACCACTATGGCATCCTTCACGTTTTTCCGAATATCTTGGATTTTCTGTTTCTTCTCTCTGCATGTGGACAGAATGGACGTGTGAGGCAGCGCTTAGGAAAACATCAACCACAGAAGACCACAAAAGCTCTATCATCAGGGTGGTTATGAGTAAGAGAGGGGTTACTGCCAGGTTAGCTTGTATTCTTATACAATTTCACATACAGCACAGGTGTTGGCTGGGAGTGTGCGCCAGTGGAGGGCAGGTACAGGTTTGGTAAAACGCAAAAATAAGGACATATGATGTGCTGTAGTCCAGATATTTCTCATTTTTTAGACTCATAAATGCTAATTATCCTCCCTATTATATCAATACTTTTAATTCACACATACAGATGATTTCCATACAGTTACAGCACTCTGACATGTACTAGGCCTGTCTAAAATAGACCACTGGTTAAGATCAATGCCATGCAAGGCCTTGCAGCAAAACAAATCATCAATAGGCCTGTGTCGATCACAACCTTTCACCCTCTCACATGAAACAGGAAACAGTGAATTATTTGGCATCTGTGTGACACAGAGATCGTCACATATGTATGATAACTGTACATGTACACGAAAAAGGAGGAAAAAGACAGAGAGGAGGAGGAGGAGGAAGAAGAGGAGGAGGAGGAGGAGGAGGAGGAGGAGGGGGGAGATATTAGCTGCTTTGCATGGGATACTGGGCCCAACAGGCGCTGCAGTGCCTGGGGAAAATCCATTCACAGGCTATATTCTGGCCTCGACAGTGGTATTCATTAGGAGGGAAGCCATAAAAAAATAAGCATTAATATGGTTTCCGAGCCGTTAATATTGCTGTTTAATAAGTGTATTGCATAGCACTCACTCCGCGTTGAAGCCGTTGACGTGTAGAATCCTCATCTGCTTCACAATGGTGCTTTTTCCGGACTCTCCCGCACCTTCGAAAATAGACCAGAAAATACATGAAAATACCACCGAAATGAGCACGAACGGGCACATCCAGGTTAGCGTTAACACCATACATGTTCTGGGCATGAAGGCAGTTTTTTAATTGTAGGCTCTGGAGCTTCGCTTCCATCAATATCCACCCCCATGACATATTATTGCAAGCGCTGTCAAATGGGGCTACGTGTTCGGTAAACGAAAGGGATTACGGTTAGCTTACATTTCAGATAGCCATCACATATAAATCAGCCTTACCCAGTAATAAGAGCCTGTGTGTGGCTTTATACGCTTGTCTTTCCTTTTGCAACTGTTTTTCTATCTTTTTATTAGCCTCTCGTTGTGCCTTTTCGTCGATGCGTTGATCTTCAGTCTTGCTGTTGCCCAAACAACCCATCTTCCGTCGCCCTAACCCTTCCTTGTGGAATCGTAAAAAAATATATAAAATAACAGCCGGGATGATGTCGTGGTTTTAAAAATGACACAGGAATGAGTCTACTGTAAAATAAAAATAAAAAAGAGGAAAAATCTCTGCGAGGCTTCTCCGTCGGAGGGAGGAATATGTTCCCCGTTACAATTCCGCTTTAGCCGCAGCCAACCGTCATCCAAACCGTTTGTTGGTTTACAAACCGACGAAGAATAACGACTCGGTAAAACAAAAGAAATATCAAAAATACATATAAATAAGAGGAGAGAGAGAGGGTTTTCAATTCCTGGGAATCCAGTCAACTGTTCCTATCGCGTCTCCAACCCCTCTCTTCTCTCTGTGTTTTTTTTTCTATCTGAATTTCTATCAGTATTTCTGTCTCTTTAACTCAGCACTGCCTCTCTCTGTGGCACCAGGAAGTAGCCGTGGACCGTGGAGGTGGAAAACAAACCTGCGTTAAACTGTAACATTAACAACCCGCACTGATAGAACATTTTATAACTCGTGTGGCAAAGACAGAGGAGCCATTCCCGATTTAGTCTTTCGCTATCCGGCTATCAAACTAATCGGCGAAGAGTTGGAAACCCGGACTGCCTCTGTGCTGGTTTACAGAGGGGCTGGGTCTCTTCTTCTTCTTCTACTTGGCTTCCAGTCAGTGAGGTGGCCCTGACCCAAACTGGCAACCCGTTTACAGCGTCTGTGTGTGCACTGGGCTTTACCTATCCCTGTAGTTTCTACACTACAGGTCTGTTGTTGTAGTCCACAGTGAGGACTACAAATACGTGGTGGAGGAAGTACTCAGCTCCTTCGTAAAACCAGTAATACCCTAATTTAAATATACTCTGGCTCTTTCAAAGTAAAAGTGCAGAGGTACACGCAACAAAATGACCTTAATGTGTCAAAATAAAAGTATTCACTGTGCAAAATGGCTCCTTTCGGATGTGTATTCTGTATCGTTCAACATATCACATTATGTTTAACTATTATTGATCTTGTTTTGACATGTAAATGGCATATTACTTTGGCATTAAATGGAAATACTGCAGCACTACAAGTTGTAGTCCAGAGTGAGGACTACAAATATGTCAATCATGAAGTATTCAGTACTTTTGTAAAAGTGGTAATACCCCAATTAAAATATACTCAGACTTTTTCAGAATAAAAGTATAGAGGCATATGCAACAAAATGACCTTAGAGTGTCAAAATAAAAGTATTCACTCAAAATGGCCCCCGTACCAATAGAGCGTTTTATAACTTGTGTGGAAAAAAGAGAGAAGCCATTCCCGATTTAGTCCTTCACTATCATTCTATCAAACTAATCGGCAAAGGGGTGGAAACCCGGACTGCCTCTGTGATGGTTTATAGAGGGGCTGGGTCTCTTCTTCTTCTAGTTGGCTATCATTCAGTGATATGGCCCTGACTCAAACTGGCAACCCATTTACAGTGTCTGTGTGCACACAGGCCTTTACCTAAAAACTAGCTTGTATAAACTTGCATTAAATAGAAATACTTAAGCACTACAGGTCTATTGCTGGAATGAGGACTACACGTATGTGGTGGAGGAAGTACTTACTTCCTGTGTAGAAGTAAAATGTACAATAATTTTCTCTAAATTGTAGGGAAGACCATCTTTTCTGTAAGATGGCATTATTTGTATTAACATATTTAATCTATAAAGTAAGTAGGAGTAGTAGGAGTAAAAAGTGCAATGTTTTCTCTGAAATGTAGTGAAGAGGCATAAAGTAGCATAAAATACAGTCCTGAAGTACAAGTACTTAAAAAAATCGCACAGTTAGTGAGTGAGATACTTTATTTTTACACTTCAGTTGTGATCTCAATTAAGAACAATTTCGGTTCTTGGACTTAACATGAGTATTTCCAGTTTATGGTTAACGTTTACTTTAAAGTTTGACATACTGTATATACTTATACTATGAGGACATTTTTCTGACTATACAAATGCAATACTTTTACATTTAATGGTGTATTCTTTACACTGTTGTATTGGGACTTTTACTTGAGTAAAGGATATGAGTACTTCTCCCCCCACTGCAATAAAGGTAGTAGATGAACACAAAGTAAACGTCACCTACTGTGTGTCGTACATTAGGCTCATTTGACATCCATTAAATTATCCTACAGACCTACAACCTGCGGCTCAAAAAACATTTGCTGAAGGCTTACGTGATAAATTCATAAATAATTATCACAATCACAAAAAAAGAAAGACCTAACTAGTTTCTATTCAGACATTCTTTTAGTCTTTGCCCTTTTTGTGTGAATTCAGGACCATCTTACCTCTTCTAGCCTAAATAAAAAAGGTCAAAATAGTAGAATCACATATTGGTTGGACTGCTGTTCATAACTTGAAGACAATACAAACAGTGCCAAATGGTGGCAAGTACACATAGTGTTCGAAATCAATCACTACATACTATTTTGTGGACTATATAGTGAGTTTACAATTCGGTGGTGTAGTCAGAATGTATAGTGGGAATTCATTTACCCTATACAAATGACTCAAAGTATCTCATAATGTGTCATGAAAAGAAGTGAACAACTGATGGTCACTAACTATTATATAACATCATGAATGCGCTGGAGAGAAAAAAATGACTTTAGTGGCATCCAAAAGAGTATCTTCTCTTGACAGATGAGCCCAATATACAGGACTCCCTCGGTAGCGAGTAATGAACAAGTGGGCAATTTCAGACACAACCATAGATTTGTCTGGTGGGTATGTTACAAAACATAAGGATGGTAAACAATTGCTATAGTGTGCGCATCATGCAAACTATCCAGAACAGAAAAGTAGTTCTCTGCAACATGCCCTTAAAGTAATATAAAGATATTTTCAGGGTATGTTGAGATATGTTAACACAAATCCCAAATCTGAAACAGTTCGTCAGACGTAATGTAGCTGCAAACTACAAACAAAATTAACAACATCAAACAACGTTATGTGTTCGAAACTTGCATGTTGAAGTAAACATGTATGTAACGCACTGATCCTCCCCTCTCACTTAAGTTACACAGTGCAGAAACAAGTGATAGTGGGCCGGAGTGGCTGAGACAGAGACACCATTCACTCCATTACAAGACACTGTAACATCAACATATTTTTGAAGCTCCTATCTTAAGGTATCAGTTGCATTTGTTGCTTTGAAACCAGGAAATGACAACACTTATGCCATACACAATCGGCTATGTCATAGCAAAATCATTAGATATATACAGTATATCATCTTACTGTTAGAGTAACAAAAATATGGCAATGTCAGTTATCGCCCTGTTATGGTTTACAAAATACTCAAGGTTCTGTTGGGAAACAATGCACTTCTATCACATGTACAGTAAGTCCCAAATTTGCCAATGAAATAAATTATTGCTAACTGCCAACGGATCTAATGACAGCTTGTTTCATGTATGATTACTAAAGATTACTAAATAAATCAACACTTAAGTAGAAACCATCACAGTGTGAAGGATTTGTCCAGAGACCTTTCATCTGGGTGAGTGTTATTTGTGTACACCTACTGTTTAGTGAGAGACAAATCAATTCTCCTCATTCAGAACTATGCACATTAATTATCTTGATAAAGTTTCTTTTATAAAAAAAAGAGGCCTCACAATCACACTACACTCTGGTGGTGCACGTTATGCTTTTGTTGTGTTGTGAACATTGTCTGACATTTACGTTTAACTCGCTGTGGTTTCCTCTTCACTCGACCAAAATGGGGGTGTGGGTTTGTCATGGTCTGACTTCTTGCTAACCAACAATGCACTTTACATGTAGGCACATCTGTGTCATTTGCAGGTAAGGGTAGTTTCCTTATGATGTGCGTGCATATGTAAGAAAGGAAGTCTTTATATTCAAGAGCAACGGGTGAAACTTATAATGCTACATTGTGCATTCATGACAAAAGAAATTTCCAAATGTACTGAATGCTTGCATTACAAATTCTCACAGATCATTCAAAGAGCATAAGGCCCCCATGAATGATTATTTGTGTAACATTTAACAAGGACCACACTGTTATTGTCACCATTATGTAAACACAATGCAAATACTCGTTTCAGGTAGTGACATAAGTACAACAAAGTTGTGCAGCATGCAAATCTTAACTATGAACCCTGAGTTCACCTACAGTTGTGTGAAAATGTGACCAGCACCACCCTCCCCACCCTCACCAGAGAGGGGAAAAAAAAAAAAATGCTCCTCTCTCCCCGCCTCTGAAAGCAAGGTCAAAACAAGTGACTGGCCCACATCACTCTCTAGTGGTTAGAGGCAGCACAGCACATACATGCTGAAAATACTCTCAGCGCCAAATAAATGATCCACAGTCAGATATTTATGTTAAGCTGGTAAATCTTCACATTTCTTCCCTAGAAATGTGCAGATTTCATAGTGAAGGTCCCCTTCGCTATGAAACGTGTTCTGACATCTGTTTCTTTACTTGGATGTTTACGTTTCACTTTGGCTGAAAGCTTCTCTGTGCTAACCTTAAATCTGAGTTCATTCTTGCACATTTGAGCCCTATTCGTGAGATTATAATTAGTTATATACATTAACATACACTGAGAACTGACTCCTAGGTAGGGCTGCACTAATCATTGCGTACTGTTGTGCTGCGGAGATGCCCTGAGCTACATATCTTGTTTTCCAGGTTCAAGAAAGTTTGTGTGCAGTGATTGTACTGAAATACTGTACTAGAAGAGTTTCTAGTTAATTTGCAGATGCATGTTGCATCAGAGCCAAAGTAGCACTTTTTTTTAATTAATCAGATTTAACAAGAAAAACTCAATCATTAGAAAAATGCTGAATAACAGATCTGATATATATATATATATATATATATATATATATATATATATATATATATATATATATATATATATATATATATATATATATGATATAGACTGAACCCTTTATTTATACATAATACTAAAAGGAAGAAATCAATCAATTCTCCTTGCTGTCAGGTATTAAAGACTGGTATCTCTTGTGTAACTCTGCTAATTCATGATGATCTTGATTTGGGGAGCTGCTGCATGTTATTGTGAACACACCTCCAGCACAGCTGGGGGTCGTCATGTAACAATGCACTGTGTCACTTGACATGAACGTTGTGTCATGAGAAATGTCTTTGAAACCAAAACCTCAAGATTTTTCAAATAATAATTTACAAATTACTTTTTTGTCATTGAAATTTAAATTTCACTTTTATCAAAATCATACTTCAACACAAAATCTTTACTTTTACTCTGTTTTGACTTTTGGGTACTTTTACAACAATGTTTGTTTGGTATAGACCCCAACAACTCTCACATTGTCATGATTTTAGTAGTTTTCAGTGAAAAGGAAAATTGTGGTTCTTCTGAAATGGTTCATCTCACTAATCATCGTTAATCATTTCCTGATCATAATATCTGTCAATATAACCGTGACATGATTTATGAACTATTTTTTGGGCCTTTTTCATGGCTTTATTGGACAGAACAGCCAAAGAGTGACAGGAAACAGGATGAAACAGAGAGAAAGGGGCCACAGCCGCAGGTCGGAGTCAAACTTTTGGCTGCTGCAGTGAGGACATGGCCTGTGGACATGGGCCGCACACCCTACCAAATGAACTACAGGGTGCCCCATGCAGCCCTACTTTTTAGTGAAGTAGAAGACATCTTCTGTCCAACAGTTAAACTTGAAATAGAGATGCACTGACCCACTTACTTTCAGTTCTGATCCAATTCAGGTTCACAAGGCCAGAGTACACACCACATAGCACATCTTATCAGAAATGCAAAAAAAAAAAATACAGTTTATTTGAACTGTAGGTTTTGTAGTCTTCTGATCAAACAGGTGTATGGCAGCAGTATGCTATGGCAACAACAAATCGACTGCACAGCAATGCAGTGTCAACTGAAAGTAAGTAAATATCAAGATATGGGCTCAAATTAATACAAGAATTTCAAGAGCGCAATGTTATATTGACAACCAATTCATCAGACTATGGACTCTGTTAAGATATCCGATGACTGAATCAATATCAATATCAAATTTGATCATCCTGACACCATCTCGAACTAAGAATTTAAACTTATTAAACTTATTTTTTCTTATATCAAACAGCAGATTATTTCTGTGTCGTCAAACACATCTGGAGGGGATCTTAGAACCGTCATTATGATATTTTCAAGGAATAGTAGCCATTAACGTTCATAATTAATGTCTATTGTCAGCGTGTGTGCGTGTGCAGCGTTGGGAAAAGTTTTCAGATCCTTCACTTACGTAAACAAAGCAGTGCAACAATCTAAAAATACTCTACTACAAGTAAACTCTGACAAAGATGTTTTTACTATTTTCAGACTGATAGTGGACCTGTGCTGCAAAATGGAAACAACGTTGATGGTGGTTTGGAGTTTGAGTCGTGTAAGGCCGTTAAAAATAGCTGCTAATCACCGATTCACTTTGGAAACAGAACAGAGGCTCTGCAAAACTATTGCACTTAAATAAATACATTACATACATACATGGGCTTTAGATTATGACAGCAAGTGAGCTGTAAATTTGACACTTAAAGAGCTTTAGAGCTCTCTACATATAAAAGGTTCTACACTTATATAGTCGCAGTGACTGTAACTGAAGCACGTACTGTAAAAACAGGGCACACATCCAAATGATATCCAGCTAAAATTAGCCTCCTAGATTTTTTTATGAAGCCAGAAAGAACTTTATAGCTCTCTCTTCAGGGACAGAGGCTCTTGATAAAGTGGAAATTATACAGTAAGCAAAAGCTGGAGAACAAACAGAGTCCAATGTCCTTCTGGTGTGGTGTGGTTCACTCTGATTCAGCTGATACAAGGATCAAGACAGCTCACAGTGCCGTCCTGTTATCAGTATCATAAATATGACAATATTCCAGTACTTTGTGTTGAGCATAACGTTAACTTAGAACTCAGTCAGTAGCAAAGTTCACCAATGGTCAATGATAAAACCCATTTAGAGAGAAGCAAAGTTCACCTGACTCTACTTGTATTCAGAGGGGAGGGCCGCCGGGGCGCTAAGTCCCACTGTGTGCTTCTGTGGATGAGTAAGCTTTTCCAAAATATGGCTTCACATGCAGCACAAAAAAAAACTGACAAAACATAACAATCAGTCACTTCCAACAAGCTACTCATTGGCCTGCCTGCCTGCCTGCCTGCCTGGTTTCGTTTTATGTCGAGCGTGGTACATTGCTAGCAGCCTGTTGTTCAGGCTCATGCGGGGTGATAAGGCTGAGATATTATGAAATGGCCAGTTAAGGACATCTAGGAAAGCTGTAAGAGATATTATCACGGGGCTGTACAGAATCTGATCCAAGAGACCTAACAATAAAGCGACTTCCTTTCCAAGAAATAATAGGAACTCGCCTTCCAGTTCCCATCACTGTATTCCTGTGTTCATGCACTGCAGTATAAAGTCTAGAGGAACTCTATTAAAGGATTTTCCGAGTCGTCCTCCTGGTTAAACATGTTTAACAAAGAGGGTTTTCTTTTGTATTTCCACAGGTGGTTTCGGACTAATGTTGCCTTCAAAATGTGTCCATATTGCACTGAAATCTCTTGATACATTTAGTGCCTGAAACAAAAAAGCACATTATGTACTTGCAGAGTTGCAACACTATGAAGTTTTTAAGGTTGCAATAACTGTCCGAGAAAATATAAAAGCTTCACAGTATTCATTCAAAAACACAAATAATTATTATTCATCACATTTCTGTAGTGACACTCATACCGTAGAATTCAACACCACAGACTTGCACCAGGGCTTAACAGTTGATTAACTGCAGTAAGGCCAAGTGCAGTATCCAAATCACGGTAACTGCAATTTTTTGATAAAGATAAAAATATGTCACAGCATACCATGATAAATGAAGCATTGTGGTGCTACAAAGATGACCCAGCCAATGAATCATATTCTCCAGATGTACAGGGACATGCTTGTTTGGTACAGACAGTGTTGTTAAAAAGTACTCAAAGGCCACATTGAGTAAAAGTAATGATATTGTGTTAAAATATTACTTTGGGAAAGGTGAGAGTCACCCATACAAATAATATTTCAGTAAAAGTATCTGATATCAAATATACTTAGGCGTCATAATTAGTACAGGTAAAAGTCGATTATACCAATATTTACATGTCCAGTATGTACTGTAAATACTGTACACAGAGTTGACTACTATCGGGTCTGATATTCAGCATTTTTCTGATTACCGGAATCTTGTTTTTGTTTATCCAGTTACCAATTAAAAGAAATGAATCAAAAATGAGCTAATTTGGATCTGATGCAGCGTGGCTTAAGTTATCAAGCCTATGTAAAGGAATTAAAAGTGCAATTTATGCCCCCAGATTGTTAAGGAGTGTAAGTATAAGAAGCAGAAAATTAAAATAGTCAAGTGAAGTACATGTACATACAAATGATAAAAAGTATAGTACTTGAGTTAATGTATTTAGCTATATTCCAACACTGGGTACAGACCACAGCAAAAGACACATCATTTTATATTTTTAGGGAAAATGAAATGCAAAAAATCACCATCCTCAGTAAAATTGTGACTCATGACACAGTCTCAGTATCTGTCAAAATCATTTCAGTATGATTTCTTGTGCATGTCATTGAGCTCTGCATAAAACTGTATACCGTTACACTCCTATATACCTGACCTCACCTGTCTTAAACACATGCTCAAAGAGTGAGTCAGTCTGCTTTATTTGGATGAACATTAACCGGACTGGTCAGCCACTTGGACTATTCAGAAACATTAGCCTCTTAAATTTTGTTATACCATAAAATTAGGGCATTAACTAATGATTACTTTTATTATAAATGCTGGTGTTTTCTCCATAAAAAGGGATTGTTTGTTGGGTGTATAAAATGTCAGACAACGGTGTCAAATGCCTGTCACAATCTCCAAGAGCCCAAAGAGCAGTAGAGAAATACTACAAATATTTCCATTTGAGAAGCTGGCATTTTGGCTTTAAAATGACTTAAACGATCAAGAGAATCAAAAAGTTTATCAAAATACATCATGGCTAGTTCATTTCCTAGATATGGACCAATCTTTAAATTGTCTGACTGTTTCAGCTCTGTAATAAACATTAGTCTGTTTTTTATGTGCAAAAAAGATAAACATAGTTGTAAAAAAGGTCAATGAGGCCACTATGAAACATTTGATTTATGAAGCTTCAATTTAGCAAATTAACTGCACCTAATCTGATTTAGAGGTTATGTTTGTGCAGTGGATAAACAGTCCTGTATGAAATTTAAGCTAAACTATATATATATCTCTCTCTCTCTCTCTCTCTCTCTCTCTCTCTCTCTCTCTATATATATATATATATATATATATATATATATATATATATATATATATATATATATATATATATATATATATATATATATATATATATATATAAAACAAAAAAATAAACTAAAAACTGAAAAATATGAGACATTTCTTTCAATTATTTTATGACTTATTAACAGACATTTTACAAAACTGTCTAAAATGATAACTTGTGTCATATACTGTAAGATACGTAAACAACGATTGAATCAAACATTACAAAACTTTAGTAACTGTTCTGGCTGAAACCAATGTGTTACAGCTCCGGCACAAGCTGAATATGGCAGCCCCCTTAGGATAAACAACACTTCCATATGGCTATCATTATTCAACTAAATACCTGCAGCAAATACAAACAGATAAAGTGACCCAGATTAGCGAGCATACGTTGCCTTGAAATGTAACACTATTTGAAAGGTGTCCACTTTCAGAGGAACACAAACCACCTCAGTCCTCTGGCATGCAACAAGAGTCCTACTGGAGACCTGGAGGGTATAAAGTCCCGAAGGCCTCTTTAAGAAAACCCAGACATGGCCTGTGGCTCGTGCTGAGGCTCCCGGGCGCAACGGGACAGATAGCTCTGAAAACAATTGTGATTCTACAGTGGTGAGGACAGCCGCCCAAACCATAATGACACGCCAAAATGACAAAGTGACACGGGTCGCACACTCTGCTGTACAGCTTTCATGGAAGAATGTATGACATTTCCCTGTGTGACTTCATTAGGATGAGCCATTTCTTCCTGTGTGTAATTACTGAGAGCTGTTTACTCAGGAAATTAAACTGGTAGTCATTTATTATATAGAGCAGCGAAGCACTGCACTGCTTGAAGTAAAGCAAATACATGCAATACGGTATTAAGTGTGCGACTTTCAAAACTGAAAGTGTTTCTACTTTTAAATGTTGGTTTCCTCATCAGGGCAGCAGTAATGACACTTAAGCTCTAGCTCCTGATCAACAGTTTCTCTTTTGAAAGTTAAACATTGACCTTTTTGAATCTTCCGTGATGTGTAGGCCTGTATGTGTTGTAAAATGAGACAACCTAAAAGCTAAAGCTAAGGAACCCATGGCTGAAATTAACCTGTTTGTACTTCTATTCTCAAAAGCAGAGAATTCAGATACTAAGAGTGGATTTTTAAATTGCTGCTGGATGTCTGTGTGCAGTGTATGAAACACATCCAGACTTAAAGAGTGAGGCAACAGGATTAGAGAGCGGTCTGGCCTGTGACACAACACCTCCATCTAGAAACACACTGACTGTCCAAGGGACAACACTGGGATGCTTCTGACCGACATTTAGAACGTCTCCTGATAAATGATATAATCTGTCAGTCCGGTGAGGTAATAAAATGCACGACCTAAAATTGATACCTGCCCTGTAATTTATATGGGCACAATTAAACTGATATGGGTTACAACATGCTTTTATTGTGGAGGAGTCAGACAGGTTAAGGTTTTATCTAATCACGTACTCTGATGTAATATGCTAAAAAATAAAGTTCTGTGAGCCTTATATCCTTGTATCCTAAAATTGATTATTCATAGCAGTATGAACATAAAGCATCTGAGAATATTTGTGTCCAGTTTTTTTTCAAACTGACGATCAGAATTGAAATCAGTTAGTTATGCTTTGCTGATCAATTTCATCTTCTCAGTGCTGAAGCCCATTCTGCTGCAACCACTAGAAGAAGTAAAGGTACATGAACACCTACAATTTGACTCTATAGCCTACTACATTATAATCTATATTATACTATATAGTACAACAATCTAACATACTACATTATAGGCCAGTATACTACAATCCAATCTACTATACTGTACAATCCTTATTGGAAATGTGCATCAGATGTTAAAATAGCTATTTTTTAATTTCTAGTCCCGTTGACAGATGACATACTATACTATACTATACTATACTATACTATACTATACTAAACTATACTATAACATATATACATATATACACACTATATTATCTATATTACACTATTTAACATTCTACTGTACTATACTGTAGCCCACTATACTGCACTATACTGCACTGTATACTATACTATGCTCTACTGCCCTGTACTGTACTATACCATATTATACTACACTATACTGTACTATACTGCACTGTATACTATACTATGCTCTACTGCCCTGTACTGTACTATACCATGTTATACTACACTATACTGTACTATACTGCACTGTATACTATACTATGCTCTACTGCCCTGTACTATACTATACGAGACCGTACTATAATATACTCTCGTATATACAGTTAATGAAAAGAATGACTGTAAGTATGCCATGGTTAATCAAAAGCCTGTACTCCTACACTATACAATACTACGCTACACTATACTATACTACACTATACTGTTGTACACTATACTATAGTATATACACTTACTGAAAAGAATGACTGGTGCCATGGTTAATCAAAAGGCTATCCTCGTACACTATACTACACTGTACTATGCGATACCACACTATGCCATACTTGGGTTTAACCTATGTGGTCTCTGTTTAAACGTGTGCTGGTTCATTTTGAGAGCCTACATTATGTTTAATTGGCCTTTCTAGATTCATTCTGAGACCCAGTGTAAGGGTAACAGGACAGCAGGCCCATTGAGTCTACACGTCCATCTTCATCATTTGTCATTGACAGCCGCAGGGGGTAGTCTTCACAGCCAAACCAACAGATGTGGCAGTGGGCCTCGGCAGAGTAGTGACATAATTTGTGAAAAGGCCAGTAGCCTCCGTTTGTATTTCTAATAATAAAACAGTCCAACAACAACAACACCACCACAGAGGTACACAACCTACCGAGCAGCAGCAGCCGATGCGTCTGTTTGTACTCCCGTTTGAGCTCCTTCAGCGCCCTGTCAATATTCTTACTGACTTTCTTCGCCTCCTTCTCGGCCTCCTTCTCCTCCACCAGCAATTTGTCCCAGTTTTTCTGCTTTTGGGTGCTAGTCTTTTGAAGCAGCTGTAAGCGTCGGCCGCGGTCCTTCCCTGTCCCCTTGCCGCTGCCTCCCCCACCGCCGCCGCCACCTCCGTTTTGTATGAGCACACCGTCGGTACCGGTGTCTCCACGGCGGTGCTCCCCGGCCGGGAGCCTGGCAGGGTCCCCGGGGCGCACCGGGCCGCCGCCGCCGCGTAGCGACGAGCTCTCCCCGCATCCCCCGGTGTCCTCCTGGCGAGCTCCCCCGGCGCGGGTCGGCACGGCGGCGTCCGGAGGCTGGTCCGAGTCCGAGGTAGCGTTGGAGATAGAGCCGCTCAGGTCCCCAAAGAGCCGGGGACGCAAACTGTAGCACAGCCCCATGTTGAAACCAATATTTGTCTGTGAATGTGATTTTTCATAAATTAAAATATCAAAAAAAATCGCAGTTGCGCCGCCAGCCCTAACGAGCCATCGTCACATTGGAGCTCCAGCGGTGCGATTCAAGTCCGAATTTGAGTCGAAAACGTGAATGAATAATGCTCCGACATTTGCTATATGTCATTTTGCATTTTCCCCAGTCAGCCTTCGCTTCGTAGTTAGTGGATCACCTGATCCTTTAGTGGACACTGCGGGTCCATCTTACCGTAAGTAACCAAAAGCACAACCTCGGAAAAAAACCGCGGCTATCCGCTGCGCAGACAGTCAACAATCTGACTGCACAGTTGTTAGGTGCAATGCACGGCACGTCATGTTACTACAGTATGGCCATTTCGAGAATGCTGGTCATGATTTTCATTCCTCACATTTCATGCCTGCATGTCTACAGACAGCCACTGCTCTGTAGATAGATAACCTGCTCTGTATTATCAGAGACATCGCTCTCCGCTCTTCTTTTTTTAATACAGTGTATGATTTGGACAAACTGATATTTTTAAATGACAATCGGTTTTAAGAAAATAATCAAATTTAAACTTCTAGCAGTAGATTTACACACAGATACTTATGACTACATATCACTGAGACCTAGTGTCCTACTTTAATCAAACTATTTAATCAAACCAATTTACGCATAGACTTTTAATTTGTCTGTATCAGCCTTTTGATCAATAAGAACTCTAAATCCACAGAATCCCTTTCGTGAGTGTCATTTATCGATATGTACCTGAATGTACAGGGCCCGTTCTGTGTCTCAAAACAATCCAAGTGACCACGTAAATACATGAGGACAAACACTCTGGTATTCAACTTGAGCTCCAGGATTCTTCCAGCGGTCTTCTACTTGATCTGAATTGCTTCCTGGGGAAATATAAACACTTCTTAAATGTTGTTTATGTGTGATATTTGGAGCTTTAGTTTCCCAATAGCAGCATGATGTTTCTGTTTTTCATGTGGGGTGCACTGGAATTAAGTATTTACTTCTCCTGGTCCTTTGTGACATGTGTCGTTACATAAGGGTTAGAAAAAGTTGAGATACCTGGAAAATAGAGGCCAGTCACAGCCAGATGCAGTGTTGAAAATGAACCACTAGATAGAGCACTTGTAACACACGTGAAGAGAAAACCCCAGGCTCACTATTGAGTGATTTTTTTTTTATGCCTCTGGCAAACTCTCTTTATTATCATGACTGAATAAGCTGAACAAACAAGCTGACCTTAAAGGATTAAAGGACAACACCGTTTCATACGGTTTTACTTTGTTTATATATGGCGGACCCTGCCACCTTTCTAGCTTCAAACAGTGGTTCGGGCACCTTATTTTCCTCTGAGAACAGCTTGTTTACTCAGTTATCGAAAAAAAAAAATCAATATGTCTGAGCTTGTATTATTACCTTATAAATGTTAAAAGTTACGATTTTCCCCCCTAAAACTATATAGTGCCTCTATGTTTTACATGTATGCACTGTATACAGTTGGTTGACCTGATTATCAGCCTGGAAAATTTCAGATCATTTACATATAATCTACATATGCATCGTGTTTTCTTTCTGAATGTAGAAATATAAAGTAGCAGAAATGGAAATACCCAAGTTAAATACCCAGTACCTTTAAATTTCACTGAAGTTCAGTACTTATGCTTAGCTTTGTAGGAGGGACGGAACCAATTTTTTTGACCAAGGGCCCCTGTTGCTGGTTAATAGAGCCATGAATTAAATTATTTACTATAATATATACTTTAACATAACTTTTATCCAAATATTGATTACATGTTTTGGGGGTTATGTCATGCACTGCCTTATTTTATATGGTTTTATTCCTCTTATTTTGGAATTCTCTGTTGCCTAGGAGACAGGAAGCTGCTCTGATTAACGACAGCATCTTCACAGCAACATCACCGTGTCGTCTTCATCAGCACAGAAATGTCTCCCATGGTAGGTGTACTTCACCCAAGTGTTACCCTTTTTTTATGTCAGTCATAGTAAATATTTAGTAAAACTGTCTGCTGGATCGTATGATTGAAAATTAGGGCTGGCCGGGCGGCTAATGTCAGCTTATTTAGCTTTAGCTTACTGTTTTAACCCTTTAGCAGCATGGCAGCATGTTTTCTACTAAACTAGCTAAATCATGTCATAAAGTTTTAAGACCAAATGTTTAGATAGTGTAAAAGCGAGTGTAAAAGCTCAGTTTGGCATTAACATTTAGACACTTTTGTGATATCCTGTTTTGTATTAGTCAACATTCAAAACGCTTTGTAATGAAAACATGACTCAGTATTGGTCAGGTGTTGTTGGGTCAGTTGTTTAATTTTTCTAGTTTGTTTTTGAGAACTGAGGCATGCACACCTATTCTAGTAATAACCCAAAATACACCTGAAAATCAGCATACTATGTCTCCTTTTTTACAGTATTATGATAAACCGAAAAATTATCGTTAAAACAGCTGACACTCAATAAAAGAAACTGCTTAAAATGTGCATCCCTACTACTGAGTACAGCATACAAATTCTAGAGAGGAATACACAGAGAAAATAAACCCATTTGTTTCAACTTTATAGACTAACTAGTTTGCGCTAGTTCAATTCCTCTAACCTGTGGTAGTCAGTTGTTAATACACTGGCCCTAATTTGTTGAAGTCAGGCCAAGGTTTACACATCAGCCAACTGGATATAAAAGAAGACTTAAATCAGGATTGGCAACGAAGAAGACAAGCATCTTTGTTCTCTTGGTTCTTTGGTCAACAGCACCTGCGATTGAAGTGTTTAAAACTGCCGCCCCTAAGTGGGGTCAGTGTAAAATGGGATGAATTTGTGATATTTCAAACCAAGACCCCATCATGAATTTGACCCAGAAACAGATGGCTGTCATTCACTGCCTTTGTCTAATGTCTCCTGCATCTCCTGTTAGTCGTTTCCCGACACACATTTTTAATCACATGTCTGCGCTAATCCACTTCCCCTCGCAGGGCATCGCCCTTCCTCCGTCCACCATCAAGGCTTAGCTTAGGATAGGTGAGACACAGCACAACAGGCAGGATCGAGGCAGCATCACTTTTCCACTCTCCCTTACCAGGTAAAGCTCCACCTTCATCACCAATCTGCGGAGAGAAAAGGTAAAGGATGGGCGCTCATGTTTTATTTCTGTGTTTCTAGAGTTAAAGCATGCGAGTAGCTTGACAGTAGCAGCAGGATAGAGAAGCGTAGAGGGCCTTTAAGTCTGTGGAGGGATGTTACTGTACAAACAATGACCAACTGTTGGACTGTGTGGGACTGTCAAGGCTGCCCGGTGAGGGAGAGGCAGGGCTCTCTGTGGACGATGAACCACTACACCACACTGAGGCAGCTGGGGGACGGCACGTATGGCAGCGTGCTACTGGGCAAGAGCAATGAGACCGGGGAGCTGGTGGCTATAAAGAGGTGAGAGTTGCTCCTGTAAGAATGCCTGGGAAATACTGCGGTGTTTAGACTGGGAGCGTTAAGCTGATTAAACCCCGAGCGACTGCTGCAAGGAGCTTCAAGGCTAGCAAACATGTTGCTTCCTCACGAGAAATACTTAAAGCAAATGTAATTTTTGCCTCAATGTGTTGGCATTTCAGGGTGAGGATCAGTTTCTTATCAAAGAACAAATACATTATCACCATATATTGTTGTGTTTTCATAACTATCTTATTTGTCTGTGGCGACATCATAAGGATGAGATGTCTAAGAATCTGTTTTTGGCAAGAAATTGATAATGAATGTTTCACGAGGCTCCACCAGGCACTGTTTGTAAATGTAAGGTTATAGTGCAATGTGATACTACCGATGACAGTGAAAGGAGTGAGAGTACACCGCATAGTGTTGCTTCTGGAGTACAGGAAGAAGGAAAGACAGAAGAAAGGTTAAAAGAGGTTACACGTGTAAAAAGTTTAAATGAAACACATTCAGATGCAGCATGGTTGCCCAGGGTGCTGTTTTTACTGGGTACGCAACATTTTTATGGAGCCCAAAATTACCATAAAGAAATCACTGAAAATATACAATGGCTTTAATGCAGTAGTCAACACGTGTCTACTGAGTGAAAATTCATGTCATAACAACAGGAGTAAACCAGTTTTGTTTAACATATCTGTGTTTCCAGAGAAGTCGTCATAAAGCATCAACATAGCAGGTCAAGATGCGCATCAAAGCTGTTCTTTTTTCATTCTCCCAACAGGATGAAGAGGAAATTTTATTCTTGGGATGAGTGCTTGAATCTAAGAGAGGTGAAGGTGAGAATCATCATAGTCAGACAAGAAATCTCCACAAGTTGATACAGCACCTTCAGATACAGTATATGAGCAAAAGTATTTTATAGTATTATCATTTTAAACCACTATTGTCTTCACTTGTAAAATTCTTCCCTGTAGATCAAAGGGACAGATATTTAGTCAAAACATGTTTTTCTTCCTCCTACAGTGCTGTTTATCCTTTAAGATAGTTTTGGCACGAGTTGCTGAGTTTTGGAGATATCTCCTTAGAGATGTCTTCCTTCTCTTAAATATAATGGAACAAGATGGCACTCTGCTGGTGGTGCTCAAAGTGCTGAAAAAACACATTTAAATAGAAATAGAAACATTATTTGCCATTAATCGTTTTATTTAAGTGGTGTAGTTGAAATTTGAGGGTAAAAAAGTTCATTTCTCGCAGTGTGTGCAGTCATTGGAGCTGATTCTTAATGACTCTATTGTATACGTCCCTCTGTGTTCAGTCACTGAAGAAGCTGAACCATGCCAATGTAGTGAAACTGAGGGAAGTCATCAGAGAAAATGAGTACCTCTACTTTGTCTTTGAGTACATGAAAGAAAACCTCTATCAGCTCATGAACGACAGGTAAGAGCGCACAGGCAGCAAAATCACACACACGATTTATTCACACTAGCTGAGTTATTTTTGTGATGTAATTCTGCAGTGAGCGTGGTTCTTTTATTACCATTGGGAATGTGAGAATTAATCAGGTCGGATTGAGTCATCATGTGTCGGTCTTCGTTTTTGCAGAAACAAGTTGTTCCCTGAGTCAGTCGTCAGAAACATGATTTTTCAGATATTACAGGGACTGTCGTTTATTCACAAACATGGTAGGTGGCTACAGACTGATGTAAACTGACTCTGTTGTCTTTTCTGTCTCTTGAAATGCTGTGTTATGCTGCTGTCAGCATAGTCTGAAGTTGAATAGTTTATGACTGCTGTACAACTGATAAGACATCAGCCACAAATGACTCACATCTCCTGTGTCCTCAGTGAGAAGAGGAGGTGTGAGTGGTCAGAAAAAAATACAAAAAACTGCACTTTTGTTAGTGTTTGTGGGTACTGGTGTCATTTCCACTTCAACAAGGCATGATTGTTTGCATTTTGTTTTTTTCTTTATCCCCTCTTTCTTTCTTTTTCATCTTTTGTCTTTTACCCCATTGCCGCTGCCAGGGAAGATAAGATGTTTTCTGAGAATGAGATAAGGAACATTCTGTTCCAAGTATTGTCTGGCTTAGCATTTGTGCATAAGCATGGTAAGAGACTCCTCCTGTCTTTCTCTTTTGCTTTGTGTTTCCTTAAAGGATAAGCTCGCCCAAAAATAGAATAAATCTGTCATTATCTACTCACAATCATGCTGATGAAAAGCCAGATGAGTTTCGTAGTCCACAGATCATTTCTGGAGCTTCACATTAAAACAGTGTTGCAGCATTCTCCTGAACAGTTGAAGTATATGGGGACCTTTAAAACATTCTAAAATGTTAAAATAACCACTAGAAAGTAAACACCAAACACCATCCACCTTATCCTGCATAATCCAAATCCCCAGGAGCGTCAAGATCCCAAATTGATTTAATGTTATTGATTTAGATGTTATCTACACCCTTTTTAAAGCCAAAGTCTTCACTGTAGCCGCTAAGCTAAAAGCATCTGCATTAACATACATCTGAAGTGGGTACACAAGCTCGACCGTGCGTACTTGCTTACTCGTAGTAGTTTAGGAGAATGCTGCTGCACTATCTTGCTGAGAAGCTCCAGAAATGTTTTTGGACTACAAAAACGAAATATGACTGATTTTTTTTTTTTTTTTTTTTTTTTATCTTTGGGTGATTTTGCCCTTTAAAGGCTTGATTTGACGGTTCTTTGTCAGGTTAAAACATCTTTTTCACCTCAGAGATGTTTGATGATATGCATCATTAGAGAGTCATGTCAAGTAGTGGTGGTTGTAATAGTAGTAGAAACCTAAAATATAATGCAAATCTAGACCAATCTCAGCACCAGCATGGGTTTATTTGCCTGTCTAATGTTTTTCAGGGTATTTCCATCGTGATATGAAACCAGAGAACTTGCTGTGCATGGGCCCCGAGCTGGTTAAGATCGCTGATTTTGGACTAGCCAGAGAGATCCGCTCGCAGCCGCCGTACACAGATTATGTGTCCACAAGATGGTGAGACTCAGTTATTTACAGCATCAGGGCAATGTGCAGTTCCTGTAGTAGGAGACAAAAGCATTTAGTATAGGTAAGATAAGATGAAATAAATGAGGACTGTTTGGAAATGTTGTCAGTTGTGCATCATAGTAATAAATAATAGAATACAACATCAAAAATAGGTCGCTTAGGACAATTGTAAGATAAACATACAAGTGTTAAATGAATATCCTCCCGTGCTGTTGTAACAGGTACCGAGCTCCAGAGGTTCTGCTAAAGTCAAAAGCCTACAGCTCACCCATCGACATCTGGGCTGTGGGATGCATCATGGCGGAGCTCTACACACTGAGACCCCTGTTCCCTGGCAACAGTGAGGTGGATGAGATCTTCAAGATCTGTCAGGTGCTGGGAACACTGAAAAAGGTGAACCATCACAACAGGTGTCATTAATTAATCTGACACCCTTTCTTTTTGGACCTCTGCCGTTAAAAATCACATTTGTCCTTCTGTAAGACACCAGAAGCAAAAGTTGCTGATTTGTGACAAACTTGATTCAAAAGTATAAATATTTCTGATTTGTATTTTACGCCGTAAGGCTGCACACAAATTCACGGATGACTAACTCGTCGGTTCCTCTTCCTCAGGCGGACTGGCCTGAGGGCTACAACCTGGCCACCTCCATGAACTTCCGCTTCCCAAAGTGTGTCCCTACCAGCCTCAGATCGCTGATCCCCAATGCCAGCAATGAGGCAATCACGTTAATGAAAGACATGCTGCAGTGGGACCCTGAGAAAAGACCGAGTGCTGCTCAGGTACATTGAAAAACCTTGAGGTTTTCACATACAAAACGTACAACGCTCAGAGTCTAGAGGACTGGCTGATGTTGAGGTGACAGTGTTGAAGTGTGAGTCAATCATCTCACCTGAGGCAACGCAGTTCCACTGACCTCAATCAGGTGTGATACAGAGACATGTTATTGTGATCTGACCTTATAACTACTGCTGAAGCTTCAAAAAAAAAGAAAAAAGCGCATACATTCCAGCCTCTAGATCTGTAGGAAATGTGCAGTGGTGGTTTGTGAGATAGTCCTTTACAAAATGTATTTCCATTTTCTTTACTGCTACCTTTTTTTATTTTAAAAAAAAAGATGTAACTGAAGATATGTTTCCAGGCTCTACGGTATCGATACTTCCATGTCGGCCAGGCACTCGGTGCCCCTCTCAAGGCTCAGGCAAAGATGTCCGAGGCAGCTGCAGAGTCAAAACCTCTGTCCCTCTGTAAGACGGAACTAGAGTCCAGCCAGTCTCTCCAGCAGCCCCTTCAGCAGATCTCCTTACCTCAGGACAATATGGAGCCCAGCACATTAGAAGCAACAACTTTCTCCGCGCTGACAGAAGGGCAGCAGGAACCTCTTAGCCTGGTGAAAAACAGGCAGCCAAAGAGCTGGCAGACTGTAGGTGTCACTCAGAAATGTACAGTTCATAAATGTCAGATTAGGACCCTCTTTGGGCTTATAGAACCTTTTTTTTTATATTTGTATGTTCATTTTAGCCTCCAAGAGCAGCTCCCATGGGAGCAGAGAGCAACACAACTGGAGTGAGGTCTGGACGTCGACGATGGGGCCAGACATCTTTCAAGTCTGTCGACAGCTGGGACGAGGGTGAGGATGCAGACGCTGGAGTATCCATCTCCAAAAAACCCACCATCAGCTCTCTGAAGGACAGAGCACTGAATGGACCCAGCCATCGGTGAGACCTCATTATTACATTTTCTTTTTTTAATGTGTTCATCACAATTTTGAAAAATATGCAGTCATATTTTTGTGTCTAGATTTCCAGAATCAAAGAACAACACAGTATCAAAGCTGTCAAGCAGCAGAGCTGACTCCACCGCTTTGTCTGCCAGGCAGCACTACCTCAGCCAGTCCAGATACCTGCCAGGTGAGAAAAAATGATCACAACAATCACATTTTACATTTATTACTTTATTGCTTATGTTACACAGAAGCAAAAAAACTATACCCTAAACACTAAAAACACACCACTAGTAACATAGAATAATGAAATAAATGTAGTGCATTGAAATGAGATTAAACCAATGAAAGAAGACAAAAGACCTACACAGACATCATTATTATTTCAATTTAAATATGTTCTGTAAATATCAACAAATTATGTTACTTCAAAAACAGCTGGCTCTGCTGGATGACGTTGTCCACTCTACACCAGTTTACTGCTGCTGTTTTCTTATGCGAGCAACTTTCAAACAACTCTTATCATGCACTTAAATTACTTTCCACATACTGTCATTGCTAAACTAAATATGGTTTCCTCCATCAGTGTGGGGCTCAGTTCCAGAGAGTTTTTGTTCAGTTCTTTGAGCTGTTTGGCCTTTTTTCAGGTGTGAATCCAAAGAGCAACCCCTCACCAGCAAGCCAGAAGGTCGTGTTGGGCGGCTCGTGTTTAAGCCGAGCACAGGGGCTGGAGTTTCCTCTGCATAAAGGTAACAAGGAACACATATTCGTGTATAGAGAAGCAGGTGAAAGCAGTTTTCTGGAGATCAGGAGTTCACGATGTAAACAAAAAGTATCCTAAATGCAGTGTCAGTCAGGAAATTAACTTTGTTTATAATTATATTTTTCTTTGACCATAGAAATAAGTTGTTCTGCCAATTCTATCCTGTGTTCTATGTTAGGGTTGGCCAATTAAATTAAATTATTTCAATTAAATGTTCAGACCAGTGTGATGTCAGGCCTCAGACCAGACTGTACCTGTAATCCCAAATGTTACCACTAGAAACTCAGCTGGAGAGATCCCGTGAATGAGAGTTGTCACAACCCGGCTCCAAGGCTGTGCCAAAATAGGCAGACAAACACGAGCTGGTTACTAGTAATTGGCATTTATTGGCCCCAGACACATAAATCAACCAAGGCAAAACGTGTAACAATCAGTATCAGTCATGAAAGCATGTGTGAGTGTGTGACAACAGAGGTGTAAATCAAAAGAAACCAAAGAAACATGCTGCCATCAGGTCTGCCAGCGAGCAGGGATCAGTTTCCCCTCCAGAGAGGCCGTCTGCAGAGTCAGGACAGTCTTTGTAGGCAGAGCACACTGGCCCAGGTGTAGCTCATGCAGCTGATGATCTTCCACTCAGCACCTGCAAAGCACAGCCCACAAGGAACGGGGGACACCTAGTGCCTGGGAGGAGGGATCGTCAGAGTGTAGCTGCACTACAGCCTATCAGGGCAACTGTGAAGTTGTGTTTTCAACACCCAATCAGCTCCTTCTAAATCTTCTTCATAATTATGGATTAAACAACCCCTCAGCTTTTTTCGTAACATATTCACAATAAAAGCCTTAAGAAAAGAAAAATGTTTGTATTAATCGCATAATGCAGTAAATATAATGGAAAAATCAGTCCCAAGGTAAAACACCTGAGATTTTTTCTTTTCTTGTAGTTGTGCTCTGTAGCTATTTTTGTCCTTCACTTACCCCTCCTCTCTTCGTTTTGTTGTGATGTTGTTTTTAGACACTCTTCCTAAACTTACAGACAAGCGGCCTTTAACAGAAAAGACGCTGGAGCATCTCGATCTTATCAAAGGTACCAGACAGATTTAGGAGCAGTTCACTGGAATACAGACAGTATCAGTGACTTATGATGCTGTCTCCACCTTGGAGATGATTCACATTGTAATAGTGCACAAAACACATAACCCAAAGTCACAAACTATATCTTAGAATGAGCATGGACTTTGAAGAAAACTACAGTCCGTAAAGTATAATTAATTGTTCAATGTGATATTGTACATTTTCAAGCTAAAGCAATGTCATTGTCGTTTCCAGACTCCTTCATGAGCAGCTCCAACAGCCCAACCAAGAAGCACATGTCAGCTTTTCAGAAGACTGAAACAGGAGCAGACAGAAGACAGAGGATTACACTGGCGCCAATAGGAGGCCCCTCTGCTCGTGAGTTTTACTTTCTCTGGTTGAGTCAGACTTCATTGATTCTGTGCTGCTTGCTACTGAACAGACCCAGGTCCAACATTACTAGAGGCGCAAAAACAGAGCATTCAGACAGAGGTGCTGCAGCAATGGACAGTATGTGAAAGATCATGTTTTTTACCATTACAACATTTTCTAGCAGACACATCAATTAAAAGTATGACCTGAAATTGAGCATGACTTTGGACCTTTAAAGTTCGACAGCAGCAATATGATTGACTGCTGGAGATTGTGACAAAATGTGGTTGGTTACTGAAAGACTAAAGGCTCATGGTCGGCTAATTACAAAGAAACAGGGAGAATATAGAGTGAGAGAAATGTGAAAAAAAGTAGCACTAAAAGAGTCCTCAAGTTTTACCCACTGTCCTTTTGCGTCCCTTGTAGTTGACCTGTCGTCTGCGGCTGATCTGAGAGTCGAGTCTAAAAACAAACCATCCAAGAGCAAGACCTCACTGAATAAACCACTCGAAGGTAATGAAGGTAAAGACCATCAGCACATGCAGCTTCATGTCGCTTCCCAAGTTGAGCCTAAACACCCTTTTCTCCTCTCTCACGATGATCTCCCAGAACATGAGGGGCGGAGGAGCAGAGTTACAAATCCTCAGCTCCCTTTATCCAGCGTTATGGGAAAGAATACGTTTTCAAAGAGCATGCAGCCAGTGCATGGACGAGTAGACTGGACCGCCAAATACGGAGGCACCCAGTAGCATAGCTGTGCTCCACCAGTGACTCTTGGGAAAAGTGCCCACTGCACCTCAGCCAGGAAATACAGACTTCAGCTGGAGCGGCTGCCAACAGTGTGCAGAGGTGTTTCCTGCTAGTCTGTTGTTTCATTTGCCACAGTATCAAATGTTGTTCAGTGTTGGTCAGTATGTGTTTTTTAAATAATTGACCAGAAAATTTGTAAAAAAAAAAGGAGAAGTTATTTTTTATTCAAGTAGATGAAATTGTCATACTACAGCAGCAGATACAAACTACAAACATAAACTGTATAAAAATGTCTTGTATAATCAAAGATAGATTTATTTTTTTCTTTTACCAGTTTCCTCTTTGATTTCCTCTGAAAACACATATTTTATATTGCATGTTTTATACATAAAACAGACTTTTAAACATAGACGTTGATTCTCCTGTCTCAGAGCTAGAGTTGGTCCCCAGATGACGCACAGTGGCTGCCCACTGCTTCCCAGGGATGCATTAAAGGTCTAGTGTGCAGGATGTGGGTGGAGTTAGGGGCCAAAATGAATGTAATATTCAGAATGATCTTTTCATCAGTTTATAATCACCCCAAACTAAGAATGGTTGTGTTTTTGACATCTTAGAATGACCCTTTTAATATCTACAGAGGGAGCAGGTCCTCTACAGTCCCACTTCCATGTTTTGATTTGGCAGGTAAATCTTGTAAGACACACTCACAGATACCGAAAATAATTGAATAAAGAACTGTACTGAGAGTCTCTGCGTTGTTTTGGTGTTGCTTATCTACGTAGTTTTAAATTCCTTGTCAACAGGTCATGAAGTAGCCAATAGTTTTCAAATCCTTATACTGGAGCATTTTTAAATGATTATTATTAACTGATTAAATGTTATTTTGTTATCGCAAATTCTTCTGGACCCCAGACTTTAAGTTCAAAGTTGTTCAAAGTTCAAAGTTGGCTTTATTGTCAATGCTGCAATATGTGCAAGACATACAGAGAATTGAAATTCTGTTACTCTCTATCCACAATGAGTGTAAAAAAAGTAGAAGTAAAAATGAAAAAATAAAGATTTAAATATAGATTTTAAATATATACAGGTGACATCACGGAATGTAAACATGTGAAACATTTGTACATAGTGCAATTTGCAATTTTTTTATTTTTATATATATATATATATATATATATATATATTTTTCTAAGTGTTCTTTTACTGAGTTTTTACTGAGTTTGTAAAGTGGCTGGTGCCTTTTGGGTGGGGGGGCGGGGGGGGTCAGCAAGGTCCAGAGTTTGTGGGGGCAGCGGGCGGAGAGGGAAGGGGGGGCAGTTCTGGGAGAGAGTTCAGCATCCTGGTGGCCTGGTGCATGAAGCTGTCCCTCAGTCTGCTGGTTCTCGCCCGGAGGCTCCTCACCCTCCTCCCGGATGGCAGGAGACTGAAGAGATGGTGGTTGGGGTGGGTGGGGTCGCCCGCAATGCTGAGTGCTTTGCGGGCTAGGCGTGTTTTGTAAATGTCCTGGAGGGAGGGGAGGGGGGTACCGATGATCCTCTCAGCTGCTCTCACTATGCGCTGCAGGGTCTTCTTGCAGGATGCAGTGCAGCTGCCGTACCACACAGTGATGCAGCTGGTCAGGATGCTCTCGGTGGTGCCGCGGTAGAAGGTGCGCATGATGGGGACTGGTGCTCTGGCTCTTCTCAGTCTGCGGAGGAAGTAGAGGCGCTGCTGAGCTTTCCTGGCCAGTGATGCGGTGTTGCTGCTCCAAGAGAGGTCCTCAGAGAGGTGCACACCCAGGAACTTGGTGCTGCTCACTCTCTCCACAGCAGCACCATTGATGGTCAGTGGAAGGTGCTGGGTGGGGGCTCTCCGGAAGTCGACAACAATCTCCTTCGTCTTCATCACGTTCAGAGAGAGGTTGTTGTCTCTGCACCACTTGGCCAGTTGGCTCACCTCGTCCCTGTAGTTTGACTCATCGTTGTTTCTGATGAGCCCCACCACAGTCGTGTCGTCCGCAAACTTGACGAAGAGGTTGCTGTCGTGTGTTGGTGTGCAGTCATGGGTCAGCAGGGTGAACAGTAAGGGGCTGAGCACGCATCCTTGGGGAGCCCCTGTGTTCAGTGTGATGGTGCTGGACACGCTGCTGCCGACCCGAACTGCCTGTGGTCTTCTTGTTAGGAAGTCCAGCAACCAGTTGCAGAGTGAGGTGTTCAGTCCTAGACAGTCCAGTTTCTGTATCAGCTGCTGGGGGATGATCGTGTTGAACGCTGAACTGAAATCCAGGAACAGCATCCTCACATATGAGTCTTTAGAGTCCAGGTGGGTGAGAGCTGAGTGGAGGGCGGTGGAAATTGCATCGTCAGTGGACCGGTTGGTCCGATATGCAAACTGGTACGGGTCCAGGGAGGGAGGTAGGCTGGATTTGATGTGTTTCATGACTAACCGCTCGAAGCACTGCCACGGGGCGGTAGTCATTGAAGCAGGATAGAGAGGCCTTCTTTGGAACCGGGATGATGGTGGTGTTCTTGAAGCAGGTAGGGACAACAGCTTGGCTCAGGGAGATGTTGAAGATGTCTGTGAAGACATCTGTGAGCTCCTCTGCACAGTCCTTCAGCACGCGACCCGGGATGTTGTCTGGTCCTGCAGCTTTCCGTGCGTTGATCCTGGAGAGGGATCTCCTCACGCTGGCTGGGGACAGGGACAGTACCTGGTCGTCTGGAGGGGGTGCTGTTTTCTGTGCAGAGGTGTTGTTGTCGGCTTCAAACCGTCCGTAGAAGTGGTTCAGATCATTCAGCAGAGTTATGTTGTTATCACAGGTCTGTGGTCGAGGCTTGTAGTCCGTGATGGTCTGTAACCCCTGCCACAGGCTCCTTGTGTCTCTGCTGTTGGTGAAGTGGTGAGTTATCCTGTTGCTGTACTGCCTCTTTGCAAGTCTGATGCCACGGGACAGGTTGGCTCTTGCTGATCTGAGACCAGCCTCATCACCTGCTCTGAAAGCAGCATTCCGGGCTCTCAGTAACCGATGTACTTCCCCCGTCAGCCATGGTTTCTGATTGGCCCGTACTGTGACGGTCTTGGTGTCCGTACGCGCCGCCTGCCGAGGTCAAGGAATGAAGGGGCCAGAGGCAAAGGACCACACCATGTGTTATTAGACGGAGACTTCTGGGACGGAGACTTCTGAGTAATACGTTTGAGGACCCTTTGAGGACCCTTGTTATACACACTGGTCCTTTAAATGCAGAGAACAGACTTCATGTCATGTGGTGGGAATGATGGTGGCAATAAAGAATACAAAGTACTCTAGAGACTACACAGAGGGAACATTTGTAAATGTTCATTATGTTGGCACACAAATGTGATATTCGTTTTTGGTCAAAAATATGTACAGACACAGAGAGAAGATACTTTATATTTAGAAACTTTCAAGATGTATGTGGTCTCTTTGTCATTCCAATAATGATCTTCACCAGCATCAGTCCACTGAAAATAAAAACATTCATATCAGGATACGGTGGAACGGTAAATGTATTCATTCCTTTTTGTTGACATGGTTCAGAATACTGTAACTGACTATCCCAGGAACAGTCAGAAAGTACAAGGACTGTGGATTACCTCGCTACTGTCATCAAACCAGCTGGCATGAGCTTCCAGGAGTTGAGAAATCTCAGTCCCATCACCACCGTCAGAGTTCCCGAGGTGCCTGCATTTCCACAGCAGAGGGAAGCAGTTGTGTCATGTGTTGTGTAAAACCTGTCACAGTTCTACCAGCTAAACTAAACTAGCTCACCAAGCGACAGCCAGACATTCTTGGGATCTTGAGATGCCAGATAAGCACCGACGGCAGCCAGCAGGCCGAACAGAAGCCCTGCAGCCAGAGAGGTGACGCTGCCTGTGGAGGAAACACAGTTAGGGTTTATTATATAAATGTTGAGTTAGATTACATGGATTCTCAACTCTCTAGTTAGCATAGTTGCCGTCTGTAAAATCTAAGTGGGGGTCATGTCTTGTGCCTGCATTGCAATCTGCTCTATTGATGCTGCTGAAGGTGGATAAACTGGTATATCCACCTCCTCTGTCTGTAATGGACTTTACCCAGTATGACAGTTGATCCAATGCAAGGAATACAAAACAAAGCTGCACCTGCTATTTTACTCTTTGGGACCAAAAGTAAAGATGCTGTGTTGAAATATTACATAGGCAAAAGTTAAAGTCACCCATATAAATAGTACTGGGTACACATCTGTATATTAATATATCTGATATTTGCTGTATTTCAGTATCGAAGTGCAAATTATACACAAGTAGATAATGTATCATATATCTATATGTGTGTACACACTGGATACTAGAGGACGACTGATTATTGACTAAATTTTTTAGAAACAGTGCTTTTTCTTTAATTATTTATTCAGTTCCAGTGCTTTTTTAAAATGTGCAACTTTGGCTTTTATGCATCATTTAATTTATGTTATCAAATAAATGTCGTGGGATAAAGAGCACAATATTTGAAATGTAGAAGAGTGGTAGCATAAAGTGGCAGGAAATTGAAATACTCAAGTCCTTAAATACAAATTCCTCAAAATTGAAGCAGTAATTGAGTAAATGTACTTAGTTACAATCATCACTGATTTTTAGACTATAGTGTTCCTACTTTTATCTTTCACTTGTAATGGAGTATGTTTAGACTGTTGTATTTCTACTTTTACTTTGATTAAATATCTGATTTTGTCCTCCTCATAATCATAATGTCCTATTTGACCTTTAACCCACTACACGAACTCTCCGAACACAATGTCCACGTCCATCACTTGACAGCACAACATAGAACCTGCAGTAACGTTAACACTAATCCAATGACCAGTGTCTAAAACATCACCCACCGACTCTACTGAGAGACTTCTGGTTAAAAGTTACCTGCTGTGTCTACCTACACGTGTCCTACCTGCTTTCAGATAACCTATGAGTCCTCCTACTGTCACCAGAGCAGCATAGCTGAACCCGATCCAGTCCACAGCCATGTCACAAACCAACTGTTTACAGTAGAGACTGTTTCCACTGTACTGCAGCTGCTCAACGGCGTAACAACGTCAAGAAAATGGCGACAAGACAGTGCCAATACTTAATATTTCAAAACCTCAAATAAAATGTCCCGAACATAATCAAAACTTTGGTAAAAATGTATATTTAGCAGTTTTAAAACAAGTTCTAACTCCCATCAACTGTTACTAGTAACTTCCGGGTGCTTCTTCTTCTTTAGTTTTAATGGAACAGCGCAAACCAGCGTGTTAAGGTGCTGCTGCCACCTACTGTACCACAGTGTGTAGTGCTTCAGGTTACATTCATATTACAGGTAAATGACCAATAATAAAAGTAAACCAAGGGTAAATGAAAGGATAATTAAATAAATAAATAGATGTTGGAATAAATACATATTCAAATGAATAAAGGCATAAAAAAGTGTAAAAATATAAATACTCAAAGAAATATAGAATGTATGAATTGAATTAAATGATTTATCTATAGTGACAATTAGACATTAAATCAGATATCTATTTATTCAAGCCTTATATTATTCAATATACATCATGTATTTATTAAGCATTTCTTTTCAATTTATTTTAGCCTTTTTATTGTAATTATGTTTACATTAATTCATTTACACATTAAATTATACATTTATATACATATATTTATATATTGGATTTGGATTTTGCCCCTGAAATCCTCCAATGTTTCCTGGAATACTTTCCCTTCTGGTATCATTTCAAACCAAAGCCTAAGGATTTTTACTCATCATATTTTTATTAATCAATGACATCCTGTCTGCACCATAGTGCAATGCCTGATAATTGATTACTGACCACCTCACCACACTCAAACACACCAAATAAAAGTACATCCTTAACAGGATTAAAATGACCAGTCAAGCTTCATCTCCCCCTTGTGGTAATCATGAGTGAACGCATGTTTGAGAATATAACTCCAGATAAAAAGCAGCACATGGATTATAAAACATCTTTATTGTTGCCCATCTCATTTTGCATTGGCACTTTTTTTCTTCTCAATGTTGACAGCAAACACATTCATAAAATAGCTGTACGTTATCACCTCCCTGTGGCAACTGCAAAGAACAAACGTGAACAAATAAAACAAGTCCTTGAATACTAAAACATATTTATTATTTTTTGTTTGATTTTCCACCATCTTTCTTCTTTTTGGGTTTGCTCTCATCTTCCAGAATGACTTCCTCTGTTGCAATTCGGACTCTTTTTGTCCTTAAAAGGTCACTGGCAAGTTCTGTGGACAGGAGCAAACAGAGGGTGTTACACTGGTGCACCATTCCTATTAAAACTACCAAAACACCTAAATATGCCTGCGTATATTTACAGCTCAAATAGCTCTTCATAACATGATGGTGACGAAAACTACCTTGAGATGTTGTTGCCTTAGCAGCTGCTGGTTCCTCAGTAGAGGTGGAGGAAGGCACTGAAGACGGTTTCCACACAGCGAGGCACGTCAATCTGGCTGATGTGTTCACTTCCCCGAGGAGAGTGGGAGACTCCAGCTCCTGTTGGACAGCAGGAGGACTTTCAAAGGTCAACAGCAGATTGGCAGGTAAAAACAATGTCATTTGACTAATCTGAATACCTGAATATGAGTATTGTGCTTTGTTAAGTAAATATATGCCTACAGGTTATGGCACCAGGAGATTATCTTTATTAACCAAGAAGGTGAAGTTATTAGAAAGTTATTTTAAAATATACAGTCATTGCAAAAGTTGGTGTTTAAGGGACCTTGTTGACAGAAGTAAATGGTTTCCACACAAATGCTCATAAATTCCACTAGAGACGTGCCTCTTTGAGATGGAGTTTCCACATTTTGATGAATCCGTCGTTTGAGGCCGTCACCAATACGCAGTAATCCTTCATCATGAAACTGTCAATGGCTTTCACTCTGTAATCACAAAAAGAAAGGATGTTTGTTCACTCACTTTTTCACCAATATAGCACGAGATTATTATCAGAAATACTTCTCAGACATGAAGATATTGTGGTATAATTTTAGCAATAAAAATGTGTGTTAAGATTTAATCAATACAAAACACAAGTGCAGCTAACCTCTCAGCATAAGAAATATCTTTTTAGACATGCAACTACTAAGACTTTGACCCCTAATAACCTTTCAGACATACACAGCGGATCTGTTTAAGTAAAAACAAGGAATATGAACATACCTGGTTTCATGAGCCTTAAACTCACACACCCATTTCTGTGTTCCAACGTCACACATCCTCACAATTTCATCATCTCCTGCGACAGCGAGGACGGAGTTCTGAAACACAATCGGATGGTATGTTAGTTCACACTCGGGCTGTGTTTGCGATAGAATTCTTACTCTATGAATTACCGATGTAGCAGATTCTTACAGGATTAAGACCAAATATATCCCCTACAATTATTACAAATGACTAGAGGTCCACAGGTTACACTAGATCTTTGTTTTATTGATGTGCTTTCCTGCTCCAGGTGGACAATAACGTTCTTCTAGTCTAGTGGGAATAGGACTACATTTGGAGAACTTACATTTAAGAATTTAACGGATGAGATCCTCTTGGGGTTTGTTATCGTTCCTGTCACAGAGGCCGTCTCCAGGTTGTACACGTCAACTTTGTCATTCACCACAACCACATACTTATCCCCGTCTGGAGACCATTTGACAATGTGTGCATCTTTGAGGAGTGCAGAGAAAAAGAGGTTTCAGTCATTTCAGACTTTATAAATCTGGTGAAAGACCTTAAACAATGGAAGAGTAGGCTTACTCTGTTTTATGTTTTTGATGAAGGCTGATCTTCCATTAATGAGATTCCACGTTCTGAAGGATAAACAGGTTCAGCAGTCATTTTTTATTCTACTTTAATCCAATAATAATCTGCCTCACAGATTTTCCAGTGGAGCTCTGTGTTGTACCTGAGAGTCTTATCCGTCCCAACTGTGAGCACAAGTTTCCCCGACGGATGGACGGACAGCGACGAGACAGAGCCTCTGAGGAAAGCGAGTGGATTCAACAAATCACTTACAAAATACAAAACAAGACAAGACAAGGATCTCAGTGCCTCTCTGTGTGCTTACTTGTGAGCTTTGATGGTTTTCAGACACTCCCATTTCTTCGTGGTCCACACACATAAGAGTCCATCCTCTCCTCCGCTTAGTAAGTGAGTAGAATCATAAAACTCCAGGCAGGTGATGGTGCCTGTGCAGTAAAGGGAGGTTTGGCCTGAATTTTATTCTTTATACTTATTTAAATGTATTGGTTTAACATACCCCCGTCTGCTTTTTTTATCTAGATTTGTATTTACAGGCTAATGTTGCTTTATAATGATTATATATTATAATAAATAAATCACCTACATGCAATACTTTATTTGATGTTTCTTTTTGTTGCTTGAATTTATCTTTTATTTTTTACATTTTATTATTCTAAGCACTCATCTGACTGCAACTGGTGTGCACTAGTCTCTATGCTAGTTTTTGTTTTCTTAATATCCCTGTTTTTTCCAAATCAGATTTAAAAGAAGAGCGCCACTGGATTTTGACACAAATAATGGTACTAAATGAATAAAAGGTGGCTGCTATAACATTAAAAAAAACATTGTCTTGTGCTGTCTGACACTCCATATATCCTTTCTCTCAACTGAATTCTTGATATCTTTCATGAACACAGTTAAAGGAATTTGTCAAATTGATATTAACACCGGCAAAAAAAAAACCCAAAAAAAACAACAACACTTAGACATCTTTACAAAGCCCCCTGTGGGAATAGAACCAAAAATCTCACCGTCATGATGCAACAAAGCTCCATGTTCAATTCTCTTCTTCATGTCGTACACCTGGATGGTCTCATCTTTACTCCCTGTGACCACAAACTTCTCACTGGCTGCAACAGCTGATATAGAAGCCATATGAGCGTGATGTGTGAAGTTTGCCTTGGCTGTCCACTCCTGTGTGACAAATACACAGTTATGAAGTGACTGGCATCTTAATGAAATGCTCTGAAAAATAATCAACTGGATTAAAAAACTGAGGTTACACTGCGCATCATCCCACTGAAAACCTCCAACATTAGCTCACAGTATGGCACACAGGTTGTTGCTGTTGTTGCCCCCATCAACACCAGGAACAGCTCAGTTTATGTTGTTAAGTGCAAGAGAACAGAAAGTACGACACAGACTACTTTTAGATATTAAAGATCATACACAGCTACAAAATAAGACACTCCTGCTTACCTTCTCATCAGTGTTTACTCGGTACCCCATGGTGACCTGCTCGTAGCTCCCAACAACCAGCTCCAGCACAGCTGCCATGCTGCCACTCGTAGGGCTAAGCTAGCTAGCCAGTTAGCTTCCGTTAAAGTTCAGCTTTTTCTGTGTAAATTTTATCGCAACAGCTGTTAAAAGTTCAAACAGAGACCTAAATGAGAAGCACAAGAGACAAAATAACAAGGTGAACAGCGGTGTCAACCTATCGAAACATGAAAATGTATAAGTATCTACACTCCAAAAGTACGCGTGCAGCTGCTGCGCTTGCGCAAAGGTCTACTTCCTTCCATCAGGTGGATATTGGTTTTCAAATTAAAAGCCCAAAACTCCTTAAAATCTGGTAAGGATTTATTTTGAGATGTTTTGAAAAAACCTCAAAGTTAATTTCATAGATTTTTCTCACTCTGACTTAAGCTTTTAATTAATTTGGTCAAACTGGCGTTTATATTAGGCAAACATACAACATAATCAATTGATATATAATAATATATTGTATGTGTTTTTGTACAGTAACAAGATATATCAATATCATTTTGATTTCCTTATATGAGATATGAGATTAAAAAACTAAATGTTTGCTGGTTTAGAGGGTTTTTTTTAACATATGACATATATGTGAAAAGTACCGTAAAGTAATTCGGTCACCCATATGATTAGCACTGGGGTCAGCCTCCAAAATTTAGTGGAGTGGAAGTGGAAAATGGAAATACTCAAGTAAAGTAGCCTGCAAGTACCTCAATATTTTACTTAATTATAACACTTGCGTATATGTACTTATTTACATTCTGTCACTGACTAAATCCAAACACTTGTTACAAGAAGCTTCAGTTTACTCTCATTTTCCAAGACATGTCAGTCCAGTGAAACCATGGGCCTTTATGTTTGTCAGGCTATTTCTGCCTTAATTTCATGATATTTTGCTGTAACTTAGGATGCCGCAGTTACAATCTAATAACTATTTCTCAGCCAAAGCAGTCATCAAAACTAGTCTCAAGTGTTTCTGTCCTCTGTAATCATGATTTCACCTCTATGAAAAGCCCACATTATATACAGTGTGCCCTCCTCCATCTTAAAGACGCCCACAAGATGGGACCCACCCCCGTTATGACAAGGGGAGGGGCGTGGACGTTGTCCTGTCTTGTGATTGGCTTCTTTCCTTGGAAACGTCATGACTGACAGCTCAGATAACAGTTCTCGTGGGACGGTAGTTTTTCTGAGAGGATGGGAAGTCAGAGTAAGTTTTTCCACTGAAAAGAAACATGGCAAGAGGGTAAGTCTTGGATGAGACTGATCAGAATTACTTACTGTCCAAAAAGATCATCTTTTGTGTTTGTAATGTGCATGTTTTAACAGTTTAGTGACACTGTCAGCCACTTTCCGACCTTCTGTCTCCTTCCCATCCATAAATATTTGCTGTAAACACTTGTTAAAGTGAAACAGGATTCTTCTTCAAGTGTCTCTTGATTTTAATGTTGAGACAGTGTAAAGTTGTGTGTGTTCGTTGCCCTGTTGATTCCAAAACAAACAAATGTCCTTGTTTGGTTCAGTGCAACAGCTGTTCTCAGTGAAGATTGCCGGTTTGTAGAGTTGTGTGAGGAACTGTTTGTGTGTAGAGTGCAGCACAGTCTGGTAGTCATTAGTGGGGCTGAATTATACAACAGAACAAACAGGACATATTTGAGGAGAGACATCTGCGCCAGTGAAACTGAAGCCTTCCTCTCTTGTGATGTGCACAGCCGTGTCCGGGCTAATGTAAGAACAGAGAAGTTTCTGTGTCACTGTGCTTCTTCCTGTCTGTTGGTTATTACTCAAGGTTTTTCCCAATCTGGCAAAGATCAGCTCTGTTCTGATACAACAGGAAGGGTGGGGCTTTTATTGTGATTTCCTGACACTTTTCATTGTGCCTTTTTGTGAAGATAACGTACAATGATGATGAGATTGAGCAGGTGCAATACAGAGTCTCACATTGTATCCTGAATCATATTTCTGTGACCAGATGTTAGTGGCATCACAAAACAGCATCTGGAAGGGAGGTTTTTTTGTTGTTATTGTTGGTCTCTCTCATGTTACACCCATTGTTTAGTGCCACACTGTTGTAACTGAATGATGGAGGCAGTGTCATTCAATGCACACAAGCTATTCCCTACTGGTCTGTTAGTTTCCTGGTTGCATTGTTTTGCACAACAAAAGAAAAACACCAGGAGCAAAACAGGTCCCTGGGAAGAGAAAACAGAAGATTGCTTCAGGCCAGACTCTGTTAGAAAAAAAAACTGCTAATTTAAACATTTTCTCTATGTGGAGGTGTTTTTTTTTTTTCTTTTTTTCTTTAATTGAGTGTACTGGATGTTAACTTTAAATTCATGTGTATATATAGCGTATACAGTACTTCATACAAAAATGGCCCAAAATACCAAGAAGTATGTTGAAACAAGCTGTTATCTACTGCGCCACATGGAAGAGTTTTATAAACGGGGTGGTTTAAGTTTGATACGTCGCAGCGACTTCCTGTCTTTTATCTGCATGATTTAATCAAGCAGCACATTCTCCCAGCAGGGCACCATGATGAGAAGGGGGAGTTTCTATAAACGGCACCATCACATGTTTTATTGGGTTAATCAGTGGTGGGGGCAAAAAAAAAAAAAAAAAAAAGGGCACTTCCAAACTCACTCTGGTCAGTTGTGGATAATGCAAGTTGATCAAAAAGGGAATGGAAGCTTATCACCTGTTAGTTAATCATCTCTGTGAACCAAGACCATGCGTTACTTTTTAAACCAGCGTCTCAGTTGGGAAAGTACCGATGTGAATTATAAAATGACAGCTGAATTCCATTTAGCTTTTGTTTCATGCTCATTGTGTCGTGCTTGCTGTCACAACTTACTGGGACACTTGAGTGAAACAGAGGCCTCGTTAATGTTATTAGAAACAGCTGTGCTTTTTCCAATATGAAGTCAAAATGTCTGTTGTTTGAATTTTCTCTCTCCGACGAACAAAAAACGCCAGCAGACTGCAAAATGTAATGCTTTCACTGTCACAAGACTCATTTTTGTTGTACAGTTTCAGTTTTGTCTACCCCCAGTACTCTGCACAGCTGTGCAATTGAACACATTGTAGTGTGATTACAGGTCTTTGGGAGTACTACTGCATATGCTGTTACACCCCTTGTCCAGGGGAACCCAAGATATAGCATGATATGCGTCTTCCCTAATTCCTACATCAGTATAAACAAGAGAAAAAAGGGTTATCAAAGAAAACGACTTCTCCTTCCTACTATGCTGCCACACAGCAGCTGAGTTACTAACAACTGGTTTACATTGCAAACAAATACATCAGTCAGACTAGACACTGGTCCGGGTTAGGAGTGGAAGATCGGTGGAAGAGGGAGATTGCAGTCAGCCGGAGGTTCAAAAAGGGTTCCCCAGCAATCAAGCTGAGCAAGCCAATCAGAAGGTCCAACCTGCTCACAGTCAGAAACACACACACACACACACACACACACACACTCACTCAGAGAGAGACTGCTCACACACAGCACTAAGGAGGAGAGACAGATCAGCGGCAAATACAAACACAAATATGATCCAGCGTCATGACAATGTGAAAAGTTGTCTTTTAAGAGTTTTGTGGCTCCAGAGAAAGCTGCATGTGATGTCACTCAGCGTTGCATTTTGGGTAATGTAGGCATAAGGTTCTGTTTTGTTTTTCAAGTGTTGGGCTCCCTAACACTGTTTCTAGACAGTTTGAAAACAAATGATCAAAACTGATACAGTTGTGCCTTTTCACAGTCAGCAGGCAAGCCAGGAGCTCACCGAGGTGTTTAACCAACTCTGGCGTCTGGATAGCAACCGTCTCAGGCCGGGGACTGATTACATCATTTCCCTTCAGGTCAGTGCCTGCAGTCTATCATCATCATGGCCTCTCTGCAATGCAGAACACTCATCTGTAGGTACATGCAGTACAAAGGAACAGATTGAAGTTGAATCAGTTTCCAAAGTCAATAAATCCTATTACTTCCCCTTTATGTTATTTTAACCATTTAAAATGCAACATTTATTACATGTACACATCTTCATGCACTGTCAGTCAATATATATCCTGCATGCTTCATATAATGTCAATAGACATGTATACATGCATGTAATCCAGATTTATTTATTAATTTCTCTGCAGTACTTCTGATGCTTCTTGCCACTAATTGTGCCGTTTACAACAAACAGGGCAGTTGACTTGCATACACACATACTATGATGCCACAGTGTTCTCAATAAACTGTAGAACCAACTACCTACTTTTCACATGCTTTTGTGTATTTTCATTTTTTTTTTTTCACTTCCTATAGTCCTTGATCTTCACTGTGTCTATTTCTATGTAGTACACTGAGAGCAATATAAAGCATTCCTTCTACAAGTCTGTGCACATACATAAGATTTTTAACCCGTGTAAACCCTGTCTTGAGGGGAGTCACAGTGCATCTGTGTCATCTGTGGCAAAATGGAATATATGTCCAAGCTGATGTCTTCAAATTGCCCAAAAATTCTGAGACCGTCAGTTTATAATTATATAAAACACAGAGAAATATCAGATTGTCAATTTGGAAAGTATTTCTACACAGATTATAGATGTTTTTTTTTGTCTTTGTGAGCAACATAAAAATGTATTTATGTATCCTTTCATTTTGTAACATTCCATGTTACCCTGACATTTAAGTCCCAGTGGTTAAAAGTTCATAGATTGTGCAAGGAATGGCCAGTAAAACTAACTATGAGTCAGTTTTCCTGCCCTTTTCAGCTGCAACATGCTGATGTCTGTGTGCGTCTTTGTTTTATTCAGGGGAGGGCAGGATATGTGGCCCAGGGCAGTAACTATGCCAGAGACAGAGCCCGGGCTCCGCTCTTCACATACGTCAACGAAGACAAACTCAAGAGCATCGACACGTACGCGCGTAAGAAGGACTTCATTCAAGCCTTGTTGTCCAGAATCTCATCTGCTAGAGCATTAGATTTCATTTTTCAAGCATGTGTCTTTTCTTTTTAATGCAGATTTCATCAACTTGCTGGACAACTATGAGGCGTCCACAGGTGTATCGGAGACAGTGACGACAGAGGAGCTTCAAGAGAACAGGCTCTTTATCGACTCCATCATGGAGACTGATGTCATGAAGGTGCAGTAGCTGTGAGAGAGAGAGAGAGAGAGTCATCTTTTTAATGCACCTATCATCAACAAACAAACAACACACTGATACTGCACAGCAGCTGAATACACAGCGGGTTACCTCCTGATATGTAGACAGACTCTTGTCAGAATATGACATTTATATGAAGGTGACTCCTACAAAATCAGGCATCAGCCATTATATACTGCTGTATGTTTCTGTCCACCACTGTTGTTCTCAACTCTGTGACACCTTTTATAATTATTAAGGACGAATCTGTAAACTGTCCGTAACAAAGTTTTTCTTTCCATTTTAAATTTTTTTTTTCAGGATTTCCTGACATATAAAGACACATTTGAGAGAAAACACTGGAAGAATGAACATGAGAATGTCTGACACACAAAATATCAGCTACGGACTGTATAAATGATTCAGTACTGTAGTTGTTAACTTTATACTATCCAAAATGCCTATCATAATATAAATATAATGCTGTAATATATCTTATCCAATGTCCAATGTGTGAAGACAGAAATATTACCGTAATTGAACTTTTTTAATGCTGAGCGTCCTTAGTTAATATTTGTTTATGTAATTGATTATATTTTGTGCTCAAAAATAACAATTTCAAGTGAAAAATATTGCTGATTAACAAAAAAAAATCAAAACAAAATCAGTTGAGTAGCGGTCCTGGAGCTTTTGAGTTTAACACAGGATCTTTGGAAGTTTGAAAGTTTGCAAGTTGTCATGGAAGATTCAGGGCTTTTCTTGAAACAGACCAACTTCCATGGTCAACAATGAAATTTATGATACTACAGTTTGTGCCAGACTATTTTCTGTTCTTTTTTTCACATTGTTTGTCACTTTCTTGTTTTATAACATCCCATCAAAGAAACATGCAGTAACATTACAACAATTTGAGACCACTAGTACACACACACGCTTGATTTGCACCGCTATTGGATGAATTATCCTGTTTAACTTGTGTCCTAAATGAAACAAGATGTCTCCCCTACATTGCTTGCAATTTTTTCCTGTTTACATGACTTAATCGATACTTCTGAACTGTTCTTGGAGACCATGTAATGTCATCACACTGTCTACGTTTTCTTTGTAGTGTGCTCACAAGTATCTGGTCAGGAAGGGGCAGTCGCCGTCAGACACAGCACAGTTCAAGAGACAGCTTTATGACATCTGGTTCCGCTTGTATCACAGAGACAGGAACGGAGGGTGAGTTTCAAAATAACAGCAGGGGGAGCCATTATTCCAGAGGGAGGCAGACATCTTTTTCAGTCAAATTGCTGTTTCCAAGGTCAAGAAACTACTTTAATCTTAAGGAAAAAAACAGAGTGGATGGGTCAAACTTAATGTTTGCTTGTTATATTGAATTTATTTTTAAGATTGCGTGTGTTATAATTAGGTTGAGTGTAATAGCCAGCTGTTTCTTAAAGGAGAGTCAGGGGTTGTGTCAACCTTTGTGTGTGTTCAGCCATTATCTGAGCGGAAATGCAAATACACCAGATAAGAGGCAATAGAGTGATTAAAGGACTCGAACTCAGGATGAATGAGGGCACACATGGGCGCTTAATAAACTGTCTTTGTAATATGTTGTAACCATACATTATAGTGAGGATTCCTGTGGGTTTGAACACGTGTTTGTGGGAGAAACCAAGTATGGCCAGGAGGTCATGGGTCTTCACAACTGGGTCCAGTTCTACCTGCAGGAAAAACACGACCATGTGGACTACAAAGGCTACAAAGCAAGAGCCAACAAAGATACAGTAAGAAAATACTGTGTCAAAATACTGAACACTTGGGTTTCCTTTTTGATGGAGCAACCAATACATTTAGGATTCCCTTAATGAACTTTTTTTTTTAACTGTTTTATAGCCAGATGAAGATGACCACGTCCTGAACCTGCAGTTCAGCTGGAAAGGCTTGGTGAAGCCAGTCGGCGGCTCCTTTATTGGCGTCAGTCCAGAGTTTGAGGTGGCTCTCTTCACCATCATCTTCCTCATGGAGACTGACAAGATGACGTCTGTGGTGGTGAAGGTGGACGAGTACGTGCTGGAGCTGGTTGTCTATCGGCACGGCCGATCCATCGGCACATCCTACCCCAAACTGCTCAGCAGCAACAACAGGGATTTGTAATGTTACATCACCTAAGCTGTCATATAAAAATAATATTTGCAACTAATGTTACTCTTTGATTTCATTTTTATGCAGTATAAACCTAACACCGATCTGGATCAGGTTCCCTTTGCACTAAACTTCAGGCCTAAACTGTCTAGAAGTTGCAGCGTTTGTAGCCTAAACCTCCTGATCTGGATTGATATCATGTAAAGAATATAGACTGTTATTAATCATTTATCTGCCTTATTTTGTGAACTATTATGGGAACAATAAAACAATGTTTACAAAGTAGCATTTTCTGTATGTTTATTCTCCCCCATTGCTGAAATAAAGCAATAGTTTAAAAGTTTAAAGACAGATTTCGACTGATAAAAATAGCAGCGTAGTTGTTTTTACTGTGATTATAGATCTATGTGTTGTGCCCTGATTTTTGTCTGTAAGGTTGGATTGCCCCCAAGCAGCATGAAGTTCTGTCCTAGAGCTGAAATTGAAGGTTTTTGTTTTCACCAGAAGTTGTTTTTGCAAAAAAGGAAGCACATTGTTGTCTTCCTGTACTGATTGAATAAGACACACAAATTGTGTGTTTTTTCAAAAGCTTAAATTATTCTATTGTTTAAACTTGTATTCTACTGATATGAAATACTGAATACTTGGTGATCATGGTGATCGTGTATACTAAAAAACAGATGTCTGGCATATGTCAGCAACACATTTTTGTGTATTGTAGCTTATTGATTTGTGACATTTAGTGCTGGATTTTCATTGCACTGATTCCTGGTGTTTCCTTTGAGGATGACGTAGAAGATGAAACCAGTACAACTTCACTTTTTACTCTTATTCCATTCATTTTAGTTTAGTTGTTTCTAGATAACGATAATAGGAAGACAACATCCCACCAAAGGAATTCAAAACAGATTAAAAAGATTATGAGTAGTCACAGGAATAAATAACAATAAATACAGTAAAAATAACAAATAAAAGCAATAGAGGATGTGAGAAAAAAGACATCACAAGTGATGAATTAAAAACAGATAAGCTGACTAAGAGCAGTAGAAGGAATGAATGATGGAAAGATTCAAATTTCAGTGAAAAAGATGACTTCATATAAATCAGGTTTATAAAAGTAGGTTTTAAAAAGTCATTTAAAATAAGTTAATTCGCTTTTTGCCAGAATTTGTCAGGCAGAGCCGCCTGGCAGACAGGACTCAGGGATAAACGTATTCACTGACCTCGGACGCTCCCTCTCTCTGCGCATGCGTATTCAAACAAATCCATTACCATGTCAAACCACAGAAATGAAACTGTTCCTCTGAAAACTAACTGATGAAGTGGTGAACGAGCAGGTAAGGACACACACGCCTTTAAAGCTAGCCAAAACTCTCCCGAACGCTTCGCAACAGTGGCAGAAAATGTCGTCTACTTGCCCGTGAACAAACTTTCCGAATTAGAGAGTCAGGAAACATGGTTAGCTAACAGCTAGCCGCTGGGCTAACGTCACCGTCAGTTGGCTGTCAGCTCGTTACCAGCCGCTGTCTGCTAGGAGCCACCTGACAACCGCTCACATGATTTTAACTACTGCGACCAGACCGATGACTTAAGGAAACAACAGGAAACCGGTTTTGTTCATGCATATGTGTTTGTGTGTGTGCAGTTTGGATCACTGGAGTGTCGCTCAGGGGCTTGATAAACGGCAGCAAGCCACAATAACAACAACAACAACATGTTTGGTAAGAAGAAGAGAGCCCCGCAGCCCAGAGGCCAGGGCGCTGCTGCAGCCAAGCAGGTAACAACAACATCACCGAGAAACGTCCATGTTAGATACGTGTAACGTTTTCTCTCGGCAACAGCTGTTACAGGGTGAAGTTTATCTTCGCCTCTTCCTGGTTTCAGATGGGTCTGTTCGTGGAGCTGGACCCTGAGGAGATGATGATGGGCATGGAGGGGAATCTGGACGACCCGGACTTGGAGGCTGAATTTGCTGCTATCACTGGAGATAAAGTTGCTGCTGGTGGGAAAGCCAAGCCGAAGGGGAAAAGTGAGTACAGTGGTTATGATTCTTCTTACGGATGTTGGTACACAACCCCTGTAAACTAATAATAACTGTTAGTTATTATAATTTTACTAATATGTGCATGAAGTTCAGGGCCGATGATGTGTCGGCATTCCTATGCCTCCAGTCAGTAACACTATAGTCTTATAGATACAGATATATTGACAGTTCAAAAGATTAAATAATGATGTATCAGTTAAAGGTGCACTGTGTAGTTTTGTTTTGGTTTCAATCAGAAGAGAAAGATCTCATTTCATTCTGACATAAGCTGACCTCAGATACACAGTAGGGCTGCACGATTATGGCCAAAATGCTAATCACGATTATTTTTATAAATATTGTAATCACGATTATTAATCACGATTATTCATTATGTTAGGTAAAACATACCTTTTTATTGCACTCTCTTATTCAAACAAACAACTCTTCAAATTGAAACAAAAGGAAAGCAATATTCTATTGCAAAATGCAATTATAAAGTGCAAACAAACAGTTTGTAAACAGACAGTTGCGAACAGTTGCAGGAAAGGCACAAATGGAACCTACTACCATACAGCAGGCCTACAGATTTTTAGCCAGGAACACCAGCCTGTCAACACTCTCAGGCTTTAACGAAGACCGAAGGCAAGTCACGATGTTCCCCCCGGTGCTGAAAACCCTCTCAGAAGGGGCACTTGTTGCGGGTATACCCAAATATTTTTTGGCCAGCTTTGACAGCCGTGGGTACACTCGCTGATGTTCCCTCCACCAGTCCAGTGGGTTCTCCTCACTGTCCAGGTCAGCACACTGCAGGTACGACTGAAGCTCAGTGGCTAGAGCTTGTTGAGGAGGATGGGTTGGTCTGGCTCTCTCAGTGATCTTGAAGAAGCTCCCCAAGGTCTTCTTCTTCTTGGATGTGCTGGGTGCATCATCCTCTGCCATGTCTGCAGTCCCACCATCACTTGGGCCCTGCTCCTTGAAAAGTGCATGGTAAATAAGATATGAATAACAAATTTACTCTAATATATTTGTAAATATATAATAAATATTTTTGACAACCACATTCAGAATCTAGATTGCAGACAGCACATGAATTATTTTTTTTTTTTAGCACATTTTAATTCACTTAGTTTCTTGAATTCATAATAAATGGTTTATATCCAAGTATCTACAATTATTACTTACCATGCTCAGAGATGCAGCCATCTCAGACATAAGTCTGGCTTGGATCGGTGCAACCCTGTCCTCACTTGTGTATCGCAGCTTGAAACGGGGATCCAAAGCAGAAGCCAGGTTGAGCAGGTCTTGTGTCTCGGGATCCTTGTATTTTTCCTCCAGGTAAGTTAGGATTTTTGTCTTGATGGTGTTTGTGAGCTCTGGATCATCATCGTTCACTTTGAGGATGGAGGAAGTGAAGAGGTGGAGGACTGGCTTCACAAAAGAAACACTGACATACTTCTCACTGGACAGTGCATCAGTAAACTCAGTCAAAGGGTGGAGGGATTTGTAGATGGCTTCGAGGATCTCAGTGTCCTGCCATGATGGGAGGAGATGTCTGGACTTTCTGTCAGAAGACAAAACTTGAGAGATGGCCTTATGCTGCTCCAGGACTCTTTCAATCATTGCCTGTCTTGACCCCCACCTTGTGGGGCATTCTGTCTTCAGCCCATGTTCTGGAAGCTTCAGCTCCTTCTGAGCCCGTGCTAGCTCCTTTTTACGCCTCCAGCTGTAGGAGAAACTGCTCACAAGTTTTTTGCAGATCCCTACTGCACGGTCAATGCGAGGATCTTTCATTGCATTCTCTGTAAAAGAACATGAGATTCATAATTAAAACAGAACAAAACCTTGCATACACTTGCTCTTTTATTTTCATGTGTTGTTTTAAGATTGGATTTGATTGAATTGAATTGAACTTTATTGATCCCAGAGGAGGGAAATTAGTTTGTTCCAGCATCACATGAAATAAAAGGCCAAAAACTGTACATAAATAGATAGACAAGCACAGTAAAATTTTGGTCAGTTAAGATGCACAGATGTTATGCTATTTCAATCACTTGTTTATTTATTTATTTATTTATTCACTTATTTGTATGTTAATTTATTTAAAATTTAAAAAATGCCTACACATATGATGACCAATCTCCATCATATTAGCACAGAATACATATATGTACAATTCAGTTATGTGTACTTTTTGTTTTTATTTGTCCTACTCACCAATTGCTAGATGGAGCCTATGGCCAAAGCACTGGAGCCTCATCCATTTATTTAGAGAAGCTGCCTTGATGACGTTAGATCCATTGTCTGTGGTGATGCAGACTTGTTTCTCCTCTCGCAGGCTCCAAGAGGCCAGTGCTTCCCGCAGTCCCTGGGCTATAGCTTCTCCTGTGTGATCTTGTGGGAAGAATGACGTCTGCAAGCACCGACTCTTCATTGTAAAATCATCATCAATATAGTGAATTGTCAGGGACATGTACGGCTCCATTGTTCTGCTGGACCATAGGTCAGTCGTAGTTGCGAAATACTCGACTGTTGTTATTTCCCTCTCTATTTCCTCCCGACATTTTTCATATAGTGCAGGCAATGCCACTTTGGAGAAATAATTGCGCGAGGGGATCACGTATTTCTTGTCCAGTATTTTGACCATGCTTTTGAAGCCTTTGTTACTTACAGTACTTATTGGACACATGTCTTTGGCCAAATAAAACGTTATTGCATCCGTTATTTCAGCGTGTCTTTGAGAGGTGGATGGATACGGTGTCGCCCGGTGCAGAGTTGCTGTAATGGTTGTCTGGGTTGGCGCTGGACACTGACGGGGATTTGGTGGACCAGCGTTAGCTTTGGCCTTCATGCATTCATCATATTTTTGTTTGTGGTGTGTTTTCAAGTGGTTAAATAAATTGGTTGTGTTGCCTTTTGGCGCGGAAACAACTCTGTGGCACTCTTTACATATCACGTCCTTTTGGTCAATATCACTTGCCCTGAATCCAAAAAAACTCCACACAGTAGATTTTGCTGCTTCACGAGGCACCAGCGGCTCCTCGTCTCCAGTCGGTGCTAGCGCACTTGTGTCTCCTGCCCCCGACATTGCGCCTCACTCTCTCACAAATCATTTGAAAATGGCGTTGCTGCCTGCAGGGCTCGCTCGTTTGCGGTTTAGGCAACGTAATGATGCCCAAACCTATCGGTCGCCCCCTGGTGGTTGGTTGAGAAAGTGCTTGATTTGACATGCAACAGAGCTCGCTTTTTAAATGTTAAAATCGCCGACGATCATCTTAATTTAATCGTGGCAGCCAAAATCGTGATCGTGATTAAAATTCGATTAATTGTGCAGCCCTAATACACAGTATATGCAATGAGCTAATTGATGTGTTGGACTCATCAATACATGCATTGCATGATTAAAAAATGATGTTCTAAATCCAAACCTCTAACTCATATGTTCCCACATTGTGTGCAGTGAGGCAAGTGTCTGGTTCAGATGCACGTGCTGCTCTTTCTATTTAAATTTTGAATCATTTTGTGAATATAAGTCATTTAGTCAATAAATATAAGTAGTAGTAATGTGGGCGGCTGTAGCTCAGGAAGTGGAGTGGGTAGTCGAGTAATCAGAAGGTCACTTGTTTATCATTTAGTAATATAGTCCTTTATCCAATTTGATTGGACATTAGTGGATAAAAATCAACTCAAGTGACTGGACATCACAGAGGTGTGCCTTGAGATTTTCAGTGCAAAATGTTTGAAAAGCACACCTCTAAATCACCATGGCCTATTTATTCACATTCAGCCACAGCAGCATTACAGCTGCCGAGCACCACTCTGGTTCGCGGTCTGTGTTTCAATTCATTCCAGAGGTGTTAATGTGAGCGCCTGGTGCAGTTCTTCCACACTTAACTCATAAAAACATTTCTTTAGGTACATCTCTTTTGTAACACAGACATCCCTCAAACTGTTATATTCATCTCCCAAAGGTCTCCTAACAGTGTTAGGTTTTCCTTTTAATTTATTTCCCTTTTTACAGTAACACAGTATGATGTGTCAAGCTCGCACTGGCATCTAGGAAAATACAAACAATACAGCAAACAACACTATTGTTTGTCCCTAGAGAGGTACAGTTACAGTTTTATTGTACTCGGCTGCTGCACATGACACACGTGTGTGTATGTGTGGACACCTTCGTTGAATCCTCTTACATTTGGCCATATAGAATATCTTGATACACGTGAGTTGCTGAAAACCTCCTGCAACAACGTGACCAAGAAATGTTTCCTCATGTTTGTTATCGTGGGAAAATGTTTTTTTCCAGTGACACTGTTGACATTTACATTATTACTACATTACAATCTAATATTTGTTATTGATCTCGTATGCAAACCCAGTTTAATACATGGCATCATGTTTGTGTTGCAGGCCCGCTACCCATGGAAGACATCGCCAGAATGGCTGATGAGTGTATGAGAGACATGGATGATGATGAAGATGATGCTAATCTGGAAGATGATGAAGATCTGTTGGTTAGTGTTCTGTATTTATCTGCCCCATAGCAGAGTTTTTGTTGTTGCTTAGATTTCAGGTTTCTCTTCGAAGTCCTTCGTTTTCTGTTTGATGAATTTGCTACTTTATGGATTCATTCAAGGATGAGTGCTTACAGTAATCCCCAGAGTAATCCCAGTGTTAGCATGTCACATTTTTGACTGCATGGTGAAAGAGACACACATACTGCATATAAGCATGTCTACTGTAAGTACTACAGTAGAAAAAAAATGAGTGGAAATTACAATTCAAGTGCAAGATATGGGTAAATGGCAAACAGAAAGCCTACATTTTTAAGCATTGATTTAAAAGAAAGTAAAGAGCTGGACCAAGTTTTAGGGATTTGTTCCACATATGTTGTGCATAAATTTGAGATGCAGCTTCTCTATGTTTAGAGATGAATATTGATTTATGGTTTGGCTCATACAAACAGGCCTGTCTCAGACAGAGAGGTCTGGATGGTGCATAATGTAGCAATCAAGTCAAGACACACAGGAAGCCAGTGCTGAGATCTGAGAACTGGAGTGATGTTTTCCGCTTTCTCGGCCTAAGTGTGGCAGCAGCATTCTGAATTAGCTGCTGCTGTCTGAGCGAATTTTTACTGAGATCGCGTTACAGTAGTCAAGCCTGTTGGAGATAAAAGCAAACATTTCTGGCTGCTGATGTACTGTATTCTTGTGGTGATTGACAGATTTTGTAACCACAAAGATGATGTTATTGCTATGATGTTGCCTGGCTTCAGGCAATGAACCTCCTCTCAAACTAGTTAAACAGTGGGAGCAGAATCAGTTCTTAGTCAGTGCAAAGTTGAGCTGGACAGGAAGAGGTGTGCTGTAGTGGTATTAGTGATGTATTAGTCTAATTAGCTACGATAATCATCAGAAGTCTCATTTCTGACAACCTTGATACAGAAGCAGGAGAAAAAAACAGCTTTATTGGTGTGCAAAATAATGTTTTTTTCTGGGTCATACATTACAGTTTAATCAGACTGTTCATTTATTGATTTGAAGAGCCTTAATTTCACCTACATATTTTTGATAAGAGGACTTTCGATTGTCAAACAACTGCACATTAAACCAAACTGTCAAATGGAAAACTTGTCTCACACTTCTCAAATCCAGCCTTGTATGAACAATCAATGCTGGCTGTTGATCAGTTGCTGTATTTTTCCTCATCAGGCAGAGCTACAGGAAGTGGTGGGCGAGGGGGAGGCTGATGATCCTGTAACTGTTTCCTCCCCGTCCTCTGACACTGCTGAGTCTTCTCAAGCTGAAACACCAGAGTCCCCACCGCTGCAGGTACAATGCATGCTGCTTACTCTCTGCCAGCATTGTAACTGACGCTACTGGCCAACAGAATACTGTCAAATGGTGGAGAGGTTTAGCTGTTGTTGGTAAAGGGCAGAGGTATACTTTGTGTATAAGTATCTCCGAACAATAGTTGTTTATTTTGCAACATGACTGATAGAATATATGCTTGTGAGGTAAGTCTGCGTGTTCCTGTCAACACATTTCCTGATACTTAAGATATTTTGGCTAGTATTTTAAACAAGCAATTAATGATGAGATTTAGATGTGAAAAACTGCAATCAGTCTATTATTTTTTCCTCCTATTATTCATCCTGGACAAATACTTAACATCCCACAGTTTTGTGTGCCAAGTAATCTCTTGACCTAGCATAGATTTACCAGCTGTTTTCAGATGATGTTGACAGTACCTGCCTGTTGTTTTGGTACAGCAGCAGCAGGAAGTAAAGGTTTCCTCAGCAGCGCCAGGCAGCCTCCAACACACCCTGGAGGAGAGAGTTGCCATGTACAAGACGGCCTTACAAAATGCCAAGACTGCAGGGGAGACATCCAAGGCCCGAAGATACGATCGTGGCCTGAAGGTGAGTGAAACTTTTGTTTTAGCTCACTGTGGACTATTGTCCATTATTGATAAAATATGGCACATTTTATGTAATGGGATAACATGAAACACAGATTTGTTTGTACCAGAGCTGCAGCAATAAAATCGGTTGTTTTAAGTCATTGTTTGATTCAAAAAGTAAAAATTCTTTGATTCCAGCTTCTTAAATGTGAATATTTTCTGGTTTATTTGCTCCTCTTTGACAGTCAACTGAATATCTTCGGGTTTTGGACAACACAGGACATTTAAGGACGTCATCTTAGGCTTTTTGAATACTGATTGATATTTTTATGACAAAGTAATGAATGATGAAAGTAAATGTTTGTCTTAGGTAGCCTTAAGTGGCTTCTAATGAGGCACCCGTTATAAAGATCAATATTATGTTAATACATCAATATTAATCTCTCTGTCAAGAAGGCCTCCCAGCTTTTATTGTATTATCTGTTATTTCTATTGGCCGAGTACCACTTTTCAACTCCCAAACTGAAGTTTTATTTATTTAGGAGATTAAGCAGTTTTTCAGCTTAAAAGTTTTTCTTGCTGAGGGTTTGATATGTGAGGAACTTTAAATATGCCCAGAAGCTTCAGATTTGTAGAAACACAATCTGTTGGCATCCATGTGTCTGATCACAAGGTTTATCTGCAAATGAAAAGACATCACGCTGTTTTTTATCTAGTAAATCAATACTCAAAACTCATACTTGCTGAGCTTTGCTCATTTTCTCGTTTCATCATCCTTCATTACACAAGCAGTACTCAGATGTCCTATACTGATGACTGTTACTCTCTACAGACTCTGCAAACGATGTTAGCTGCTGTGAAAAAAGGAAGACCTGTGAACGAGGCAGAGATCCCTCCTCCTGTTGCCACTGGAGCCCCGAGTGCCGCCTCTCGTCCTGCTGTTCCCCAACGACCGGCTCCCCCTGTTCCCTCACGCCCCGAATCCAGTCCCTCTGATGAGAAGGAGAAGTTGGTACCAGAGATTGTCACACCCAGCAGTGAAGAAGAGCAGTCAGCAACCTCAGCCCATCCCACTCTGAGCAGCGTCCCGTCTCCAGAGGAACCTGCCGGCCAGCCTCAGACAGATGGTCCGTGTGAGTTGGATAATGTGAACTTGTATCAGTTGTCATACTGGGTATAAATGATAGAATGCGTTCAGCTTATATTTAAATTCTCGTTCACTTTGTAAAACACATGATTGTATAAAGGATATTGTTATATGGGCTCAGGAACAGTTTGTAAAATCTTTGTCGGTAAACACAGTTTGTTTTCAAATTGGTGAAATCTGGTTTCACATTATTGGTTTCTTAACTTTTGGAATCAGGGTTATAGCTGAGTTTGTAACTATTACTAGTATGAATTTTTTTTTTCAGTGACAGATATGTTGAATTGTTCTCTCGCTTCTCAAAATGTGATGAATGTGGCCTCTCACTCTGGTAATTGTTCTTTTTTTTTGTCCCATGAATCCACAGCGAATGAGGAAAGCAAGGCGATGCTCATAGAGAGGCAGAAAGAATACAAGATGGCAGCTCTGAGAGCAAAGAAGGAAGGAGACTTGGAGCAAGCTCGGCTTCACTTCAGGACCAGCAAGGCGAGTAAAAAAAAAAAAACTCCAAACCTCCAAAACCTGACTCCCAACCAGAGTGATTTGTTTAAAGTCAAGTCAGTGGCTCTTGTGCAGAAATTTGAATGAGCAGGGTTGTGTTTTACATAAATTTGAATCCCGTGTTGTGTGCCAGAATTTTTTGCTCAGTGAATAATAGTTTTGCAACAGTGTTAAAGAAAAAACTGTGCAGTAACTGATAAAACTGTGAGCATTGTGTCCTTTTTAGTATCTGGTTCACAAGGATTTTGTCATTTTTAAAATGTTTAGATACCAAATGTTATATATTTAGGTTTTTTTTTTTAGCTTGGCAACATGCAGTCAGCAGATGAAAACAGTCTTGTCTTCTCCTTAGAATTAAATAAAATATGTTTGCTGCGCTTCAACTGACTATTGAATGAAAATTTTGTTGTTAGGTTTTAAGAATGCTAACATTGTTATGAGTTAGATGCACATAACAAAGTTTTATTTTTACTTGGACCTGGAGCAGCATTCAAACTGTTTTGCTAAGCAGAAGGAATGTGATGTGGTTTATTTTTGATGATGATGATAACGGCAGACAGATTGTGTTTCTAACCTGATGCCTGGCAGGATTATTGCTAAGAAAATGATCCCATTTCTCTTTTTTCTTGTTCCTGTTCAGAATTATAGTCTTTTATCTATTTTATTATTTTTAATCAACATCTTGTGTAAGTGTATATACCAGACAACAGCCATGAAACTAAACCACCTGAGATGTTTATTTTTTTAATTTATGTTTAATACTACTACTAATACTAATATGCAGTCACACGTCATAATTTGTGTGGTCTGTTGTCGGAGTCTGCTGCAACAGTTTCTGACTGCAGGATTTCACGCTCAAGTATGTGAGACATGCAAACAATTTGGCAGTTGACAAAGACCATCATTATGTCTGACTGAGTTTGGGGTTCTGGTATTTTCTTGTGCAGAGGTTCGACGCAGTGATTGAGGCGTTGGAGAAAGGTCAAGCAGTCGACCTGAGTGGCCTTCCTCCATCTCCAGGACAGGGTGAGGAACACTGGTTGTGGTGGAGGCTGGTGGAGTGTACATCTGTTCAGATGCACTCTGTATGTTCCCCCAAGACTTGATGCAAACAATGAGTCCTGAGACGGCTGATCAATTTACTGCACTTAAATGCAATACAAACATTGTGTGTGTCTGGCTCTGAAAGATAAATCAATACAAGTTAGCCATTGCTAATGGCTCTCTCATTATAAATGCAACAGCCTATGGCTTTGGCTACAACACACAAGCTATCGAATATGTAAGTGTTATATTAGCCCGCTGTTACTCGGATACTATAGGATTTCCCTAAAAACTGAATGCATCATTAGAAGAAACAGTTAGACATAGACATAACGTGACTGTTCGGTGCCATTTTTGCCTTTAAAGTGATGCATTTCACTACTTTTTAGTGTTATGGTAATCACAATATCATCATCGAAATAGTGCTACAACATGTTTTTATTAACAATGTATCTCTTTTATCGGCAGAATCCACAAGGTGCTTAACAGCTAGAATTACGCTCAGTGGAGACCCAACAATCCACTTTAATTCATTCAAACCCGATTTGATATCAAATTAAACATTAAAATACACTAGATCTTAATTTTTCTTTGAATTTTTCTCATCAAGATCTGTGCATTATTCCCTGTGAAATTAACAAAATTGTTAATGGTGTTTGTTCTTGCCCAAGACCCATCCGCCATAACTATTTTAACTAGTTTGTTTATAGTACAAACCCTGGATTGTATTTTGAAGAGGTATAGACAATAGAAACAATTTGTCCAGAATCTTTTGTTTTGTATTTATCTCATGTTATTAGGTGCAGGCGGAGGCTCTGCTCCAGTGAAGGAACCTTCATCTGGGCAAAACATAGAGGTCACCCAACCTGTTGCAGCAGCTCCAGGTAATAATAATAATAATGATGTCAACGTTTATGAACTATATGTAGTCACTGTCTTCTTCTTTGCATATTAGTATGCTAGTGTTAGCATTTAGCTAAGTCCCTAAGTACAGCTTCACTTCGAAGCTCTTCGACACTTTGAACATCGTCTCCTCACTCCCTCAGCTCCTGCTGCCCCATCAGCCCCCGCTGCTCCCAAAGATGTGCTGGAGGCTCTCGAGCAGAGACGAGCCAAATACGTGGAGGCGTCCAATCAGGCCAAAGCCAGTGGAGACGACCGCAAGGCCCGAATGCACGACCGTATTGCCAAGGTACAAGGACACACTCTCCTCTGATGTTTTTTTTTTCCTTTACAGAATACTTACTGATGTAATAAATTGAATTAAGTTGGCACATTATAACAAAATATGAGTCTGAATTCTCATCTTTTTATAGCTTATTTTGTCAGAAAGTTTATGTGTCTATGTTGAAATCATTTTTAATGACACTATTACCAAAATTTGTCATGTGTATGATATTTAAATGTTAAAAATATATATACGAATGAATATAACCAAAACAATGACTGAAAACAATGTATTTCTTGCAACAGATCTTTTTTCCTTTTACTCCATAATATTAGCATTTGCTCTGCTGTGTTTGAATATTCAACCTCTCTCCTCCTGCAGCAATACCAGAGTGCCATCCGAGCTCACAAATTAGGAAAAGATGTCAACTTTGAGGAGCTGCCTGTTCCGCCTGGTGAGATCATTTTGCGATCCAGGTTTATAAGTTGATGGTGTAGCTTCCAAGATGCGCTTAGCTCTGTAAATCTGGGTTTGATTGTGTTTCTGGTTCTGCAGTCCTGGAGTGGTAGTCTGCACTGTCATCGAGACATGTGCTTGACTAGATGCTGTCATTTGATGGTCAGAATGAGAATTTGCTTTCATCTTTCAGGTTTTCCTCCAATCCCCGGCCAGAAGGCGACAGGAGCTGAGCAGGGATTCGTTGCTGCTCTGGTGGCAGCTGACAAGCTTGCCTCCACTGATAATGTGGAAATAGCAGATGATGATGAGGAGGAAAAGGAAGAGGAGGTGGGCTGGCATCATGATCATTTGTATTTATTTAAGTTTTTGTGGATAAATCAATGATATTTGATTTTTTTTTTTGTGTGTGTCTGTGTGTGTGTCTTTGTGTTTCAGTCTAAGCCTGCTGCTCCAGAAGAGCCGAAAAAGCCCACTTTAGATGTCCCCGCGGCAGGCCACAGGAGGAAAAGGACTCCTTCAGCCTCACCTGACAGAACAGCGACCAGGGAAGGACTCTCACCAACCGGTCAGTCTGAAAAACAAACAACATATCCTCCAAAACACTCTAAGACACTCAGTTCAGCCCTCTTAAGTTAAGCTCAAAGCTAATATTGACAGAAAGTGCAGTCCTGGGATGAAAGCTTTCATACTGGTATTGACATGGGCCCCAAAAATAAGTCAGTGTTGTACTTATTGAAAACTACAGCTGCTAAAGTTGTTTACAGTTGCTTTACATCAAACTACATCATCTTCGTCCCTCCAGCGGTTCAACAGCTGGAGTTCCTGGAGGGCAGGAAGAAGCAGTACATGAAGGCAGCTCTGCAGGCGAAGCAGAAGAACGACATGGAGCAGGCCAAGGTTTTCCTCCGCACCGCCAAGGGCTTCGACTCCATGATCGAAGCGGCACGCAGCGGCAGAAATGTGGACATCAGCACGGTGAGCAGACAGGAGATTCACTCTGACAGACAAGGAATTCTGCGTATGATTTACCAAAACCCAGTTTGGTGTCAGAAATACACTTCATTCAGTCAGTGGATAGGCAGAGATCCGTCTCAAGTCAGTATGTTTTTTCCTCTGATTATGATTGTTGTAACTTTTGTTACGTTGTTAACAAATTTACTATTAGTTTTTGTTTCAGTAGTTAAAAATGTCACACAGTTTTTATAATACACATTTTACAAAAGTAGAATAAGTCAAGTTTAACTTTTTTATACTGTGTCAGTGGACGCAGGGGCATAAAATATTTTGCTGAAAAAAATTCATTTAGAGATTTTTAGTTTATAAGTAATGACAAGCAATCTTTTGAGCCATCTAAAGTTGCTTACCAGGGCAGCGCTTGGATTAAAACATGAAAATAGAAACATTTTGCTCCACTGTGGCCAACCCTCTCTGTGCTGTGTCTGTAGGTGCCGTCGCCCCCTGGTGACGAAGATGAAGACTTCATCCTGGTTCATCACAGTGACGTGCAGATCTCGGAGAAGGCAGAGCAGGTTTACACTCAACTGGCCAAGATCCTCAAAGAGCAGTATGAGGTAAATACAGATGATTGCAGATGTTGTCGTGTCCAGAAAAGTGTGTTATTGCTGCATAATTTGATACAAATATATAAATACACAGATATAGTTTTATCTTTCATACAGTCATTTTTTATGGCAATCATTTTTATGAACTTTTTGAGAAACTTTTGTCATGATGTAATACTTTCCAAATTTAAATGTGAAACTTTTAAAGATCGAGGTTTAAAAGAGCATCATATTCAATCCAGGCAGGTTATTATCAGGGTAAATACAATTTATTTTTGATCATCTTTATGGGCAAATGTGGTCATTGAACTAAACTAGTATTAAAAGGAAACAGAATTGAAACAGGATTTTGAAAAAAGAGATAATTTTAATTTTTTACAAAGTTCAGAATTTGTAAACATGAATTACTAGTTATAAAACCAACCAGTGTATAAATACAACCATTTTAGCATTTACAAAACAAACTAAAGCCTTCTGTCTTACGAGTAAACTACTTTCAACATTTTTAGTTCCATTGTCTCTGCCCGCATCCTGTTCAGATCTTCCACTGAAGAAACTGTAACAAAGTTTCCAAATTCTGAAGCTAAAAAAGCACATAGATTCCCACTCTGGCTGCTCTGTGCTGTTCTTGTCACACTGTAAATACAACATATTCTTTGAGATTTCTGAGTTTTCTTTCCTTCTTTTAGAAATGTATGACTCACTCCAAGCAATTCACACACCTGGGGAACGTCACCGAAACAACAAAGTAAACAGGAACCTGCTTTTTTTTTTTTTTATTAAATTCATATAGAAAACTACAAACTCTCTTATAATAGTGGACCATAGCTGCAGCTCATTACAAATAAACTGTTGATCTGTTTGGATTTTAGAAAATTAATCAATTATCAATTTTGTGTGTGTGTGTGTGTGTCCTCGCTGCAGGTTTGAGAAGATGGCGGAGAGTTGTAAGAAGAGCCTGGAGGTGCTGAAGCTGGCCCAGTCGAGAGGTCTGCCTGCTCCTAAACATCACTTTGAGGAAAGGTCGTTTCACACTGTCAGGTGGGCACTTGTTTGTTAGATTACACTGCAAATTCAAAGTTAACTAACATTTTACTCAGATTTGAAGGTAGGGTAGGTATTCATGAAACTATAAGAACTGATATAACTCTGCTCCAGAGCAGAGCCCCCCGTCACCTCTGATTCAAGTTCTCTTTCTTTTTGGATTCAACTGTGTTTGTACTTCGCATCGATGCCACAGCAGTTAATCCCTCATAGCTTTTTCTCTGTCTTTTCTTGTTCTGTCTTTTCTATTTTCTTCTTCCTTTCCATTTCAGGATATTTCCAGATCTGAGCAGCACTGACATGGTTGTTGTTATCGTCAAAGGGATGAATCTTCCTGCTCCGAGTGGTAAATACTAAAATACTGAAACACTTTCAGGAGATCTACAGTTGTTTTTAACTTTCTGTGTTGTGAATTTGGTTTCGTTGTTGCTAGAACAACATGCTGAACAATTTTTATTGATCTAATCTTTCAAATTCAGTCAGGATTTTAAGGAGAAGCACATGCTGGCTGATGCTTTGTGGTGAACTTTCTCCTTCAGGAATCCAAACAAACGATCTGGATGCCTACGTCAAGTTTGACTTCCCGTACCCGAGCACGGTGAGAGGCGTCATCTCACTGTCGTTTTCAAGGCCACCTCGGGCTGCTGTGACGATTCATACAGGCGACTTCTCTCTTTAAAGTGTTTGCTTTCCTGTTTTTGCCACCAGGAGCAGCCGCAGAAACATAAAACAGCAGTCATCAAGAACACAAACTCCCCAGGTGAGACAGGAACATTGCTGTAGATTTATGTGTCATGTTTGTATCAACGATGTAGATCTGCAGTTTTTCCTTCCAAATAGATGTGAAAAGTTTTTATTTTAAGTTTGCATTTTATAATTTATCACGAAAGTACTATCTAGTTATCTACCATTACTTTTCTTGTCAGTTTGTCTAAAGTAGAGGATCAGAACATAATTAAGTTTCAAAGGGATGGACACAAAAGTCATTAATACATGTGATCCTACAAGAACTATTAGTATTATTGTAAATGTCCATGTTTTCTATATATGTAAATTTTAAAAATATATAAAATTGTAATTACCAATCCATTACAGGTTGATAAGAATGTTGAATCACCTTGTGGATTTAATTTACAAAAGGGTTGTCTGTAAACTAATACCTTTGGAATGTCAGGTAGAAAGAAATTAAAAATCAAGCCATATCTATTGTTTATTTGCCTGAGACAGTTTGTGTGTGAAGTCTCAGAATGCTGCATCTCTTTTCACCAGAGTACAACCAGAGCTTCACCCTGTCAATAAACCGTAACCACCGCGGCTTCAGGAGGGTGGTGGCGTCAAAAGGCATCAAACTGGAGCTGCTGCACAAAGGGTGAGTCACAGAAACGCTGCAGGAACAAATGTGTAGAGTTCAGTCTCATAATCAGCCACAGCGCTGAAGGAAACGGTGCGTTTCATTTGGTCGCCTGTCACCACGACTTCTGGGGGAGAGTCAGAGAGTGAGGAAGGAAGGTGGTGATGAACTCCCATGATCCCATGCTAACTGTACAACACCAAACTGTATCTTTTGATTTCACTGTTGATTTAGAGAGCAGCAGAAAGTACACACTGTGCCTGTTAATGCATCAACAAATAGTCTGATGAGTGGCTCCCGCTTACGTCATTATTGACAAGAAAGCAGCGTTTGACACTTTCACAGCGAAATTAGCTTGTATATGCAGATTTTTTTAAATTGGATTTTCACATCGACAGCGGACGAGTTTGCCTTTCTGTTACATTTTTTCCTGCTGTTAAGGAGCGAGATATGTTGCTTCTTTTCTCATCTTTGTGGAGAGGTTACTTTACTTCCATTCATGTCAGAGGAGCTAGAAATAAGCTGTATGTTTTTACTGTGTGGGGACTCCAGTGGTGACGTTGTCGCTGTGTGTCATCTCACAGTGGTTTCTTGCGGAGCGACAAGCCCATCGGGACGGCCCTCCTGAAGCTGGACAAACTGGAGACACAGAGTGAAATCAGGGAGATCGTAGAGGTGAGTGATAAAAGTCAGGAGGGAGTGTTGCAGGTCAGTCTAGATCCTCAGTCGGTGACTTGCGAGCCCGTAAATGTCCGTAACTTTAATCCTCGCATCAGGTGATGGATGGTCGAAAGGCCACAGGAGGTCGTGTTGAAGTGAAGGTCCGACTCCGGGAGCCTCTGAGTGGACAGGACATGCAGACGAGCACAGAGCGCTGGCTGGTGATCGACCAGTCACAGGTAACACGAAAGAGACAGTGCTCACATTTCTGCAGCTCGACAAACGCAACATTCTGTCAGACCTCTGATGTTGGCTCTGTTTTATCCTCCAAGGTTCTCGTTTAGATGCTGCTGAAAGGTTAAAGACGATTTAGAAGATGAAAGGTACATTTTCTTCAACTGTTTTGTCTGATTTGAGTGAAAGTAATTCAAAATTATTCAGTGTCTTGCTGATAGTTGGATGAGCGGATGGATACCGTTCTTATGTCTTTATATTAGATGTGAAACAAGAGCTAGCGGCTGGTTAGCTTAGCTTAGCATAAAGACTAGATGCATGGGGAAAACAGCTTGCCCTGTCCAAAAGTAACAAAATCCTAACAGCACTTTTAAAGCTTATTCATTGGTTTACAAATTATAGCTTGTTTAAATCAGTTTCTGGTCATATGGAGGGTTATATTTCAGGCTGTTTCCTGGCTGGGGGCAGTGACTTCCAGCAGGTCAGCTCAGGGGTTTTTGGGATACCTTTGGACTGAGCCAGGCTAACTCACCTCACTAACAACATCTCCTGTGTCTCGCAGATAAAAGGCACTCAATCATAAACACTCAGAGGATGGAGTTTGGGATGTGATGAGGACGGTCTGTTGGACTCAGACCTACACGGGTCTTTGACTTGTCAAATACTTTTTGCACATTTGCAAGACACAAGAGCTCCCTTTCATACTGCGGTCCACCAGGAGGAGACATGGAGCTGGTTTGTGGTAGGTCACAGCTGGTCTCTGGGGAGGTGAACTGACACGTCTGATGGACACATGTTTTTGTCCTACATAAGGGGAAGGTTGTTTTCTTGTTTGAATCGCCACAGATGCAGATGTAAGCTCTTGATGCATCAGATCTGTCGAGGTGAAGGTCCCTCGAGAGGTTCAAACCAGAGAAAACTTCAGTCTCCTGGAGGACGGCAGGCAGTGTGTCCTCTGCTGAAGGGGCTCGACGTCGAGCTAACCTGATCCTGCTGCCCAACATGACTCTACTTAATATATCAAAGAATGTGTACATATTCCTCATATTATACAGCTCTGGTATCTAGAACTGCACCTATGCACTAATACCAAAGTAATCACTGTTGCTGTAAAATCCTGCATATTTGAAAATCGCCTTTATCTGCCAAACCTGTTACGATGACACGAGAGCTTCAGATGTGATGTTTATGATTTCGACTCACATCTCAGCTGGTTTTGAGAACGCAGGCAGATGCAGCACATACAATAGACTCAGACGTTTTACAGGAGCAAGCCAAGAATTGAATGATACTACAAAAAGGTACGATTATATGATTACAGTAGAGACCACACTCCCTTTTGGCACCTTTTACTTGGATTAATTATTTCCTCACTGTGGTCACTAAACTGCACTCTCAATTACCTGTGGCTTTAGGTGTGTTAGATTGATATTTGTCTTGTTTACACTTGATAGCACAGAATCACAACTGAGCTGATCTAAGAGTTTCAGTAGAAAAAGCTAAATATGAATTTTATCTTCAGATGATGAAATGGTTAAAAAGTGATTTTGAGTCCCACGCATATTTTTAGTTAAATAAACAGCTTCGATCTTTTCAGAAGTATCGATAGAGTGTTAGATGAGCAGATCGAGCAGACACTGTTAGCTTAGCATAAATACTTGAAGCAGGGGGAAACTGCTAACCCTGTTCTCTTAAAAGTGTAAAAATACATGTGCTAGCACCTCTAAGGTTCACTAATTAAGACACTTGCTGGTTTCTTGGCAAACTCACAGTGACAAGAAGTCTCTATTTTGCCAACTGTAGAGGTGAGGGCAGGTTTATTATTGTAAACATCAGACAGAGCCAGGGTAGCTGCTCTCCCCCCAGCTTACACACTTTATGCTAAGCTAAGATAAGCGCCTCCCATCTCCTGCTCTACCTTTGACACACCCAAGATAGTTCTGTTGATCTTCTCATTAATACAATAAGTTTAAACTGTTCCTTTAAATGTAACTCATTTTTTAAACTATGCATCAGATGTCTCAAGAAGCAGATACTATTAGGATTTCCTTCATCTTTTCTCTTTTAAAGGGCCAGTTCACCTAAATTACAGACAGCTCGATAGTTTAACTGGAGGGATAGAAAAACCCACCCAGATTCAAGGCTTTAAAATACAACATTTAAAATCCTTAACAACAGTTTTGAGATTGATTTTTGACCTTAAAAATCCAACTGAGAAAAACTGTGTTCAAGGACATTAGACTACATTCACATGGCAGCCATTTTTTTGCTTGGATCTTTTACTGCTGTGTTCTAGGTTACCTTTAAATATGGTCTGAAGATCTTTGCTATCATCTTTTCAGTTGTTGATCAATTAAGAAGCAGTGAAAGATAGCCATATGTCAGACTTCCTTACATTTATAGGACCTCTGAACATAACATCAGAGCATTCAAGCTGAGAAAAAGCCAGCCATGTGAATATGGTCTATAATAAAAGTTAGTCCTTCTGTAAGTTAACACTGTGGGTGGAGAAGGAAAACACACATATTGTTCCTAAAAAGACACACTGCTGTTCAAAAGTTAAGTTATTGAGTTATTTGAGTGAACTCACCCTTTAAAATGTAAGCTGCAGCATTGTAAGAAGCCATAACTAACACACTGAGCCAACTACATGAACACCAATTCCAACAGGTTTACCTCATTACTGTTTGCAACGTTATTTATCAGCCAAACGTTACTGTGGTCAAAACATTTCTCCTTCTGTTGGCAGTTTTAACATAATGAATCATCGTAGCTTAAGTTTACCATGAACATCGGCCTGAATGATTACATCGTACTGTTACCCATCATCTCATTCTGTTTGTTCACCTACTTCTTGTTTACGAAGATGAATGATGTCACGTTTATATTTACAAAATGCTACAAAAATAATTTCAAACAGGATCGAGGCTATATTTCGTTTTTAAAATGTGGACTGATTTTGCCTTCCCTGCTTAAAAATGTACTGATTAAAAACACTTTTGTTTTGATTTCACACTGTCACGTTTCAAATTATTTGTACTTCTCTTTTAGTAAGAATAGCTGGTACTGACAAGAAAGCAAAAACTAAAGCACTCATTTCAATTTTCTATAAGTTTTTATTTTACATATACTACAGTTTTTTGATAAAGACCACTTTTCTTGACATTTGTAGTGTAAAGGGAAAAAAAAGATGTACAGGGTTTTTTGGCTTTTCAAACATTTTTGACTCATGTTTATTTAAAAAAGAAAATTATATTAACAAAATCCAGTCAATGACAGAACTGAATGTTTTTGTTTCATCCACAAACTAGAAGATATTAACTGTTAAAATGCAGAGTTGATTTGCTCTCGTAACCATTTCAAGCATGTTTCGGTTTGCATGCAGTGTTATAGATTTGATAGTAACATCTCACAACTGAATACCAAAAAAAAAAAAAAGAAAAGAAAATGCTACTTTTTCAGTCAAACACATTGCACCTTTTTCTTTTGGATTTAGGACATATTGCACATGTCAGATAATGCCAAAATAAGATGTAACAGAAAACAGGAAGTCAGAAAAATAAATCCTCGCGTCCCCTCCTCTTCGTTATGCTAATTTATAAAAACAGAACTGCAGCTGATGGACGTCACACAGTGAAGACACAGTGATTGAGATGCACCAGCTCTGGTATGATCACAGTAATAAACCCAGAGCCGGTGACCTTTGACCTCTCATTCAGTCTTTTACTGAACATTTGAAATCAGCTTCGCTAACGTTGCTACAGTAGCTCCTAAAATACTTCAAATTGAGTAACAAACGAGTACAGAATAGCTACAGGTCTAATTGAGACTCGTCGAAGCGTCGGCTCTTCCGCAGATTTTCATGTGATTGTCTGATTCTCACTTGTGATGACGATTGTTTGTTTTTTTTTTCCCCTCAATGAAATGCTTCAACAAAACCTCTCGTACTGTGTCGACAGCACTTGTTGTGTATTAGCCCCTTCTGGTTTTTATATTAGCATGATTAAAGATGGAGATATTTGCCATAATGCAGATGATTACTGTACAGAGCATTTTGGACATGACAGGGTGATTTTTCTTTTTTTTTTTTCCTTTTTTTTGGGTGGTTAGTTTAGCCAGATAACATAAAAAACACACTTTGCAGATTTGAACAGAAATAGGAGGAATACATTCTTATATTTTTTTCCAGGTCCATGTAGCTGAAGGAGAGCACAGTCCAGAGCAGAGAGAGAAACTGTTTGTAGATACTCTAAAACAGTTGAGGCCTTTTGAAGACGACACTTGAGCGATCTAAAGGGTTCCTACACACGTCTGGAGCGCGATGATCGTGATGATTTTTAGGGCTTTGGAAGGACAGGAAGTTGTAGGAAATGTAAGATGAAATACATTCAGCTTCAGGTCAATCTTTTTTTTTTCCTGCAGGAACCCCTCGATCTTTTCAGAGTTTTCTAAAACAGACGTCGTCCAGGACATCCCGACGCTCGCTTCAACTCTCCTGTAAATGGCTTAGAATCCAGTGCACTGCTTCTGCAATTTAATACAGCTCTAATATAATTATTTATATATATTTATACTGTATATATCTTTACATCTTCAACAGTTATTCTCTTTGTATGATTAAAAAGACCAAAATAACTCGAGTGGCTTTTCCAACCACTGCCGGACAAACAACAAGCTCCTGTGACATTTGAGATGATCGATGAGATTAAAAAACTGATTTCCTTTCTTCTGATTTTCAGCTTTATGTACAGATTGAGATTATCAATAAAGCATTGGAACCTTCTTTTTTTTTTTTTTTTTAAATATATAACCAGCTGTCTACTGTAGGACGAAAGGGCTGTCAGAGTTAACATGTAATCTTATTTCACAGAGTCACTTCAGTAATACTGTCTTTAACTGGAGGCTACAGATGCAGAGTTAATAATGGAGGAGAAGTCGTCACGCCTATAAAAATATGTACAACAGGTCTGTGTGTTTGTCCATGAAGTAAAGCATCTGGTGAAATCGATGAGTAAAGCTTAAGAGGTGAAGCCGAACTGTTTGTTTTTTTTCTCTTTCTCTCTTTCTCTTCTTCTTTCTTCTTGTGTGATGAATCGCTGCTGCAGGCACTGAGCACCACGGTGCAAAATCAAAACAAACAAACAAAAAAAATCACCACACAGACGCACCTTCCAGCTCCCCGCGATGTTCCGCAGAAGAAGAGTCCAGGCTTCTCAGCGGTGAATATGAGTCCCCCTCTTTTCAGAGCATCCGTGCTACACAGAGGCCTTTGCAGATATATTTCAGAGTTCAGTGATTCAGGACCCCTGGCTGCCACAGTGACATTGGAGTGATGGGAGCTACATACAAATCCTATATAAAGCACTCGCCCTCCTTTGAATTATTCAGGTTTAATGGTTTTTTACGACTTTATTCAAAGTAGATTAAAAGTGGCTGTTTTGACACTGTCAAACTATTTTAAACCTGGGCTCTCTGTTCACATGATTTGGGCTGCGACAGCTGCAATTACATGCTTGTGGGGAAACTTCAATGTCAAAAACACGTCCACTAAATGTGCCACCGACAGGCTCAGACTGTGTCTGATTCCAAGGATCCCTACAGAGGTGGACCTCGCTGTTAAAGAGTAAAGCCAGTTTGTTTGACCAGACATGGACGCTAAATTGCACTGGCCAAATCCACCAGACTCAGTTTTACAAAATCAGTCATTTTATCATCTTAAAACACTTCATTTCATTACAAGTTGACAAAAAGGACAAAAAAAATCTTACTGTTCAAACTATCACCAGCTCAGGTTTGGTTGAAATCAACTCTTAATTCACAGATTTAGGAAAAATGAAAATATTGCGAGAGGTAAGAGAAGCAATACAAAATCAGTTTGTAGGGCCACAAAATTCTTGACTGGAATGAGATCTGGGGCTCAAATTCATTCGTTCACTGTAATTAGGACTCGTTTGTGATCAGCTTTGGGTGAATTCAGTCATTCAGATGTCCTCATGGGATTACTGCAGTCTCTAGAAACCACTGATGATTCAGGTGTATTGTTGGAGGTGAATACTGATGCAAACTTGTATTTTTTTATTTTATGATCATAATTTATTGATATAACTTTACTAGGAATCAGTTAAAAAAAGGTATTTTGTAATGCTCTGAGTCAAAAAAGCCACACATCTACTTTGCCTCAATGTTCGCAAGCAATCAAACTTATACTTCAGAGGAGGGTTAGCACTTGTTATAGGCGCTGTAACACCACCCTGGGGTCACTCAGTTCCATCTCTGGTGCTCACTTCCTGCTCGGCGCGCCTCACGTGAACACCAGAGGCGGATCGGCGCCCCTGTCAGGTGAGGTTCACTACATGGAGCTTCTTCAGGCCCCAAACGGCCTCTGGAGCAAAACAGGCGGTGGTTTTGGATGCATAGGTTCGACTTGAGGAATGCTACCCCGCCTGGCACGGCACACAGTTTTTCGGGCTCTTTCGAAGTGCAAACGGTTGGAGGGAGGTGACGGAGGACGGGGCTGTGAGGTGACGTCAGAAAGTCAAAGAAGATGAAGATGCCTAGGAGATGATCTCCAGGATGTAGAAGACCAGCTCCATGATGACCGGGCCCTCGCTCAGCTGACACGCCCCGCTGTGAATAACGGGGATCAGGGCGCTGTCCAGGTCGCTCAGGTACTGAGGCAGGAGGGGCTGGCCGTTACTTCCTGCCAGGTAACCCACCTAGAACCATGGACACTGCAGTTAGACTATCAGGGAACATTTCAGTTCAGTGGGTTTGTTCTCTTAAATCTAAAAGAATGTTTTGGACGGCTTTTAGAGCTACAGATTCAATAAATGATTGATTAGTTTTTATTTATGGAAGATGTTAAAAATAAAGATAACTGTAAAAACCCAAAGTATTAACTTTTCATCGATACAAAACTGAAACAGCTCTGCTGAAACCAACACGGTTGTGTTTTTCAACTTATATTTTGTGGTTTGTAGACTTGAATGACCTCGTGTTTTATATCTTGTCTACTGTCTGTTATTTCTTCTTCATCTTTAATCGATATTTGAATCCATTAACAAATTACCTCACCACTAACTTATAAAAACACACAACTATAGCTGCATTCAACAGATACGCCCTCCTGACATGTTTGCTCATCTACAATTACCCCCCAAAAACATGTGAGCCCACCTGGTCGGAGTCCAGAGTGACTCTCAGCCCCAGTTTGGCCATCCCGTCCTCCTTCAGCAACTTCAGGTGCGGACAGAGCGCCATGCAGAAAGCCCTCGCCACATTCTCCGTCAGCCGGCTGTGGTCGGCCGGGTCGCTCAGACCGTTGGGTTGATCTTCACTCTGGAGGAAAAACACCTGAAGGGAAACAAAGAAACACAATAACACAGGAACCACATGAAGAGGAACTCACTAGACTTTAATGAGCATAAAGTAAGTGGGATTAACAAACCTTAATGTTTTTTTTGTGTTTGTTTTCTTAAAGGGAAAGTGATAAATCTTAAAGATGCACTAGACACATTTGCACTCAGGCTGCAACGATTCTCTTCTCAATCTATTAGTTCGGGCATAAAATGTCTCAGTGTTTCCCAAAGCCCAAGATGACGTCCTCAAATATCTTATGTCTACCACCAAAAGATATTCAGTTCTTGTCAGTGAGGAGGAAGGAACTGAAAACATTTACATCTAAGAAGCTGGAATAAAAAAAAAAAAAGGCAAAGCACAATTGCAGCTAGACAATAAAAGCGATTCACAATAAAAACACTCTTTGCACATTTATTGACCATAAAAGGTGCATGCAGAATTTTACCTGTCTATTCATAAATTTAATTCAGAAATAAACAATAAATAAAGATAGTCTGTCAATCCCAGCTGCGTAACAGCTAATGCTTGAGGTTAGAAGCAAAAACAGTGACGTAGAATGTGCCTCGCATGAAGGGAATTTAAAAGCAAAATATAGTGTCACATCCAAATGCACTGGTTGTGTTGTATCGTACCTCTGTCCAGCGGATGACTTTGCCGTTGGCTTTGAACTCCGATCCGTGGAAGATCTTGACGCTGGTGATGGACTCCATAGACTTCCCATCGATGGGACTGATCACACTGAATAACCAAACGCACAAAACAACAGAGAGCTGAATGAAACAAGGTTTTCTGAGGACTTAGAAACAGAGAATACAAGTACATGTAAAGCAGAAGTAAACGAGTTTCTATATTTGTTACATATGCTGAATGTTCCTGTGATGCTTTTTATGTGTTGGAGAGCCAAAGACAATGTTCTTCTCTGGTGGACAGTTAAGTTTCCTCTCTTCTATTAAGAACAAAGAATGATGGCAGCAGACTGGGTGAACTTAACTGGTGAATGGAAGGTAAAAACTTAAAAATATCCTGCTAATAAAGTGACAGAGGATCTTGTGGTAGGCCTCAATTATACTTAATAGTGAAAAGTTGCATTTAAATGTGCAGATTTTATCAGACTGCTGTAAAATTGATTGCATCGGTCTGTATCTCAAGACACGTCAAACCCCATCATTCCACCCTGCTAAGATTTCCCCTCCAGAGGCTTCCCCGAGCATGCATAATGAGTTTTTATGGCAAAGTAGTAAATGCAGCGGTTGGGAAGCTATCAGTTCAATTGTCCGTGACATAAATGCATCTCTTCCAGCCTCCTCTTCTCGTCTGTTCGTGTTCTCTTCCTGTCTCACCCCTTGTTGAAGTTGTGGTCGTCCTCGGTCCACTCGATGTGGACCAGCTCCTGGTTCTCCTCCTGGTCGGCTTTACCGCACGTGATGGTGTAGTCCTTCATGTCCCTCAGGGCTTGCCGTAGGGAGTCCATGGTCTCAGCTGTGATCTGGATCATCACACCGTCTAATGGTGGAGAGAAAAGATCGCTTACTGGGATCAGTGCTGAAATAGACGAGTTGAACTGCAAGGAATCAACAATTTTGATCATTTGAGGCGGAAACTACAGCGGTTTTAGCCTCACGTGTGATGCTGCTGTCAGGGCTAACTTGGAGTTTTTATAGAAAGCTTGTTAAAAATTGCAGGTGTGAAGCTGAACTGTTGATTGTGGAATCACTGGATTGGCAACATTGTGCATTTCTAAAGACACATTCTCTCTCCAGAAATGTGTTAAATGTGTGTTGGAAACTTTTTTTTTGAGGAAGCTTGATACAAATAATATTGCAGTATTTTTACAGCCAACATGTAGTTTGTTGTCACCTTCCACGATGCTGGTCTTGGCTAAGTAGCCCGACGAGGCTTTCAAAGCACCACTGAACACAAAGAAGCAGGCTCCAGTAACTGTTGAAAATACAGAGAGGAAAAAGGCTAAAGAAATGAGTCGAGATTCAAGAATTGACCGCTGACATCTGAGGTCAAATTATTTCCAGGTAAACAGAAAAAGACAAATAATAACGGACTTCCCCAGACATAAAAACCAGACAGACTGAGACGAAGGAAGTGATTTATTTGTGTGTCAGCACCTTTGCGCGGCTGGTGATGGATGCTGATGGCCTGCGTCTGATAGTTCCCGTCATCGTTTTGGACGCAGACCAGGTGAGAGTCGGCCCGGTCGTTGAAGCACGCCCCCATGGCCAGCACGTGTTCGTTGGACTTGTTCATGGCCTTCATCAGCTGCAAGGACAAATAATATCCGTGTCTAATTAAGCTGCCCTTTGGGTGTGTGTGTGTGCTGAGGAGAATGGGCTTAACAGAGCCTGCCTGGTTAAGCCTAATTGCAGTGGGCTTGTGGGTAAAGACCTCGAGTTAAATGGGATGGCGCTGAGATGACAGATTGGTGAAAAAGACAGTGACATGGGTGGATATCAATAGTTGAAAGATCCCACATATTAAGTCCGCTAAATCCCCTGCCTCTGCGTCTCTTTGAAGCCATCCTTTGCAAATCAGAAATAAAACTGAAAATCTGGAGGGCTTTAACCACTTGCTGCGCTAAAGGCTCGCCTGCAAGCTGTTGAGAAACGGTCCCCACTTCACATTACTGGGTTCCCATCTGTTACTGCATCAGCAGCCAAACGCTACAACCGGCACCACTCTCTCAGCCACTTCTTTCTTTCTCAGCCACATGGAGCCGAGTGCGTATCACTTCATCTGCTCGGACATTCATTCACACCCTCGAGGCAGCAGCAGCAGCAGCATTATAACAAGTGGGCAGCCCACGCCTCATGTTCAGCTGCAGGGACCCTAGGGAGTTTGTCACACATCCGCTACAATGAAGGAACATGTGCGTGTCGATGTGCAGGCAGCTTAATAGGAGCCTCCTCCACGGGTGTCATTAGTGTGGTGGAGGGTTTCATTTTGTTGGAAAAATGGGTGAAAATTTAGGGAAATAAAGCTCAAATGAGCTACATGAGACGAAACTAGAGCAGAATTAAATCCATCATCTGAATGGGAACTGTCACGGAAGTGATCCATATAAACAGAATATACAGGTGACAATGTAAAGAAAAAGCCAAAGCCTCTTTTAATCCTCAGAGAACCGTTCAATGACCTATGAAAATATCTGCATTTGTCTCGTTTCTCCACTTATTCATCCAGGTTTTAGTCTGTCTGTAACGGTGAAATCGACTGGTTACCATATATGAGTGTTGTATAAATTATGTGATTCGTGTTCGTTTCTGACTCCTCATTAAAGAGTGAGTGAAAGGTAGCGAATACACAGTAATTATCCACCTGTGACATTAAAAGCGAGGTAAAAGAAGCCCCCTTTTCCATCCTGTTTCTACCCGTTTGTTATTATTCATAACATGCGGTGGAAGCATAATGCTCACTACGGTTCCAGCTTTAAGAATACATGAGGATTTCCTGTTTTTGTCCCATTATGAATCATATTAAAATAAATATCTCTGGGTTTGGATCAAAACAAACACTCATGTTCACTGGGCTCTTGGAAATATATTCCCGGACTAAACAATTTTTGAAAATTCCTTGTTGGCTGTAGCTAAAGTGTATCTTTATATAGTACATTTTCTAGATTATGGATGGAATAACCACATGAGAAAGCCTGTTTTTTGGGTAGTAAGAGGACTTAAAAGCTGCCAAATCAACGAAATTCTTACATGAATGCAAAAATCCAATCCAAACTGAAAGTAAATCTGACAAATTATACTCATGTTTGTGCATTTGTGAGCTCTTTGTGTCACCAGAGAATGTTAATATATAAGCTGAAGCATTTAAGTGCTGCGTGATTTCCCCACTGATGATGTCCGATTGATGTGTTACCCGTCAGCCCACATGACTTCGTAGTTCTTTTAATTCTAAGTGCTAGAAACATGGTTTCAGCTGGTCATGTTGACACTCACCTCATTGTAGCGATTACTGGGGATCTTGATGCTCGTCTTCCTCACCTCCATGTCCACAACCAGACCTTTCACCACCGGCAACGTGTACTGGTAGTTACGGAAGTCCTGCGACAGGGATAGACAAAAAGATGAGGACTGGAAAACTATTTAACTAAATTAAACAGGGTCTTAGTCTTAAAAAACTGAGCATTCAATAAAAACAAATCAAAGCTCTTACAGGGAAACACTTCATCATCAGGCTTCACACAGATTTCACAACTTTTAGAAAATGTATTTGTAATCTATTTTTCAGCAACCTACAGCCACACAAACAAAGCACTTACTGCGAGCAGATTCATGATAGTGTGACCGGTCTCTCCGAAGAGGGGTTTTCTGAAGCGGACACTGAAGAGCGGACACGGATAAACTGCAAAATAAAAGGTTTAGTCATTGAAGAATCAATGATGAAAATGATGATGAAATGATGAAATGCCTTATTTTTTCAATCATCAAGTTTCTCTTTTAGTTGTCACAATATGGAAACAATTTTAACATCTATCCATAACGTCAACTTTGTAGAGGCTCCCCAACTTTTTTTCTCTGTGTACTGTAGTGTTATATTACATATGTGCGTGTCTTCTTCAGCATGTTGTGTGTAAGTAAATATTTCGGTGTCACAGTTTATCATCATTTAGTTGTTTTGGTTTCTATGTTTCACCTTTCATGTTATGACCCGAGTAGAGCTGCAACAATTAGTGCATTGATTGGTTAGTCAAAACAAAAGTAATTGCTAACAATTTTGATAATAAATCAATTGTTCAGGTTATTTTTCAAGGAAAAATGTCAAGAATTTGCTGGTTCTAGTTTCTTTCATGTCAAAAGAATCGTTAGCACTGCCCTAGACCAGAGTCATGCAATTTCATCCAACTGGCAGTTAAACCTGCATCTGTGTCGTCTGGAGTGCTTATAAACTCCTAATGGTCAAAACATGATAGCTTTTATGACGATTTGCCTTTTTTCCCCCAAAAATAATTTAGAAAGTATAAAGAAAGCTTTTTAATGTCTATATTGCCTCAGCAAGTTTAGAAGTAGTTTAAAAATCCAGGGTTCAAGCTTGGGCATGAAAACGTGCAGTAACATACAGCAATGTACAGCAATATATAGCAATGTACGAACAGGTGGTCCCAGGAAAGAATATTTTGATTTATTTTATGATCTTTGTTGCCGTTACAATATCTCTGCTCATTTTGTTGTTATATTTGGTTAATTAGTTCATTTCAATCAAAGTCTTGGTTCTGGGTATATTTCTGAGATGAGGGGTTTCCAGGTTTTGTTCACGTTGTTATCAACTGCACAACTTTGTGTTCTCTGTGTTTTCTGTCCTCTCGGCTCATAAATGCAAACGAGCTGAACAAGAGACCCCACACACACGCTTCAAATACAGTAAACTGTGCCTGCAGTTAGGAGGAACGCTCCTAATCCACGAGTGAAAAATAAGACTGCTTTTTTCTCCAGCAGCCAAAGCTCCTTAGATGACTATTTTTAGCCTTATCTTAGCAAACAGCTGGAAATAAGATCTCACCACAAACTCATTAGCAATGAAAAACTTATCTCAGCTTCCATCTGTACTTCAGCAGGGATCTGAGAGCCAACGAGTGACTCAACCTTCTGCTGGTCACTGCTTCAGGTAAGAGGTGAAAGCGTAGAGAACTACACAGTTTGTGCGGTGGATTAATTTCATGGTGATGCTAACAATTTGTGTTCAAGAGCCTCAACTGTACACGCAGCTTTGTTAATGTATTCTATCCGAGCTCGCTGGAAGCAGGCAAGAGGCTTAGCAGGGCCAAGCAGCGCTGTGTGCTGGCAGATCTGGCTGCGAGAGAAGGAGGATTTGGTGGAAACGAGGCTCTACGATAAAACCTCTCACAAGACTTTGTGGTTCACGTGGGAAGTTGTGAGAAACATATGAGAGCAGGCTGGTATGATGTCAACAGGCATCCTCTGACAACTGACAAGCTGAGCTCTCAAGATCTACATGGATCTTAATATGTTACCATAAGAAAACATCAAACCATTTTGAGGACACTTGGGCTCTTTGTTTCTGTCAAGTGCAGGAATCAAACCACACAAGCTGAATTTGTTTGAAAGGGAAGCAAACAATCTTTGTTAGCTGAAATACTAAACAAAATGCAGCCAATCTGACATAATTTAAATCTCAGGCCCTGCAAATACTCACTTCAATTGCATATCCCGTTTGGTCTCCAGCCAGCTCTCATAGATTTCCAGGTCAAAGTTTTGTGGTAGTGCAGAGTCAGCCAATAGACACACTGATGCACAACTTATTAGTTTAGCCTGATTTATTATTGTGTTTAGTGCAATAATACACCGGCAGACTACAAACTGTAACATCGAGCTCACAGACTTCTTACAGTTTGTGACTGAAGATCAATATTTATTTGTATGACATCACATCCTCTGCTGGGACCGTGAGCAGGGAGATACTGTTGAGTGGTAGACTAATGTGACTGTCTTGGTTGCAGCGATACACTGGTGTATGAAATCTGATGATTATCATTCCATTAACATTTGCTTATTTATAGTATCAAATTCTACTATATTGTTGTTATATTACATATAATTTCTAGGTCTGTCAGTACAGAATGTTTTCTGTTTTGTTTTGGGGGATTTTTTTCTTTTTTTAATTATAACAAAGCGTTCATTCAAATGGTTTTATTCTGTTAAAGGTGTGCCATGTAGGCTTGGCGAAGACATTTTAAAGATCTTCATTGACATAATTTCTGCTTCAAGTAAAGCTACATGAAACTGTGTTGTCCTTTAAGTTCAGTATGTTTGTTTACAAGTGGCAGACCCTGCCACCCCTCTAGCTTCAAACATTATTCTGAGGACATTATTTTCCTCTGAGAAGATTCTATTGGTAGATCTGAAGGTGTCGCAGGAAAGGGGGTGGACAACATACACAAGCGGGCGTGGATTAGAACTGAACCTGGACCACAACAAAGGAATCAGCCTCGTTACGTGGGTCACATGCTCTACCAAGTGAGCTACAGGGTGCCACTAAACTTTCTATCACTAGTCTTCTTTTTATTAAATGGGAAAAAAAAACAAACATTGGACACTGACATGGGAACAGAGCCTCAAACATTTTCCAGCCCCACACAGGAGATCTGACAGAACTTAGAGCTTGACCAGGAGACAAAAAACAGAAACTACCTACCACCCAGCGAGCAAACACACACAGAATAATTAATATAACTAATGAATTCAGTTGTCTGCACGAAATATGTTTGAAATTGTGCTATGATAAAAATGAAATTAGAACATCTATGTTTTGATATCAATTGGACAAAAAATGATTAACTTCACAAGCAATGACTAGCTTGTGAAGTTAATGTGATATAACTGAAAGCCCTAAAAGACTCAGAACAGCAGTCTTTTTGTATTTGAGACCAAATTATTTCTCTACCGGACAAAGAAACTAAATGTAAACTTTAAAATAACCTTGAATAACATCATCTAAACTTCTTCCTCTTAATGATTACCACATAGTGTGAACCCCAGACGCCCTGACTCACATCGGTACTCTGCGCCCAGCCGCAGCATGAGGCGGATGGGGAAAACCTTAGCCCAGGGTGTTTCCCACTTCTGTATCAGGATGCCGAAGAGGTAGGGTGGGTTGGGCAGCAGCAGGTCCTGCAGTGACTGGAAGGAGGGGCTGATGTAGAGGAAGCCGCCATGCTCCTTACTGCCCAGGAAGCTCTGCGTGAAGAATGAGTGACTCAGGTGGCTCAGCACGTTGCCTTTAGGAGACGAGGAAGAAGGGGAGGGGAAGAGAAGGATAGGTTGTTAGTGATACAGGAGATATGAAGAGGAGGGGTCGGTGAAATGGGAGAGTGGAGGGCACAGAAGGGTCATGGGGGAGAAAAAGGGAGTAGTAATGTAGTAAGAGTACAAAAAGCAGGGAATGATGTGACAGGGACAAGGAATAAAAATGCAAAGGATAACATGGCAGAAAATGATGAAAAAGAGAAGAAATTAAAAAAGAAAAATAGTAACCCAAGTTCTCATGCTCTGAAAAGGGAGATAGATTTGAAAGGCAAAGTCTTTCAGTGTATGCCTGGGATTACTGTGGGAATAAGGAGCCTTTCTAAAGCTGCTTGAGTTCTACAGCCATGAATAAGAACAGAGCTCGCCTGCTCACCCTACAGCCTCATATTACCAACACAGGGTTCATGTTACTAATTATCCGTCGGTGGGATCACTGGCTTTAGATGCCACATAATGCAATAACCCTAATAGCATGACAAAGCTGGGTGGCTGGGACTTGCTAAAGCCAGCACTTCTCCCCGATAGTGACTGACGGTGAGTTAATCAGGAACGACATGCACAATATGGCTCCCTTCCACCAGTCTGAAACTGCTCCAGTGTGCATATGAACGAGGACTCAGCCTGAGGGGGGCAAGCTGTCAAAGTCACCCTATGTTAGCTGTTTTTGCTCTGCGGCATACGGAGTTAAAAACGCAAGACAAGCGATAGTGAGGTGTCACACCTGGAGGGAAGCGAACTAACAGTGGGGCACTACTGTTCGGACATTTGTCAGTTTCAGTTCAGCAGTGGTGGACGGTAACCTGGTTTCCAAATAGAGAACGACTTGGTGCACCTGTCGTCTCCACGGAACAAAAAGTAGAGCTGGAACATTTTCCCCTCATATTATACTACATTAGCTGAGGGTTAGCTCGTTTTTAACTGGGCAGCACCTGACTGAGACAGGTGGAGTCACCTGTGGGCCTTGAGACAGAGTTACTAATGAGCTGCTATCTCACCCAAGAGAGGCCCACACTGGAGGTGGACTAATTTCCTGGTATGCTTCCTGGTGGAGCTGTCGGTTGTGTTCTTACCACTGAGGGCCTCCTGGTAGAGCTGCACGAAGTGTGTGAAGATGTCTTTAGGGATGGTCTTCTCGTCAGGTAGACACTGGAGCAGGATGACCACCTCTGCCTGACCGACAGCATGCATGCCCTTAGTCGTCACGTACCAACACTTCCTGTTTACGTCTGAGGAGTGAAGAACAGGGAATAGGACTGCATGGTTACCAGGTTGCATCACATCCATACACATTTTATAAGCTCTTGTTTTATTATTATTTATGAATTAAATGCATGTTTTGTTCCTCCCTGTAAAGAGATCTCTAATTTCACCACTCATCTTCTATCAGCAAAGAGCAGAAATCAATACAGTTAATCACAAAAAACTGAATGAACCCATTTCAAGTTGTGAAAATTCTCAAGTCAGAACAACCCTTGTGGCACAAAAGAGCTAAAAAACCACTATCCTAATAAAGCCACAATAATAATCAGACAGCTGTCTCCGTCCTGATATTTAACCTTTTCATCCACGTCAATAATATCCTGTAATTCTACCCTTGTGTATTATAAAGGATTATATGAAAGGCAGCAGAGTTCTCAAATTATTTAATTAAATTAAAATTGTTACTTTGGCTCTGCTGCAGCAACCTCTCTCAGTCTGTAGTCGCTGCTCCATCACACCTGCGATCACGGATGGTTTCAGTTCCAATTCAATTCAATTCAAAACACTTTATTTGTCCCCAAGGTGTAATTTAAAAGGCATGAGAAGCAGTTTGGTTCTCTCAGATGGATGACAAAAAAAAAAAAATTGGACTTGGGTGGCCGTTAATATACCTGAACAACTTCTGAGGTAAAGTACATTTGTAGGAAACACTAGTTATCGGCCTCTTTGGTTACTAGCATTCGGTATAACTCTCACACTGGTGAAACCGTATTGGTTAATGCCTACAACAAGATGCCAAATATTTTGCAAGAATTGTGTGTCTTTCCACTCTGAATGTCTGAATGGCAAAAGGCCAATATTGTAAAAGCCAGGTGAAGCCAGACATGTAATGTATTTAATGTAAAAGATATAGAACATTCACATGAATTCAAAAAGAAAAAAGTCAGAATTTTTGGGCATGTTTGAGAACGGCTGCTCAGTAATTCACCAGACAAAAGCTTAATTAGGCCAATTAAAATTTTATACAGTACTAATATGTACTCTCCCTTTTCCTTAGATCATCATAAAATCAATAATTCACAAGTATGTCCACACTTATACTCACTCCTCCAAAAGTTCCCTATGGGAATAATGCATTTTTAAAATTCCATCTCATGAACACCCTCAATTGCTGCTTTAGGATCTAGCTGGGAACTCACAGTTGACGAGTTTGACCATGGCGAGCAAGTTAGCATTGAGCACGAAGACCAGGGGGTCTGGGCCCCCCTCCTCCAGCTGCTGCATGAGGACGATCTCCAAAGGCCTTTCCTCCACTGCATAGTCTGCAGAGGGGTCAGATGGAGTGGAAGAAAGACAGGAGGGTGGAGGGAGGAGTGTAGGCAAAGTTAGATAAATGGGAGAGAACAGAAGATGAGAGTGGAGGAGATGCAGGAGTGAGAAACAGGGTGGAGTTGAAGATGATAAAGGAGTTACATAAAAATGGTCACATCTCCAAAATCTTCAAAACATCATCACTGCACTCCCATGAACAAATCCTCTGCTTCCACCCGTTTGGCGATGAGTGGTCAAAACATGAGCCATGATATGAAGCACGTGAAAAACACACTCAACAAGCACAAAGACAGCAGCTTGACGGAGCAATGAGGAGGCAGCAGAATGGTGAGGATGAGGGCAAGCACCTGTGATGTGGCCTCCCGTACCTCCTTTGACTCCGGTGGAGATGAGGATGGGAGGGAGCCCGTCCTCCGGGATCAGGCTGAGGGAGCTGCCCACGGGGCTGCCCACCGGGGCAACCGGGGTATGGGATGCCTGAAGGTGGAGAAGAGGGGCAGGGGTGTAGGGTATGATGTTATAACACACAGTAATATCCAAAATGGTTTTATTGGCTATTGGCTATCCTGGGTGCTATAGTTTATATTAATATTTTACCACCTCTGCAGTTCCCCTCAACAAAGCTTTATAGCTTCTTTCAGCTCAGTGTTTTAGTTTAACAGCGTGCAACCTCACTGTTTTGTTTCACCTTCACCACTCTTACCAACCTTGTGTCCAGCAGTATTGGGAAGCTGTGGGATTAGTTATTTGCTATTAAAAAAACATGGAACATTGAGCAGCCTAAGAGGCCAGAAATCTTCCTCCCAAGTTGGTGGACCAAAGGCGAGCTAAAATGAGGGTAAATGTCTCACTTCTGTTCCTTCAGATGGCCAGAAACACGATTGTTACTGAGCGCTAATGTTGCTCCACGTATTTCAACAGCTTTGTTGACATTCTTTACACATGTGAGACACAAATTTGAAGGAGGATTAAGACTGCAACATGTGAAGCTATTCTCTCCAAAGAGCACCTTCCTAGTACAAGTAACACACACTTAAACTGCATACAAATTTAAGGCATCTTTTGTTTGATCCTCTCTGCCTCTTGAGCTTCTCTGAAACTCCACACAACCATTTTTATAAATAATCTTTCTGTACATTATGTATATTTTGACTGTCCCTCTACCATGCTCACTTTGCGGTTAATGTGCTTTTTTTTCTCTGCCTCAACAGAGGAGCAGCCAGGCCTTAGTCAGATCGCCTCACCCAACAAACTTCTGTGTTTTGGCTTTCGTTTCCTTTTGTGTGTTTTTACAGCACAACACTCATGCAGCACATTTTCACACACCCACTCCCTGCACTACTGATTTCAGATCATCTATTTGTTTGCTTGTTTTGATAATTTATTACAAATAAATGTATCTTTGTTACTTAGTTTATCTGTGTTACTGTTTCCCATTTCTGTTACATCTCTCCGTCACCAAAATTAGATTACTTATGTGATGTCACCTGAGTTATATTATATTAGACTGACTTAATTTTTTAGATGTAATAAAGCTTCACAAGAGTCACACAACACATCATCCATTCACTTTTATCATGTCAACTGTTGGGAGGCTTCATTTTCCTACTGGTCTGAATGTTCTCTCACTCTTGCCTTGAGGGCAATGTTATTTGCTACATTATACGGTGCTAAACCATGAAACAGTTAGAATAGCACAGCAGGAGCTTCTGCATATCAATGGCTCAACACTTTTCTACTGCTACGTATGAACTTGATCCTAATGAACATTCTGCAGTAAATCAAATGCATCCCTGAGACCATGCCAGTATAACTTCCAATGCCACCATGTGAAACTCTGGCTTTATACTCAAGTTCTGTCTGCATACATCATCAGGTCATATGAGATGAAGCTCCAACTACCATTTTGTTCAGGCCATGAATCATCCTGACAGGTGGCATTCAAGCCCAGTGAGTGAACAGCATGACCACGGAATCAACCACATTCAACTGTTATTTGTTGGGAGGCAAACATTAGCCTATTTTCGCTCTGCTGGGATTTCTAATTCTGATTAAGCAAACAAGGAATGTTTCTCTTTTGAACTCTGTTCACGGCCTGCAATCCATGACTTAGCCAGTAAACAACCATGAATTCAACAGAAAGAGTTCTTTGTGACTCCGCTCAGCTAGCTCTAGATTAGTTAATATGATCATACAACCTATGCTAATAGCATTAGCTTTGGGTGAATGTTTCTCATGCCAAGGCTACCTCTGAGGATTCCGAAGTGGAGGATTTGTTTGAATATGTGGAGATGGCCATCGACTGGGAGGGGACTGGGCTGGAGGTTGGAGGTTTGGGGGACTCTGCAGTGTCGCCGTTCGGTAGGACCCCGTCAGCAAACCACACCCTCCTCTGCTCCCGTGACAGGGACCCTAAAGATGATATGACAGCACATTTACAATTACATTGTCTTGCTTGAACATACAGGCACAAAGAAAATGAGGTAAAAAACAGCATGCGACCTTATCAGGACCGGCAAAAAAATAAAGACAAAAAGTTTGAGTGCTTTAAAGTCGTAGGGACTGAATGTCATGTTAAAGGTGAAAACTAAAGTGCTAAGAGCATTTTTATTTCTGGTAAAGGTCGTACCCTCGTTGCCAGGCTGTTTCAGGACTCCCACAGGCACCATGACGGTAGGAGGAGGGGAGCTGAGCACCCCAGAGGCCTGGGCCTGCTGCAGAGGGGGGATGGTGGAACAGTACTCCGCTGGGTTGTTGGGGTTCGGACTGTGGTTGCTTGCAGGGGCTGGTGTCTCCCATGATTGAGCTGACAAGGACAGAAAAACATCATTAGCATATGTAAGGAAAAATGTGCCCATGTGTAATGGCTGAAAACTATACAAATTGGAGAAAAAACAAATCTTAGCATTCTTTGTTGTGTATATATACAAAGGGTACTTGTAAATGCAATACATAAGTTGTGGTGATCTACCTATGTCCTTGCAATGATGCTCACCAGTCGTCAGAGCAGAATGACAGGTGACGCAGACGCGAGCCTCCTTCCTGTCCATGTACATGAGCCTGCACTTTAGGCTGCAGCACGTCGCACAGAAAACCTTCAAAACACACAGCCACAGAAAAAAAAAAAAAAAAAAAAAAAAGATTATTTGCACATGCAAGGACTGGACCAAAAACATATCTACAAATGTTTCTTCTTTAAAGATTCTTAAAGGCGAAGAATTGAAAATAGGTCGTGATTAAGTCTGCAGTAAATGTTCCATTTTATGGATATTGATTTCCTCTACTTTGCAAGCACATCAGCGAGTTGCAGCTGTGTACAGGGCACTTTGCTTTTAATGGATTAGCACCTCCTTGCACATCATTATCCAGTAACATGTATTTAGTAGAACATTAGACAGAGGGCGGAGGATCCTTTTAATTTGGAGCCTCACAGCACCAACATAAACTGGTTTGTGGATCTACCGGTCTGGTGCTGGATGTACTGAGGATCCCGCTGCGTCTTTTGTTTGCGGCCCCAGTGCTAGTGTCAGTATTACTGCAGTGCCAGCTCCTCCTTGCTCAAGTGGCAGAGACTGTGTTTGTTTACCACCCTGGGAAATTAAGTAGCAGTTCGGCGATTTTCCAGTGCAGTGTCAGCGACCACATCTTCACTTTGAAGCATTGAGCGGACACCCTGCTGCAAGTGTGGGTGGCCATAATGCTAGAAAGGTACCTGCACACCTACTGAGTTTATCTTTAAATAGAGGCCTAAAAAGGAACTTCTCTATCAAAGCACTTCATTTAATTTAGCTGCTTACTCACAGAGTCCGGGAAAACTCTTTAAAGTCACTGATAGAATATCACTTTTAAGTATTTTAAAACCTGAGCATTTATCATCTTGTTTTTCTCTTGCATGGATGATTTCTGTGTCCTATTAAGCACTTATTTACCCTGTTTTGTCTGCAGTGGAGTAATTAGTTTAGAATTAGATTGGAATTTAGATTTGGAATTTGACTATGTCCTGAAAGATTTACTGTGCTTGACTGGAAACATTACAGGTTTGATCATTCTAGGTAAGAGTCTATTATTGACAAATAGCAAATAGTTGATTATTCACTTAGTCCATCAAGAGAAAATTAGCCCATAACCGTTTTGATAATCAATCTGCTAATCTTTCAAGAAAACAAATGTCCTAAATTCTCCAATTATACATTTTTGATCATGAGTATTTGCTTTTGCTTTTTTGTTTCATCCCATGGTAAACTGAATATGTGTAATTTTGAAGTGATGGTTGGAGAAAACAAGAGTCCTCCATGTTTTCTGACATTTTACTGACAATTAAATAAAGAAAATACTATGAAGATGAACTGATAATGAAAATATCGATTAGCTGCAGCCCTAGTGTCAAAGAACTCATCGTACCAAACCCAGGATGAAGGCATCAGCTTGATCTATAATAATACAAATATGATAGATATATGTATAAGTAAGAAACCTCTATGCTTCACTTATTCATTCACAAAGTTTGCTACTGTGTGATGGTTAGTGCATTCCAGGAGTTACTTTCTGCTGGTGTTATTTTACAAGTCTGGCTGTCCCTAAACCGGCCTTGAAAGGTTAATATCATTTCGCAATTCCCATAATGCCCTTTGACAAAGCCCCAAGGAGAGGTGAACTTCTGGAGAAGAAACATGTGGGGAAAGTAATAATGATAACAGCAAAGGAAGAGCATGGAAGAGTTTTTCAATGCACCTAACTCTAAATATAACTCATTAATAAAATGCATCCTGCATTTGTAATCTATATGGGCTACTATAGGTAGCATTTTTTTTTCCAAATCATTATATTCTTTTATCATTTCATTTTTTTGTTTTAAAAAAAGGTATCATGTGAAGTTTGTGACCACAAACAGCACCATGGAGCAAGATTTTACTAGTGAGTTCCTCTTTTGTTTTTATCTTCCACATGAGCACCACTAGTTTCATGTTATTCGACTGATAATCATTTGATGGCAGTAAAACAAAAGGTATATGTGCTAAGGAAGAAGACTGCAAGCTACCAAACATGCATGTCTGAACAATTTTTTAGATCAGCTTTGCAGATCTTTTATGATGCAGAAAATGCACTCACACATTCAAGGCCTCAAAGATACGCATGTTTTTGGGAGAGGAACTCTGAATGTAACACATTTGTTTAAAAGAATCTCCAAATTGCATCGTTATGTGTGTTACAGTTGAGGATTTGGTTCAGGTTTTCATATGAAAAGCAGCTCTATCATTCCACTGACCTTGCCACAGGCCCTGCAGTGGTGCCTCCTCTTGGTGAAGGTGAATTTGACATCACATTTCATGCAGACAGGAGCCTGGGAGTCAGGCACCCACACAGGGGCAACTTCTCCCAGGGAACTGGCAGGTTTCCTGCACAGAGCACCCTGCTGGCCTGCCTGAAGGTCATTGTCTGGGCTCCCCGTGGGCATCAGGAGAGGAGAGTGGGCAATACCATCGCCATTCACCCCAACTGCACTGAGATCTGTCCCACTGAGTGTAGTTTCAGAGGGCGTACCTCTCCTGCTCTGATTTTCCTGGTTTTTGTTCTTGCTGACAGCAGCTGGGCTGAGCTGATTTTGGACCTGGCCTGACAGCGGCTGTGGGATCTGGAGCTTGAGGCTGACCGGCTGCTTTGGTCGGGCCCCTCCGTAGGGAACACTGACCGGCTGCAGCCGATTGTTGTTGAGTTTTGGTTGGATGCTACCAGATCCCACTGCTCCTCCATCACCGTTCTCCTGCTTGCTTTCCTCCATTTCTTTTTCCTCAGTTACAGAGTCCTCTTTGGAGGGGACAGGAGAGGGAGAAAAACTCTCCTCCTCCTCCTCCTCCTCCTCCCTCTCTTCAGTCTCCTTAAGCTCAGAATGACTACTGCTCTCCTGCTCCAAACCATTGGGAAGGCTTGTTATTCTGAAGATTTGGTCTATTTGTTCTCCTGGACCATATCTTTTCTCCTTCTCCTCAACTCCAATCCTGTCAGGGCAAGGTATACCATTCTCCTCCACTACAAAACTAGGCTGAACGTCTCTCCTTCTGTTCAGGACAGTTTCTATCTGCTCCTCATTAGAGTTTGCTGTTTGTTTTTCTTGACCATTGTCCTGTAAAACAGCAGTAATCACCTCCTCTTTGACACCAGTCCCATTTTGTATTGTTGGTTCCACATTTGGATGAACTTTCGGAGGCAGAGTTTCTTCCTGTTCTAATCCAACCTCAAAGGTAAAGTGAGTGTGACTGACACCAGTGTCTCCTCCTCCAGCTGCTGAGGCGGCTCTCTCCTCCTGATGAGTTTTAGCTTCCTGGTCAGAAGCACCAGGCTGGTTATCTGCAGGAGAACTTATCTCCTTGCTAAGCCCATCTAGCTGTGGGCTTGTAAGGCTGGTAGGACAGCCGTTCTCCACGGCACTACAGGCCGTCACAGGTGTTGGTGAAAGGTCGTCTGTGCCCACCAGTTTGCCGATGTTGGGCTGGGGGAGGGGTGGGCTGTGGACGTCTGCCGGCCTCTCCTCTGCCCATGAAGGAGGCTCGGGACCAGGATGTCTCTTAGGGTCGGCCCCCGGGGAGGTGCTGGAAGAGGAGTCAGGGAGGGTCTTGAAGGGTAGTGGACTCTCCCGGGGGCTGAGGTCTGCGTGGGCCAGGGCGGGGTTCAGAGAGAGCAGGTGGGCTGGCGGGGCCAGAATCTGGGTCCACTTGGCATCTGAGAGAATGGGATTGTCTGTCTCATCTGGCCGAGAAAGAAGAGAGGAGAACTGCAAGTTAATATGGATCATACTTTGACTTATTTGTCATACAATCTTCACATGACAAACTAGCAGCTGATCCAATAGTATCTTTGCAAAACTTAGCATATAATTCGTTACAGTGTTGTTATTTGTAAAATTGTAAAGTATGTAAAAGTCAGACTTCAATGAAGGTAATGACACTGTGTTGAAATAAAAATAGTACTTGAGTAAAAGTTGTAAAATATCTGATACTTCAGTGTCAAAAGTAAAAGTAAACTTTAAATATATTTACAGAGTAGGCAATTTGAAAGTGGACGAAGGGGATGCTGTCCTATTTGTTATCCAAATTACCGAAATGCATCCCCTTCTTAAAGCTGCCAATCCTCTCTATCCCCCCATGATTAAAGTAGGCAGACTGCTTTCCAGGTACAGACCGTGTCATCAGTGGTCCAGGAAAGAAACAGTATAAACAGAGCTTTCAATCAAGAATGGACTCTTAAGCGTTCATTCTTCCCATGGGCAGTTGGAAATAAGGTTTGACCAACAATCTGCCTGGCTAATTATTGGATCCGATATTTAGCATTTTTGTGAATCCATTCAATGGAAAATGTACAACTTTAGCTCTGATAAAGAATGCAATCTGAAAATTCTGAAGAGTAAATCTGAAAAAGTAACTATTAAAGTAATAGATAAATGTAAAAGTGACATATTTATCTTCAAAATGTAGTGAAGAGGAAGTACAAAGTCGAAGAAAATAGTAATACACAAGTAAAGTACTAGTATCTAAACTCAACTCAGTATCTCAAGTTCTTACTTGGGTAAATACTTGACTAAAAGTACTTTCACACATCACATTTTACCCTAATTTTTCCAATAACTTGCAGCTTTCTTGATATGTGGAAGACATGAAAGGAGAAGTGGCGACCAACAACAGCATGACAGGAAGCCTCAAATGAACTCCCAGGTGATCGAAAGAGCTAAAAATGTCAGAAACAAACCAGGGGACAAATTGAGAAATGAGGTTGGCACGGAGAGGAAAATTAGCGTGCGGATGGACTGGGAAATTCTGAGAAAGTGGGCCAAACGACTCAGTCACCCCTGGGAGTCATCAGTCAGGCTGACACATGCATGCTGTGTAATATGAGTGAAAATTCTTATAATATTTATTCTCACACAGCCATGTCAGCTACTGTATAGTGCTCTCCTCCCTCCACTGGAATTCATGCTAAGCTGTTTTAGTTGTGTGTTGTACTGGAGGTTCAAGCACACACACAGTCAGTCACACACGGAATTAATCTGTCGAGCTGGATCTCTGGCAGAGGACACACAGATAATCACTCACAGCCAAAATACACACCAAGCTCACAGTATCATCAAAATATGCTGTGTGGAGGACTGGCATTTTTCGGGGGGGGGGGGGTCATCTGACATTAATCCAGAAAAAGAGGCAGTCTTTGCTCTATTATATAAAGATGGTTTATACTGAAGAGCTGGAAGTCTGCAGATGCACAGTTCAGTAATGCAGTGTTTATTTTACAATTGCCATAAATAAACTCAGTGGAACAACTGTTTCTAAAAGGCACCAACACAATTTCTGTACATACTGTGAGCATCAAGTGTGAAGAAAAAAAAAAGACAACCTTCTTGTCTTGCACCAATGACACAGTTTCACAAAAAGCCCCAGGGAAACAAATAATCCAATTAGTCTTATTCCCTGTCTGCACACCCTAAATCACCACCTGTAAATGTTACTCAAACTCATTGGGTGGTGGCTGATTGCCTGACACCTGGATGATTTACACATGGGTTACATAAGGGCATCCAAACCACCGCTCCTCTGAAACTTCAATCCCACAGCCTCGCCTCATTCTGCGTGTCTTTTCTCAATGACTCACTGTTTTTTAACCTGTCTCCTCTCTGACACAGTCGCTCACCTTCGTTCTGCTCGAACTCATCCAGCACCTTGTCCAGATTGAAGGCCTCGGCCTGGAAGTAATTCTCCATGGGTCAGAAAGCTCCACCCTGCCGACAGCCGTGTGAACCTAAAAGCAGGGAGAGCGTGTCTTTAATACTAGATTGGGTCATATTTTCATACTGTGTGCAGATATCACTGACAGCAAGAATCATATCTTTTTTCTCATATTTTTGTCCTCTACTTGCTTTAATATGATTTGTTTAAGTAGAAATATTGCCTCTGACTCTGTTTCACTCTTACTTCTCATTTCCTCACTTGCGTGTTCACTCTGGGGTCACAGACATAATGAAAGGGAGGTATAGGTATGGGTCAAAATGTCTTTTACGATTATGAAGGTTGCGGAAGGAATTTTATGACAGGATATGAACTCAAATTCTCTACATTTTAAGGAAAGGTGTTTCGGAATTTCTTTAAACTTCTCCTTAAGCTAAACCTGATCCAGTATTCAGCAAACATAAGAATGATGTAGAGACTTGGAGCTTCTAGTGCACATACACTGAGAACTGACTTTCTCTTTGAAACAAAATTGCTTAGAACAATACTTTACAAAAAGAGTCTGTCATATCAAATATTGCTGCAGCAACATAGAAAGTTTGAAGCTAAAATATAACTTAGTCCTAGGTGACAACTTTCTTTGGCTGACTAGAGGTCAATTTACAGCATTTTAAGACACAGAAATCCATCATATATTCCAATTTAATAATCTGTAGTTAGAAGTGTGCGTGTCAGTTTTGCTTGAAAAAACTTCTTAAATAATGAATTGATTCTCAAAATAGTTGCTGATGAATTCTTGGTCAAACTAACTGATACTAATTGATAACTAATTGATAGAAACCATATACACCCACCCAAATGATGGTGCATGATTAAATGGACAACATTTAGTTAAAGGATACTGAACATAATTTCAAAGATGTTAAGTTAAAAGCTTCACCAGCTGTTTATTTGTAATGGATGATTGTGATGTTAAAAATATAGTAATCCAAACCTATCCTACTATAACACTCTCTGGGGGTTAGTTTGAATGATCAAACATACAAAGCAAATGTTCCTTTGCAGATAATGATACATGCTGATGATTCTGTTTATTTTGAGTGCACATACTTCTTCCTATTCTCTTGCTCTTTGATCGACAGCTGTTGACAGTTCTTAACATGAAACTCCAGAAGATAGTGTGTAAATCCTATCAGTTACATTTAGCCTTGAAGCAGCGCTCTTCTGTCCGTCAGTCCTCACCTGCACAGAGGTCCTCCTCAGCAGTCCCAGGCGGTGTTTTTTCTCAGCGGGTTTCCCTCTCAGGTCTCACTTCACCCAGTCTGGCAAGCGCCCAGCGCCCACACCTTAGACACAGAGGGAGACGCCATTAAGTACAGAGCTGTTTTCTCAACCTGTGTGGCAAAGCCTGCTAGTTTTACTATGAAGCGATGCAATGAGTACAGTGGTTTCCAACATGATTATAGTATATGAATCTTTAGATTACAGAAAAGTAAAGCCTGCTGAGTGCTTTCTCTGTGCTTAATATTTGACTTCCTGATGAAAAGTTTAAACTTGACACCTGATTTTTTTATTGAGCATCTTAGATGTGATGGATACTTCATTTTTGTCTCTCGGTTAAGGTTAAGGCTGTGTTCTTAGGAAATAAAAAACTGCCTTTAACCACGAGGCAAGGTTGAACCTCACAATTAATTTAGAAATGAAATGTTAAGTCAAACAATTGATCAGTTGCCAGAATAATAATCAACACCTATAATGACAATAGACTAATTGTGTCAGAATTTTCTTCAAGCAAGAATGCAACACACCTCATTTCAAATATTTAAAATGTGAGAATTTGGTGCTTTTTTATAAGATAGTACACGGAATGTCTTTGGGATGGGTTAAGTGATATGGCCTTAAAATAATAACATTATGAGGATTTATCACAAAGCACAAAATACATATGTTTCAAATTCCACATAAAAGCAAGTCTGGGCATCAAAATATCACTGTGTTTTTGACCAAATACCTCAAAATTCATATTGTGGCAGACAACTAATAGTATTTACACAAAATATCAACATGATGAGACTGATAAATAATCATCAGTAATATGGATATAATGACTAAGTGGGCAAAGTCAAGTGTCTTTATTCAGCCTTTAAAAACAGGAAAAGGCAACACGTATGCCATTACAGGACATACAGGTATCCAAAATCTAAGACGACATAGTCTATATCACGACAATGATATAATATTGACATTGTCCGGCCCTACTTTGGGTTTTCAGCTGTTGACTGGATAAAACAAGCAGTTCAAAGATGTCACCTTGAGCTCTGGGTTATGATCATGCAGTGCATTTTTCACAATCTTATACCGAAAAAGATCTTTTGATAATGAGTTGCGGCCCTTCTTTCTACCATATGATACACATGAATGTCAAAATAAAAACAGAACCACACCCAAAGGTACATCTCCACCCTTCACACTGATGGTAAAACAGAACACTATCTTCAAACAAATGTGGGACACTCTTGCCCATGAACAAATTGATGATACAATACTTCTAACTTATCTTGTGTTTTGCACATTATCATACACAGTGAGATATTATCCATCCAAGCTGAAAAAAAGGTAATCAGAAGTGTGAATAGAAAACAGCTTAAGCCTGAATCACTGCACAGTAAACCTTCACAGTCTGTCCTTGGCGATGAGTGGACCTTGGAGTAAAGATGTGATGGTGTGGGGCGTGAGGAGGCGTGTGTGCATGTGCGGCTATGTGTGTGTGTGTGTGTGTGTGTGTGTGCGTGTGTGTGTGCGTGTGCGTGTGTGTGTGTGTGTGTGTGTGTGTGTGGGACAGCAAATGAGTAACAGCCAGGCTGAACTTCAGGGTCATTCTCATAAGGACAAGAGCGACCAGGGATTACACCAGAGACCAGATATTCCGCAGAGCGTAGGCCTCAGAGAAAGGAGCAGAGTCAACACATTTTCCGCTTAGTTTAAGGTGCAAGCATGGGCACGATGTCAGCACAAAAACAGTGAAGGCACAGGACAGGAGAGTGTGTAAATATGTAGTGTGTACCGTGGGGTCAGATCATTTCTGCCATGAGGCTGAGGGACAGTGCTTCTATCAGGGCTGAAAATACAAAATTGCACTCACTACAAAAAGGCTTCTTTAAATTTTAATAATCCATCATTGAATAAAACAAAGAAAAAGTCCTTAAATTGTTGAAAACCTTTGAGCAAGCACTGTCCAGATGGAGAATGATGACTCAGTTTAGACACAACTCACACCAAGTGACGTCAACACTCTATCAATACAAAAATGAACTCTGCTTGCTAAAATAAATATAAGCTGCGACATTTCATACAACCATTTCATATAGCAGGTGACAGTGACTCAATCTACCACAGTGAATGAAACTTTTGGATGCATGTTGCAAATCACTGCATTCACAATCTTTCTTTCAGCCTGTTTACATTTTTGAATGTTGTCAGGTAGGCCAGATGATTTTGAAATATCGCATCCAATGTAGATCAATATGACAGTTTGCCTGATACATGCTGAGTATCATTTAACTTTAGTTGGATCTAAGGTTTGGTACAGATTTGAAAAGTGATACTTTTCTTTATATTTCAGCAAAATACAGATCTGTTTTTCATAACAAATGTTGAGATCCTATGAATACCTGAATATAATTTTCTGTATAAGAACAACAACAAAAAAAAAACAACAACAACTTGTTTGGGCATTTATGCCTTCCTGAGCAAGTTGACAGCAGAGAGATGACAGAGAATGAACGAGAGAGAGAGAGAGAGAGAGAGAGAGAAATACAGTAATGACATGAACTCAAGGATCCGCGAATCAGCTCTACTCATCATCACATTGCTTTAATTTATTTACAAGAAATATTTAAGTACAATAAAAAGTCCTAACTAACTAACTAACTGTAAACTGAATTATCACTGAAATCCGATTATGGATTATGAATGGAAATTGTGATGATCATTCCCTCTAATCATGGATCACGCTGCAACTGTAATATCTAGATACAAAATAAGTGCAATGTGATTTTTTCCACAATATTGTGCAACCCTAATCCTAAGTCTCAATTAGTTTCTTGTGACACTGAGCATTTAAAACAGGATCAATGAACATGGCAGGCACCGATGAGGACACATGAGCAGTATTATCACATGTCTCACCGGGACAAAGGATAAATTTAGGCAGGTTTTTTTTGTTTTTTTTTTAATCGACCAGAAGATAAACTAGCTTGGGTGGAGTAAATAATCGTTGTGTCACCTGAACCAAGCACTTATTGGGAGAGCGACAACCAAAGGACAACCTTGCTCAACCTTTTACTTTAGCAGACTGGTTTTAATTCAAACTGGATGAAAAGCCTTCCTAAATCGCCTTGCACTGCATGAGCCTGAAAAGCTCCACTTGACTGCAGGACAGTCTACACAAAACACACAAACACACATGAACACACACACAGATACGCCTCCATGAGGACAGGAGCCCGTCCCTGATTAAGATTTAATTACCCTGCAGAGGCATTGAATAATGCATCTTTAGTCAAAGTGCGTAAAGGAGTTGTATTTTTAGACATGTAAACTTGGGAAGATGCTCTAAAGTAGACATATGTGCATAAGAGAGCGTGTCAGTCAGAGAGCCTGTTCGACTGAAGGAAAACAGTCCAGCACCTACATGATTTTAGGAAAACGTGTAGGAACATGCTCAAACCCTTCAACTAATGATTGATCAAAATAATCACACCTAAGATATTACATGAGGTGTTGCCTGCAGTCAAACAAGACTGCCAAAACTGTGCACATGACTGTTCACCAGACTGGTTGGTCTGATCCATCTACAAACTGTTTCACTGACAAAACTAATCAGCCCATAAAAGTGTCTCAATATCACTCCTGAATTTGACACACAGCAGAAAAAAAAATATCTAAGAAAATGAAACACTGCTAAACAAGTGGTTCTTTTTATCCATGATGCTAGTGCCACAGCTCTAGGGATGGATATATTGGTCAGTCTATCTACCACTTTTGTCCAGACCAAAATAACTCAGCTTCTCTTGGATAGACAAATATTTAGTGTCTAGAGGATGAATCCTACCGATTTTGGTAATCTCCAGTAAACTGAGATTTGGAATTCATTTTAATGTCTCAACAACTACTGGATTAACTTGTACCAGTTATACATGCAAGAAAATGACAGCTAATCCTTTTAACTTGAAATTTAGTACACACATTAAAGTTTGAATGTGTCCAGTGTTTTGGATTATGGATAGGCCTGCCACAATAACTGCTTATGTTGGGTGAAATACTGTCCAAGAAATAATTACGATAAATTATATCATTATCAGTTTAAGACCATTTTATGCCACTGATAATAATAACAGTACAATAATGCAAGTACACCCTTCTAAAAAGAGTAATGAACATTTAATTCATAGGAATAGTCAGACCTTGGATTTGAACATGAATCAATGTTAAAATATTCTAATTAAGTAGAACATAAATAAAAGACAACCAGAGAAGTAAAATAGACACAAATTAAATGTAAACCAAATGGGCAATATCAACAATTTGATAATAAGACATGAGCGATAACATAAGTGCGATCAATTGATAACGTAATTATCTAGACAGGCCTTTTAGTATAACTGTAATTAGTTCTGCGGGTATATGTTCATCAGTCACAGCTGCAATTTGTGTTTGGTGAGAATTACTTAATTTCAGCATGGCTATGAAATGTCAGAAAATTGTTTTAAAATTTCCATCACATGGGTCCAATTGGACTTCTTTAGTTACTTCTTTTGTCCAACCAACAGTCCAAAACCCAAGTATCTTTAGTTAAAAAAGTTAACATTTGTTCAAAGTCACAGCAAAAAATCATTATAAAATGTGGCCAACTTCATTTTTGTGTCAACACAATGAAAGCAAACAGCATAAATGAAAAAAATGGTAAAACACAAACAAGGGTCATAAATCACACAAGATTTTGAAACGTGAGTGAAAATGACCCGAGACTCTATTCTATTTCTAAATGAAGCAAGCTGCAGTTGATCCCCAGTCACCGTGGCCATGTTCTAGCATCTTTCCAGCCTCCAGTGTAAGCAAGACATGCTAATAATGAAATGGCCTCACAGACTACTTACACAATGAACCATGCCTGACTGGACATCCTGGCATGGCAGCGGAATTAAATAAGACAAGGGCATAAACAGTGAGGAAGCTCAGACTGACTGGAATGCTACAACAGTTCACCAGGTCTGAGCTGTCAGAACAGAGCTGACTCTGTATCCTGTTTCCTGTGAGGGAGCTGCATACACTTCCTCAACAATCAAGTGGAATTCCTTTATAATCATTACTTATATATGGATCTGGTTTAGTTGGATAATAGTTCCCCATCTTTTCTTGCACGAGGATGGTGTTTTCAATTACACTCCCACATTAAGGCCCAGTGTTTGTTTAAGAGGCCCCTTTCATAGTGTACATTTTGATTATCACCAAAATGAAACTACAAGTGCAATGTCATAAATAATGATATAACAGCATTCAAATGCACAATTAAGGATTCTGGGAGTGTATATGCTGCCTCACTGGCATAGGCGCCTTTAATATCCCATCATTAACAGTTCCACCTGTGCTTCTCTTATAGCCCAGTAGTCTTAACACCCACAAACAGCTGGCTGTTTTTCGTCAATGAGAAAGGGCACAGTCTGGAAACATTTGCAGTTCAAATGAGTCTGCAACAGTCACATATTTTAATCGGCAGTGACAGAAACATGAACCCTGGGTGGACACGCACATTTCCGATCCTTTTGCAGCATCCATTGAAGTTACGAACGTTGGTGCATGATTACTTTTCCATATAAATAGACGGCATATACACACACTAATTTGGTGTACAAAGGTTTCATTGTGCCAAGTAAAAATATTTGTCAAGAAACTGCAAAACAAAACAAAAAAAGCCATTCAAAATTAAAATTTCAGTCTAAAATACAGCTAAATTTAGAGAGTGACCTAGATTTCTTCTTCAAATTAAGAATAAATGTACTGCATACAGTAAATGTTCCTAAGTGTTCAGACTTGGTCTCTGCTCGTGAAGGATTTAAGAGAGCACAAGAGGCATCATAACCAGCTGTCGCCAGATAGTGACATACAGAGTCTCCACTCTTGAGTTACCAGCAATGAAAAGATGTCTAGTAAATAAAGGATGACATAAACATAAAAAACAAGTTAAGGTGTGAATACAATCAATACAGTAATCCTTCCGAATGCACATACAAATCAAGTACAAAAAAGTGAAATAAATATCAAAATACTATTTTGAACCCTTGGAAAGAGAAAAAAACACTAAATGTGTGACAAAATAAGCTCAGGTCAAGTCCACTTACTTGCTATATCTATAGTTTATTTCACAGTTCAAAGTCTGGTTCACTGGATCAGGTGTGGACATGGTGAAAAGAAAAGACCATATGATTTCCTTGTATGATATTAAATTAAGATATTTAGCTGCACATAGTTCATTATAGAGACATATTTACATAAATGATGTCTCGGTTTCTAATTTTGTCAACATATGCTACTCAAAATTAGTAAGAGAAACTGGGATATTGGTATGCATATTCATGTGCATGGATATGCAATTAAAGTCAAATGAAATGTGATGCATTATTTCAGAATAAACAATCAAGTGAAACACTTCAATATCCAAATATCCCCAACTAATTTTGAAAAGTGTATTGGCAATAAGTATCAAAGGCAATGTGTCTTAAGCTTATTCATTGCATATGTTACAATGAGTAATGAGGAGAGGGCTTTCAAAAAGGATTAATCACGTCAAGCTGTGCATTGAATGAATGGTGTGACACAGCCCTGACGCATAACCTCCTGGAGGACTACAGCGACTACTTATTCTATCAAGGATGGTGTTTGAGTAGACATCATTGTACTCCTCTGTTTACAAAATCTTGGTATCCTTCAATCGGCACTTGAAATGATGCGTTGACCTTGACTACAAGTATGCAGATATTTTGCAAAACATACATTTACGTTACCGAAACTATGATTACCTAACACGTTTTATAAATTGTAGATATCTTTAGAGCTCCATTTTCTGTGTGGACAAGTTTTGAAACAATGACATAACTAAAATTTACACATGACCATTGTTGTTTTGTGTGTGAGCATGCACCTGAAACAACAACAACAACTGCAGACTGCCAGTTAGTTTAACGCCAGTGTAAATTATTCCTTACCACAACCAAATCTAATCACAACTTGATGATCTTTAACAATCATTTTTATTTGAGTAGAATAAACTCGCTCACTATGCATGCTAAGAATGTGTTAAACATATCGTTGAAATAGACGTTATCATTTTGTGTTCTCTTGTATACAGAGATACTTTGTGAAAAGCTTCTGGACAGAGTTCATTATTTTAAGACAGAGGGGAGAAATAGTACAATAGAAAAATATCTACAGATGTGGACAAGGCCTTAGACTTTTCTAAAAGTTTAAGTGTTTCTATAGAAAGCACAAAGGTCCATTTTGCGAAGAACGTTTCCATGTGGAAGTCAAGACAAGGATCGATCACATTCTCTACTTGCTGATGCCGAACTTCACTGAGTGAGTGGGGTATGAAAGAAGGAGGTCGTAACAGTTACTTTGTGTGTAAAAATCTACTAATAGAAAAATGGCTTTAGCAATGATATGTAGAAATAGTGCTGAGACAACTATTTGATTTGAGTCTATCAACCGTTTTTGTTTTGTTTGTTTTTTAAAAAATGTAACAGAAAGTAAGTCAAATATATTTTAGTTAAATTATAGGATTATAGCTGCAACAAACAGTCGATTTACTTTTTGGTAAATCACCAGAAAATGAATTGGCAACTATTTACTAAATAGCATGGATCAGCTAGAAGTCTGAAGACATAAGTATGAGGACATTAAATACAGAAATATCTACAATTTGACAGGAAAATAGATTGTGGACACCTCTCACATCAGTCCCATCTCAAATCATCGGATCACCTCTTATCAAAGCATTTATACACTAAGTGATTGATGATTATTCAGGAAAAATGATAATAATAAGACAGATTAATCAACAATAAAAGTATGGGCTAGTTGGAGCTCCATTATGAACTGCTGAAATAAAAACAAGCAACTTCAATACCTTTGGGTTCTTGGAAATTGCACTGACAAAATGATTAATTAAGAGGGAAAAAATCATTAACAAATATAACTGTTAGTTGGAACTCTACACTTACAGCAGCTGCATGACTCAGCGGGGGGTTTTGGAATAGAGGAAACCCTCCTTATCTGCAACTTCTCTTTCTGAAAGTAAGACTGGCTGTATAACTTGTAAATAGACATTTCCTTGTAAATAGAAGTTTCTGTACTGTTCCTTTTTTGTGGTGCTACAAATTTCCCAGCTCACATCCTGATAAACACTGTTTTTAGATCGAGCCATGCTCCAGACGCCGTCTACTCAGGGTGAACGCAGGAAACCTCAAATGATCACTTCCTCTCTTGAAGAATGGACTGACATCACTTTCTAACAACATGATCGCATGACTGAGACACATTATTATGTAATGATTAACGCCCTGACTGGGAGTACAGTGGGAGTTGTCCTGCCTCCTCCAGTAAGTACTTTGTATCATAATTTCCAAATACTGAGAGATGTGACACATTAAAGAAAAACAAATGAAAGAAAACATGCCACAGGTTTGTATCCTCCTAAAGGTCACGCTTTCTTGAAAAAACAAACAAACAAAAAAACATAATTTCTTTGACAAGAGAGGTTGAGAGGGAAAATCCATTGAGAACTGAAGGAGAGGTAAAGTAGAGTAGCTGTCGTCCTGTTACAAAGAGCTGCTTTGCTTCACAGCAAGTGTCAAAAGCTATTATGATCTTCTTTTCTCCCTTATGTTTTGATCTACATTTAACCACCACAAGACAGGAAAAAAGCAGCAAAAGGAGACAGGCTGCTGGGCTGCCACCCTGGAGAGACTAATACTTTGTGAAAGCATACAGTAACCTACATCAGGGAAGTCTCTGCACACATGAGAGCCTGTCTTTGCATGGGCGCCTGTTGGATCTAAGCAATCAGCCCCCCTGTGTTTTAATGCCACTTGAAGAAGTAGCAAGATATCATGTTCTCCTGCTACAGGTAAAAACCCTGATCGCATGTCCTGCATTTGTTTCACATTCAGAATGATGGGATGCCAAGCAAGACCGGACAAGAAAATGATGGGTGTGAAACAATCCATAGAGTATGGTGAATGTAAGAAAATACACGATATTTATAATCTGATCTGGCTTTCTCTTCAGGGACAAATTCAAATTCCTCACTGGTCATGATGACTATTCAAGGTGGAACTGGGATGGGCCCCACCTCTTCATAAATCCACCTCCAGAGTTTGACTGAGGCCCCATGACCAAAACAATGAGGTAAATGCAAAAGACATGCCACCAAACCAACTCTCAGGAGCAGATAGATGACCATTAGCTTGGATTATGCAACTATAAGTGGCACTGTGGCTCTGCCTGCTGCCTGCAGGCCAAACACAGCGCCAGATGGTAAATATTATTCACAGGTAGACTGGGCAAACACATGGAAAACTCCTCTTTGTTATTAAATGCAGTGGGGTTAATCCTCCACAGCTACAACATCCACAGTTGGGATCTGTTTGCACAGGAACTTGGGTATAGTTGTATTAGCTGGTCTGCTAGCTGAATTTATCGTCCACACCAAATCCGCGAAAGGCCACGAGTAAGTTTCCAAAACATTTATCACCAAGTCGACTGACCAACGTGGTCCAGATTTTAAAAAATGGACACCAATTAACACAGCTGCACAGCAGCATGTTCGTACGAGGGGGGTGAAGTAGCTAGTGCTGGTTCCAACGGTTCAGCGGGTAGTCGTGCGCCGAGTGACGGCAGCGACTTGCTGCTCCGACGGACAGTCGCACCGCCGCTGACTCGGTGGGCTGTGTGGCTAACGGCCAGTCTTAACGTCCATGACGGGATTTAAAAGCTTCCCTCCCGGGTTATCTCGGTCCATTTGTCACAGTGTCTGGCTGTATTTTTGCTTCCCGCCTCGCTGCTAGGGTTTTTTTTAAATGAATCTTTAGCTTCAGCTCCCAGTGCACAGAAGAACGTTAACGTGTTGTGTAACGTTAATTGACGTAAAAAAAAAAATAGTGTTGCCGTGCCACCACCTTTACGGTCCTCCTCGCCGTGTTGTTAGCTAAACAAGAACACTACATACCACAACACCCATCCACACAGACTTCGGCTTAGTTAACACTTGCCGTTGCAATGGCGGGTTGTAACATTAGAGCAGCAACAGAGCTGTGAAATGTCATGAAAACAAATCCCAGTCACTCACCGGAGGAATCCTCATCTTTACGTGGAGTCCCGCGGAGCCCCTCCGTTAGTATCCGTCATGCCTAATCGCCTTTGGAAGCTATTTTTGAGTATCCTCGCAAGTGGACCCTCCGCCGCCCGCTCAACTCACACAGCGCAAGTCGGAAAGTACAGTCTGTAGTCTACCGTAGTTGTGCGACAGCACTCAAGGATCCCTCCCCCAAGGTTTAATATCGGGAAAAATAAGGAGCAACGTCAAGACAACCACGATGGAAATCCCGTACTTCCGGTAATATCTTTCAAAATAGAAGTCCTATTTTGAAAAGCCACACTGCATTTAAAGGGCAGCTCCACCAATTTTGCACATTTAAGTGCGCTAACAAGCCACAAGGAGTACTCCAAATGTGAAAAAGTAGAATAAAGCCTTTTGTGGCCACAAAGGAAGCTGCACGCAATCTGATAAATCGCCTCCAGTGATGTTACTCAGTGGCTATGTTGCATTGTGGGTAAAGTAGGTTGTGAAAAGCAGTCCACTGGTCTAGTATCACACTCCATTAACACTCATTATTGATAGTTTTTATTTATGAATTATTAGGTTGTTATTATTTATTTAACCTGCAAAACTGTTAATGACGTGTTGTCATTTACAGTGGTGTCAAGATATAAAATGACCACATAACAAGGCAATGTTTTATATAGCTAGTAAAAGAAAAAAAAAAGAAAGAAAAATACAGGGCAAGTATGCTCAGAAGTTCAAACAGGGTAAAAACAATGTGGTTGTAGCAGATTAAAAATGAATAGGTACATGAGTGAAAAGCATAAATTTACACTAGCTAACAATTAAAGCATTTACAATCAAATATAACAAGATCAGAGATGAGGGCTTTGAACTGCCTCAGTGGCAGTAAATAGTTTAAGTTTACACCTCATATATATGCAGCTTATGATCCTGACAGCTGCCTTTTATATTTTTGGAATTCTGGACATGTTTTATGTGTTAACGTTTATATTTATCATATTTACCACTGCGTATTTTATAGTATTTTATGACTATTTTATTCTTAGATTGTCACACATATTCTTCTCATTATGGACAGCTTAAAAGCAAATGATCAAAGTTAAAACAGCAGAACTAGAGGTATCGCCTTACTTGATCCACACATTTACACACATCTTTTGCTTTAAAATGTGGTGCTTACGTTAACCTAAATGTATTCATTTATTTATAATTAGATAGCTGAACATGTTTGGTAAAAAAATAAATAAATAAGTGAACATAAAAATACATCAGATTCAAATTCAGTCTTTCTGCCAGTCGAAAGATAATTAGCTTCCATCTACTTTGATAAGCTATGGAGCTATGGTTTCAGTCATTTTTCAAGGAAAGATTTTAAAGCATTGCTGGTTCTCAGCTTCCTAAATGTAAGAATTTGCAGCTTTTCTCTGTCAAATATGACAGTAAATGAAGGGTCTTTGGATTTTGGACTGGCATGCATTTTCCAATTTTTTTTATTTGTTGACATTTTTAGACTAAAATGTCAAATGAATTGGCAGATTGAAAAATAAGTATGAGGCCTAGTCTGTGTCTTAAAATGTGTACTGTTACAGGTAGTATCATAAAAAATAAATTTTCAAACACCAAATGTACAAGTACTGATGATGATGCAGCAGATAAATGGGCTATCAACAATTAAATATATATATTTTAACACTGGACTTTCATCACTGATACATCCATGTGTGACAGCTAAGATGTAGTGGAGAAGCATATTGACGTAACTCATAATTGAGGATGCACAGCACTAGAATGAACTGTACAATCCCTTAGCAGCATTTCATCAATAGTGTCAATAGGAACTTGTGTGTACACTCCTTTTTTAAACCCTTCATTAGTCATGAGCTTTTATTTTCAAAGCGTCACCCCACAGTTTCCGGTTTGGTGCAGCTGTCACCGTGTGTCTTGCCGCAGCTGAGAACGGTTCAGCTCATCCCGCTCTGCACTGTGGACCAGCCGCAGCAGCAACAGCAGCAGCAGGGACATTTTGGCTCAAACCGGGCTGAAGGTGGTGTGCTGAGCCCCGGGGCGGGTCCGCAGCTCCGTCCCGCTCCCGGCACGACACCCTTGAGCCAAAATGGCACACTCATCCCGGGTAACCTTGTCAGAGCTCCCTCTCTGCGGCTCAGACTGACAGCTGCGGCCCATTGATCCGCACGATGCAGCAGAGCAGCGTCAGAGGTGATCAATGCAACGGGATGTTACAGTGATGTGTACAACCCACCCAACCAGCTAACCCATCCTTATCCTCACACGCCAAATTGTTACTGATGAAAATCAAGCCGATACCAACCTTTATTTCAAGATTTATTCATAAGTGCTGTATAAATAATTCACAAAAACCCTTGAACTTACCTGAACCAAAGGTGATGTAATGAAATAACTCAATATTACTGTGACCAACAGATACAAACTAATTATTAAATCAAAGATAACATACAATAGACAGCAATCCATCACCTTAGTGAGGTTGGAACTTCACATTCTGTCATTTGTATTTATTCAATTAAGTATTTAAAATAATCCCCCTTCTACCAGATGCATCACAATGACACTTACTTTTTGAAGGGGCACTGTTTAATTTTGGAGAAGAAATTCTAACTCTAATTCTAACTTATATTCACAATATGAATGAGGTTGTAACACAAACCCAGATTTTGTTTTCTATAACTAAATGAACAAGCTGTTCTCAGGGGAAAATAAGGTCCCCTGAACACTGTTTGAGGCTAGAAAGCTGGCAGGGTCCGCTGCTTACAAAGTAAAACAGTGTGTAAGATACATATAGCCCTGTTCAGAAAAGTTTTCCATCTGATACCTGTAAATAGTTGTCGTTTTAATTAAATTCAGTGTAGTTTTAAAATGTAACTGTGGTTGTCTGCAGTGAAAATCTATTATTATTTACCCCCCAGACTTAAGTTACACAACAGCTCAGATATCTATGAATTCAAGGAAGTGTAGAGGAAGAGGCCCTCTGTCGGGCTCCTCATAAGCTGTTTAGTTCTATTTATAAAATGTGCATCACTTACAAACTTTACATATAAAAAGGAAACACAAGACTGCTGACTTTGTTTCCTCATTAGCTGTGGATATTAACTCTTCTAGAGCCCAAAACAATAAACAAATCTGAGGAACCAAGTAGACAAAAAGGACAAACATTAATAGCCCAAAAATGTTTTATTAAATTCATAAATCACCACTATACTGTAAAGTGAATTCTTTATTCACTTTCATATACAATCTCTTAAATACTAGCCATGTTTAACCATGTAGAAAGCTTAGTTGAGTCCTCGTTTCTCGGCGTGTCCACAGCCTACTGAAATCAAAACCTTCTGTATCTGCGCGCTGTTGTTGAGTTGTTGTGGCAGGCTAAACCCGAAGTGGTTCACGTCTCCGGAGATGATGCATCGCACCTTTAACAACCGTTTCCCCACAAGAGGAAATGCCCTTTGTGAGTCCAGTATGGAGGTAACAAAAAAATTGAAACGGTTGACAGAGAAAAAACAGGCTTCGTCAGTTTGCTTCATTCTTTGAGGCTTCATCAAAGTTCTCCACAAGATCTGCGAGAGAGAAAACAACAAAGTAGATCAAGGTTTTGTTCTGAGAGCAGACGCAGGGTTTGATCAAAGTGACACAGACAATTTGTCAAACAATTAGAGATTGAATTAATTTCAAACAACGTCTTTATATCTAACATTCTGAAGCTGAAGAGTTGCTATAAACCTGTTGAAAAAAAATGATGCAGTGCAAAGTCCTTATTGGCTTGGCTGGAAAAAAAAGAGAAACCAGCTGTAACAGATGAAGTGTTTAATATATTTCAGAAATAAATCCTTTATTTAATCTACAAGGTGACGTGTTCCAGAAGCATTAGCATTGTTTTATTAAAAGCCCCATAAAGCCTGAGGAGAACATCTTTAAATTGTCTCTGTAAATTAAGGCAATGATCATCTACCTGGTACATCGTCGTCCTCTTCTTCTGCAATTTCCTCCTTGACTGCTTTCATGTCCATGGCTGCAAAATATATAAAGAGAATCAGGAGTGAATTAGAAGTCGAGATGAAAATTGGCATAAGAAAGTTTTGTGATAATAACTGCAGGCTTTAGTTAACATAACATGTCCCAAATACATGAACATGACATTTTATTATCTTTGGTAGTTGCTCATCAGTCTGTACTCTACAGCCATATCACAAGATCAGTTGTTTTGCCAGGTGGAAAAACTTGTCATTTTTCCTGTGTGTTCTTTAGTGACTTCATATCCATCTACATGCAAATCCCAAGGTCAACTGCTTCATAGTCAGTTATCTAGATTCTCAAAAAGTGTGCTGGATAGCTGAGAGGACGCTTTAACTGGTTCACATCTCAAAGTCCGGCTTCAGCGCTAGATTTCATATCAGGACTGAAGCTGGGTTCATGTCCAAACTGGAAACCTTGATGAAAATCATTTAGAGTAGTTGTTAACTTTCCAGGTCTGGATTTTCAAGTTTAATAATCACATAAAAAAGGAGACGCCAGGGCATCATAATACCGACAGAAGGGCTATAAAACAGGTAAACCACGGTAAACTGTTTTTGATTTCTGTTTACCACATTTTATAGCCTTTGCCAACGCTACAGTGGTGAATAAAATAAGGACTGCAAATTCAGTTTGCGATCATCATAATGCGAACAAATACTTCACCCCTTTAAGTTACAGGCTTCATAAGTTGCCATTATATACATAAAAAAAACTTCTGATAATTTTCTGGCAGATTTTTTACTCTTTCCTCAAAGGCTTATGGTTCTCTTCAGATTTCATCGCTGTGAAACCTTTTCCTCCAAGTCATATTTACAGACTTAATCTCCACTGGTTCTCCAGTGATTCTAAACAAACAAAGGGCTGCTGCACAGAGCCGTCAAACAGATCTGCTCAAGTTCACTGATACGTTGATGGCAGCATATTCAACTGTGTGTCTGTTTGAAGCAAGCAGAACCATGACTACCTTCTTTTGATGCACAGGTCATTTATATGTCAGTAGGGTGTATCGTTTGTCCACATGGAGCCCTGAACTCTGGTTGAAAGCATTCATAAAATCTACTGACTTTTCTAAAAGCCCACAGAATACGATGATGATCGCTGATATAAGACGAGGATCCTGACATTGTGACAGTGAGTATTTATGCACATGTTGTTGTAAGTGTACTCACATTGCCGTGGGAACTGCTCGGCCAGCTTGCGCAGGCTGGTGAGGCTGTCGGCTCCCAGCTGGCTCAGGATGCCTGGCAGCATCTCTGTCAGCTGTTTGGTCTCAGCGTGGCCCGTGATGGCGAAGGTATTGGCAGAGAGAGACGCCTGCACTTTGGGATTGTTGAAGTGGATCACTGTCCCATCATCTTTTATCATATTCACCTGAAAAATACAAGCAAAAACTATACCATCAGAATTAAAGCCACTAAAACCTGACAGTATGTATGTTTGGACACCTAATTAAGTTGTGGCATATTTAAGGGTATATAGCATCAGACACACTGTCTTTAGAGTCTTTGATTGGATAAAATAAACCATTAACAGTTTGAGACAAATTAAATACTGTGCATCAGGTTAGTATCTTTGCCTTTAGTGCTTTGATTTAACTGAAAACTTTGTGGGAGCTTTTTGAATAAAAGCTCTCTAAAAATGAACTAGATGACATGAGAACGCTGTCATTAGGCTCTCCCAGTCTTTTATCTCTTCTCATCAGGACTCCCGACAAGTCAAAGCAGTACAGCTACAGTCAAACAAAATGACATTAGTGTTCCTTTGATGGCTCACCTCTTCTATCCCTGCAATGTTGTTCACTGCCAGTTTCTTCAGTGAGCCCTGGAGTTTTTTGTCATCAGCTGTCGCTGTCTTGTGAACAACCTTTTTCTTCCTGCGGGCAGTTCCCTGAGGGAAGAAGGAACAGGTGTGGTTGTCAAAAAGGAGTAGATAGCTGAATTGGGCAGAATGTCAAACACATTGTAATACCACTGGGTCACATTATTTTTTCAAAATGCAAATGGTTCAGTTTTTCCATTCTATCTTGGAGACAATATTTACTCATTTCTAGCTGTTGACAGTGACGCATTTTCAAACACAAGATTATAAATAGTTAAGACAACATGTAAGGAAAGGGTGGCTGTTTACTTAGGTTTTAAAGTGTTTGAAGGTTTAGTAATTTGACTTACACCAGCTTTTACGAAAGCCGTTTGTTTGTTTTTTTTTAACCCAAAACAATGCTGATACTAAGCTGTATGAATGCCATACATTTATATACTTAATAATGCTGTCTAAATAAGTTGAATCAACCTGAATGCCTCCAGTGAACCACATTTAGTGAAGCTCTACATCAAAAAGAAGGTGCTCCTGATGTATTAGTGAGCAAAATGCTGTAAACAATAAAGGGAAGTGATTACCTAAAAGTCCACATAACACATGCTTATTTAAAGTCCATAAACTTAGAAAACTGTTATCATCATGGCTACATAATTAGATACAGAGTCTCTGTATGAAAAGGGGTCTTTTACAACTACATTTCCTCTAGTTTGAACACAAGTATGAACATATTAATGTCTTCCTTCCTTTGCATGAAATAACTTTCCATAATGTTGGCTGTGACTAAAAATAGGCATATTTACAAAGATCTTAAAAACCATACATTCTTACTGATAAACTGATCCAGGCTCAAAAATGAATGTTTGAGGAGTAACTCTCTTTGTGACTGCGAGTTACCAACAGTGTGTAGGATCCTCTTATTGGTTTTGGTGAAATTCAAATTGAGTAAATGTATGTCAATGTGGGTGCAGTCTGGAAAATGGCAAAATGCTTCAATCAGGGCAAAAATAACAAATAACGCCACCTAGTGTGAGGCTGATCACCACACAAAACACTTGAACAAAGCCATGGAGGCCACAGATGGATGCCCCTCATAAAGGGAATGCTGAGGTCAGGGGGGGACAGTGCTGACAGATGCTGAATGCCATCACACTCCTTAAAGTAAGCAACAACTGAACTAGCAACACTAGACATATAACAGTGTGAAACATTATTGCACTAATAGTGTGAAAAGATATTCATTAGTATGTCCAAATAAATAAAAAAAATTAAAAAATAGCAGACTGTACCTTTCCACCTATCCGGACCTGTGCCTGAAGTTTGGCGAGCTTCTCTTGGTTCATAGTGTTCTGCTGGAAGAAAAGAATAACACGTTATGATCATATTACCAGGCTTAATATATATAAAAGCAATGGACAAACAGAAATTACAGGTTTCACGGGTGAGAAACCAGCATATATTTTTTATTGCGCACGTGATTTCAAGTTGAAACGCGATAGACAGTACAAGTTGGGCAATCAGAGCTATATTAATCCACATTTCCACACATCGGTACTAAGAGCTAGCAGACAGCTAACAGATCAAATGACAACTATACTGAAGCCATACTGACGGTAGACCAACATAAATTAAGTAAAGTGATAAAGAAAAGTATCTGGAACCAAATTCCAAAATGTAATTTAGCTACGACTAACGGAGCTAACTGCTAACTAGTTGGGTGCCGTTAGGTAACTAGCAAAAAGGCTAATTTAGCATAGTGGCTAAAGGAACAAGATAAACGAACTGGAATTCTAGTTCCTGGCGAGGAAAACAGCGGACGTCGATTACAAATCAAACGATGAAACAAAACAACTCAGATGTAAACCACAAAATGAAATCGTTTTTTACCTTTTAAAAGGAATTAACTGACAATCGGTTGGACTGTTCTTGCTACTAATGAGACTGGAGCAGCGCAGCTTAAACCCGCGTCAAGCAGCAGCAATAAAACACACTTCCTTCAAAGAATGTCAGAATAAAATCAGCATGTCTCACAAACGGTATATTTATGACTTATAAATAGAATGTGTTAACTCGTAAGGTGGTAACATATATATCTTATTAAATTCATTTGGGAATGACACGTTAAATACCTGATTGAGTATGCTTGTGAACTATTTTTCTGGCTTTTAAACGTTTGTTTTCATGATAGTTTCCGGTTGTTCTCTTACTTTTCGTTGTCTAACTTGACCATTAAAGCCGCAGACAGGAGCACGCGGTTATCTGGATATGACGTAATGCGAACAGCCGTGCTGACCAATCGGAAGAGGAGGAGGGAGGGGCACACACGCGACCTTATTGGACATTACTTTTACTGTGAAATTCCACTAGTTGCACATCCGGGTCTCCGATTAACCCGAACAGTCACTGCAGCTACCTTGTAACCAATAGCTGTGTGGAAAAGGCCAGTCAAAATGCAAACGTTTCTTGTAAACATCGCATTATTTTCGTCTCTGCAGGTTTTGTTGTCTTTGACGTGTTTTCAACAGGTTGTCGACGCAGCCAGCGGGAAAGGTGAGTTCATATTTTGAGTTGATTTACATTCAGGAGCTAGCATGAGCCGGCTAGCTCCCCGCTAGAGAAGAGCTAGTTGTCTTTGTATCAGCATCCTGGATCACAAACCTGTATCCTGGAAAGGTAATTTAATAAGGGAGACGAAGCGTCCATTAATAATGATAATAATGATAATAATTTAATAATAACTAATACATCGATTATTAATCTCCACCTTTTCAGATGCCGCCAATACTACTTTACAGTCATGCCATCTTATTAGTTGAACGTTAAAGTTAAATGTTATCATTTTGAGATTGCATTAAGATCTTTACTCAGCCACAAGCATTTATAAAAACATAATTTTCCCCCTATTATATTCAGAATATAATCAATATGCGTATATTGAATAAACAACTTAAGATGTAAATGCATTAGACACATATGAATTAATGTGCAAGAGTACAAGTTGTAATCATTTACAAGCCATAAAAACAACTTTACAGGAAGGTGCATCAGTGTCACTATTTTACAAATTACAAGCATAGAAGTATGACTGGACAATATGACTGGAAAACAAATGTATTACAGATGCAACAGACTATTCCTTTATTTATTATTGGTGATGTTTTTGGTTATTTTCAAGATGAATCGATTAGTTAAACTTTTTAAAGTGGGGAAAAAAGATCATCCTAGTTTCTTAAAGCTCAGGTTAATGTCTTTAAATGCCTTGCTTTGCCAGAAACAAAACCCATACATTTTTAGAATAATTATGTATCATGTGTCAGAATTTTCTGCCATTTTTACATTGAAAATGACTATAATGATTAACTAGTTATCAGTTATCAGTATTTTTCTATTGATCAACTAATCGATCGGTTGTCAACCATCGCAGCTCATAATTGTATTAACTGTATCAAGGGTTGAATCCCATTGCAAGGAGAAAATGAAGTGCACTACTCAAAATTAGTAAGGGCTATGCCTGCATATGTGCATGTGCAATAAAAGTCATTTTGAATATGGTGCATTATTCATTCACAAAACACAAAAGAAAAATTCCAATATGTCACAGGAGTGTTCACACAAGAGTTCTTATCTCCCTTCATATTAAATTACCACCATTCATTTGTGTTTGTCACAGTTTGCTCACAGTTCTTTGTATTGATGTGTATTCAGGGCAGACCCACCCTGTTGTAGAAACATAATACTAGCTACACAATGCGAGTGTGCTCAATAATCCTTTCTCCCCACAGGGTTTGGAGATAACATCCACTGGAGGACGCTGGATGATGGCAAGAAGGAAGCAGAGGCCAGGTCAGTTCACACTTCCTGTCACCTTTTGTGCAAACATTCACCTCGAGGGAGGCCTAAATCCTCCACGTCTGCATTTCCACTCCAGACAGACATGTTGATACCAGTCGCTTGTTGTTGATGATTTTTCATCACGAGGGTTTAATTATTTTTTACTTAAGTGTCAGTCATGACAATCAAAGTAGTTTTCAGTGTTCCCTTGCTCACATATGATCTTGACTCATTTTTCTTTACGTGTGTCTGCAATGACAGTGGGCTGCCAATCATGCTCATCATCCACAAGAGCTGGTGTGGAGCCTGCAAAGGTAAAAGATTTTTTCCCCTTTCTTTATACAAACACGAGGTCAGGAACTTTACTGTTACGTCTCAAAAAACCTGTTATGTGCCCACTCTATCTGTGTGTAAATGACAAAAAGCCATTACTGAAACAAATAGTTAATAGATAGATAATAAGCAAACAATAATTTGTTTGTTAAAATAATGACATTTTTTATCAAGACACAGGACCAGCACTGTATTGTGCTGATATCCATTATGATTATGACAGGATTTGATGTAAATAGAAGAAACTGTAAATGATAATTGCATTGTGTTGCCTCCACAACAGCACTGAAGCCCAAATTCGCCGAGTCCAAGGAAATCTCCGAGCTTGCACACAACTTTGTCATGATCAACCTGGAGGTGAGGACATGTTTAATGTATTTCTAAGTTAATCGGATTATTATTTTAAATCAGTTGTAATTTGGGGATGATTGTGCTAAACTGAATATACATGTACGTTATCAGGGGGATGAGATTTGTTCCCAGGCTTGTAGATGATAAGTTATCTCCTATTTGAACAGGATGAGGAGGAGCCAAAGGATGACGCCTTCAGCCCCGATGGTGGATACATTCCTCGGATTCTTTTCCTGGGTACGGAGGGGGTTGAGTCACGCTTCATGTAAACAGTTTGTGGGATTCCTTTGGACAGACTAATTGCACAGTTACCCCCGAAAAATATGCTGTGCCCGATAAGAGTTTCAGTCGGCTGGACTTGAGTTTCACCGGCATGTTTTTGTCTTGATGACAGTACAGTTAAAAGGCCAAGATGTTGCACTTTTTTTCAGAATTTCTCAGAGCAATTGGAGGCAAACCACCTCAATGATTTGGAAAGTAACTGTAATTCCTAGTGGAGAACACATAGATAAAGATATTGAAACAAGAACATTTCAAACGTGTGTAAAATAATTAATAAAAGGTAGAAATAATCAAGCTTTGATTGGAGGAATGCAAAATCAAGCATCAAATATCACCTGTTTGTTGTGTTAAATACAACATGGGTGTAGTGTGTAAATATTAAAGAAACACATCACAGGAATATTGTGCCTCAGTGTAGAAATGTAATATTAAAGTACTTGAGAAATGAATGTAACATCAGGCTTAAACTAAATTACTTCCCAGATTCGATGGTTCCTTTAGTGAAAAAAGCTTGTTGTGTGTTGTTTATCTGATCTTCCTTTTCCAGTTAACTGAATATAATATCTTTTATTGAAAAAGGACCCTCCCACCAATAACCAATTATTTGATAGACGAAAGTGAATCGGCAGCAAAACATGCACAAAATGTTCTGCTTCCAGATTGTCAAATGCCAATATTAGCCGGTTTTCTTGGTCCTCATTGATAATAATTGATTTTGGACTAAAAGCTGGACAAAACAAGCAATTTGAAGATGTTAGATTGGGCTGAGAGTTGCTAGGAGCATTTTTTGAACCAGAATAATTAATCACCCCTGAAATAATTATTGAGATACTTTTATTAAAATAGCAATAGGTAGCCCTGTATTGTTTGGATTGCTTCAGATTTTAAGAGGCTGGGCTTTGTTGGCTATTTGAATACTTCAGTTTCAACTTCAGGGAGTTGTTTAATTATTTTCTAACATTTCATTGACATGAATAATTTATGAAATAATCCAACCATAACCCAAATATTTTGGAGAATTGATTAAGAAAACAATGACTAGTTGCAGCCCTGTATTGTTTTGTTTGAGTCAGCCAGTCATTTGCTGGTTTTCTTAGTCTTCTATAATAATAAGTTGATGGCTTTCTAATTGGACTTTGGGGAGTTTTTGCAAAGAAATGTAATTATTGACGATAACACTTGTCAGATGAATTTGTAAAGAGTTTGGATTTCAGCTGTGTTTTGCCTTGACCAAACCCTTTATTCGACCCTTGCAGATCCCAGCGGCAAAGTCCATCCTGAAATCACCAACAAGAATGGAAATCCAAACTACAAGTATTTCTACAGCAATGCAGATCAAGGTAACATCCAGATTATCATCATTTACCTGGAAAATCGGATTTTATGATGCAATACAGCTGCCTTGAGCTCAATGAATATGTAAGTTCCCTTTTTTAAAAGTAGCTGATGATGATGTTTTTTTGTTTTTGTTTTTCTCATCTTCCTCTTGCTAAGTTGTGTCTGGTATGAAAGAGGCTCAGGAGAAGCTGACGGGCGACGCCTTCAAGCACGGTCACACTGGAGACGAGCTGTGAGGAGGTGGACGCGGTCAACAGGCAGTAAGGGCTACACTTCCTCCACCTGAGGCGGTGCTTCAAAACGCCCTGTAACATCCCCAAACAAACCTCCACCTCCCACCCACTAATGTGTGAGGGTCCGTCTCACTGACAGAACAAAGCCAATCATTAGAAAGGACCTCGATTCTCCAGTTCTGCTTTTTGTCCTGTGAAGTTTTTACCAACACTACAACTCAATTTCCTGTCACAGTCTGTGTTTTAAAACATGTATATTTGTAACTACTGTTAATTAAATGCCATGTACTGTACCAACTGTCTGTAGAGGATATAACCAACTCAAGCTAGCCAAGTTAACTGTTTCTAACTCGCACTTGATGTCTAGAAATTGCCAAGTTTTCAAGTAATTTGCCTTTTTTGTGTCACCGGGCAACCACGAAAGTGTTTATTTTAGACATCTTACACTGTAGACGACATGAAATTCATCTTAACCAGTAGAATCATGTTTCACCGCCAACAGCAATGACACTCAGTACTTCCTATTAGACAAGATAATATTTTAACACCCTCAGTGATGTGCTTCCAAAGATCCTCTACAGTATGTTCAATCTATCTGTGACTTTACCATGAACTACAACATGGACTCTGTACTTCTCTTTTTTCTTTAAGATATTATTCATTGAATCCTGCCAATGTATGTATACTTGCTGTAATAGCTGTATCTACATAATTGTTTTTTCTTTTCTTTTTTTTTCAGTTCTGAGTTCTGTTTAACTACTTGTGAAGTGACACCACCAGGGCTGCAATTAATGATTATTTTCTCGATAAATCGATTAGTTGCTTTTGATATAAAATAGCAGAAAAGGGATGATCAGTTGACCTTGAGGGTCTTGTGTTGTCCACAATGCAAATATATTCAGTTTACTGTGGTAGAGGAGTAAAGTAAACAAGAAACATTGACATTTGAGGAGCTAGAGTCAGAATTGGTTTTTTTTTCCCCTTAAAAATTACTCAAACTGATCAAGAGATTATCAAAATAGTTGGTGCTTCATTTTAGAGCGTAAACTAATCGATTAATCGTTGCAACTCTAGACACAATTCTTTTTTTCTTGTCAGCCTTGTTAAACTCTTTGAATGAGGGATGAAAATTGGTTAAGTGTCTTGATGTATTTTATACATGTACACAGCCAAGTGTGCAAATAAAGTTTGTTGTACTGAGTTGTTTGTGTTTATTGTTGTCCTGGCATATTTACAGTGGGATAGGATTTTTTTTTGCATTTTATGCATTTTTAATTGCTCAGGAAATAATCCATGCATGGACAAAACAAATCAGGCTTATTATTAATTTAAGGCTATATACTTAAAAACATAAAATAATAAGTCCAACAACCAACAAGTAAAATGTCACAGATTTGTCCCCCTTCTGTTTCTGCCATTACAGCCTCTTATAGCCAGGTGAAGTCAGAAAAGTCAGTGAGAGCTGAAGGCTTAATGCGACATTCCAACATTCCAGGGGTGTATTCATGTTGGAATGTGGAAGCAACTTGGATTTTTTGTCGTTCAGAACATTTTAAACATGTTGTTAGTCGTTTCTGGTAGTTGAGTGACAAGGAAGAGCACAATGTAGACTCAGCAACTCGTGCACCAAAATGTTCTCAGACTTGACAGGGTGTTCATGTGAATCTCTTTTCCGATTATTCCATCACAACGTGGATTATGGGCCTGTGAGTGAGTAGAAGTGGGGAATGTTGAGCCTTGGCAGAAGTGTACACTTTACCAAGTGCCAGTGTAGTTATGAGAGAGATGCATTCACGACACAGCTGTAAACAGTACATCAAATTTTATTGTCTATCCAACAACAGTGATCCCTTATGGTTTGTCAAACAATATGTGACTGCTGCGAGCAACAGTAGGTGGAGTCACCATTTAAACTCAGTTTGACAGTGATTTAAATAGTGCTGTTACATTAATGCGAGTGCATTTATTCATTTAAGACATTGAATTGCAATTGATCCCATTCCAGACACAGTCTTATAAATGGCTTATTCAGGAAAGACGCTTCTTTCATACCGAGCCACATCTCAGAGTAAAAATGTCTTACAGCATATGATTTTTCATGATAAAATAAATTACAAGAAAAAAATAAGCGTGCATTTCTAAAAAAAAAAAGCCTCATATCATGACATGCTAACAGCGCTAACAGACTAGAACAACTTGACAAACATAAGGAATGTTGGTGGAACGAGAGTCATCCTTTGCTAAAGGCATTGAAAGATAAAACTCTGCATTGCATGGATGAAAGGCTAGAGCACAAAGAAGAGTTTTGAGAAAAATCACAAGGTAAACAAACATGGATGTGAACGTGGCCAAAAGCTCTGACATCTTTCCACCGTGAGGTCATTTAAAAGATTTTAAAATACAGGAGGGAAATAAAATGAAGCCCGAGAGGGAAAGAAATATTGCTACAATCTCTATAATTACACTAATTACACAATGCTGCTGCTGCTGTAAAATCAGCAACACTTTCACATATAAAAAAAGCCTATAAAAAGCTGTGTGACACATCTGCATATTCAAAATGACACAGCAATAAAAGTGTGATTAAAACTCTGATTGAAAGTTTAAGTTGTGCACATTCAGAACCAGTGTTGACTAGGTTTACTGCTCAGACAGACAAGCAGCATCACGAGCTCGTAAGATGCAGCTACATCACGTGATCATTGCTCAAAGAGGGGGTACAAAAGGTTTACACAACATCTGGAATTAATCCCCAGCTCTTTAGCAAGCAGGAGGCCTCTCCGGTGTCAGAAACTACATTCCACATTTCATGGATATCTTTACAAGATTACACTGAAACGCTGACGTGCTTAATTCCATCTGTGAACCCGCTTGGCTGTCGATTTAAGAGGCTCTATCCATCCGCCCCCGTTTGTGCTGGTGTAAGTTTGTCCAGTTTGCTTCTGAGGATATGAAAAGGTGACTGGAGGAAGTGTGTATGTATGTGTGTGTGTGTGTGTGTGTGTTTGAGGGGGGCAGGAGGAACTTAAAACTTAAAATCTTCCCTGCTTGGCGTCTCCGATGGCCCCCCAGACGTCAAAGACAAACTCGTCGGGGAAGGCGAAGTCTCCGAGGGTCTCGTCCAACGCCATGGCGAATTCATCCGGGTTCTTCTTGTCGCGGCCAACCTCAACCATGGTAGCAGCTGGACGGAGAAAAGTAGAATACTTCAAGTTCAATTAAGAGCCAGGAAATCCTTTCACCCTCAGGAAAAGCTCTTCATTTTATCAGTGAAGTATTCCCATCTGCGCCATCAGCACAAATAACGTCCCCTGTACAAAGCTGTTATTTTTCTAATCTATTTGTATCTGTTTTCCAGCAGTGGGTTCCATCTCCAACAGTTGACTCATGATTTCACGGACGTCCTGAACATTAAAAGTTTGTCCATATCAAAACTAAGGATACGGCAAACAACCAATATGAAGGCTCAGCTACAGCAAGTAGCCTCGGCGACTGTTCTCACTCTCAGAAACGGGACATTATGGTACTTTATCTGTCTTTGAAAACTAAACAAATACTGAAAATTGCTGGTGCAACTGAAAGACTGCAGAAGTGAAGTTAAACAAGCTGTCGGGATAGCAACTTCACAAATTTGTGTTTGAGGGGCCACATTGGCTAAACAGAGACTGAGGGATTGTATAGAAGCATTTTGGATACACAAGGAATGACCAGGGGGTTGTTCAAGAAGACATATCAGCAAAACTTGCTAATAAAAAGTTGCTGTTATTCATTATTTTCTTCTGTATTATTAGATTACTGTTTTATCTCCGAAAGGCAGCAACTGTTGAAAACACAAGCCAAATAAGAAGTGTTGTGGGGACACAGTATTTCACAGTAAGAGTGCATAATATACATCAGGGTTAATACTTTCACACCACTCACCGAGTTCAGTGTCTCTGATGCCCATGTAGCTCTCCAGGAGGTCGTCCACTTTCTTCACCGCCTTCTCCTCAAATTCTGTTGGCTAGGAAAAAACACAAAACAATTCAGATTCAATCATTCAGTTTCTCAGCTTTAATGTGTTTTTGTTGCCGTTATGTTCTTGCACCGCAGTAATAATATAATTCGGAGATCAATCTCACTCTTTATTATCCAGATCTGGGGGACAAACAGTGCGTGTAGATTAGGTGATAATGTCAGGAGAAGTATACACCGCTTTTATCAATCTTAAATAACCTTAAAGATTATATCAGGAGCAAATAAGAGACAATCTCTGAACAGTCTTTATAATAGTGTCAACAGTTCCACATCCAAAATATAATATGTAAATGCACAATAAAGAGTGCCGACCTGATCCTTTCTATGGTATTTTAAGAAGTTACATCCATCTTCACTGCTATGTCATCTTGCTCAATGTCCTGCCAACAGATTGGCTCACAAGTTGTAGCCCATCAACGCTGAAGGCTACTGTGCTTGACGAGCATAACAGGATTCAGGCACGCTTGACGTCTATTATGACAACCATGACCAGTTCCCGTTAGGCCGCTGAAAATGCCCAAAGTCACAAATCAAAAACACAGCATCCATCTGCCTTGTCTGACTTGTCATTGCAACTGTGATGACATTCATAGAATTATTGCTTTAAAAAGCAGCAGCTTCATAAAAGATTGTACTTCACACTATGATCGTTGAATTTTCACATCAGTCCTCGCTTCACGCGCATTCTGAACGTACAGATCAAACACGTTCTGTTACGACCCTTTCTTCCACCGATTCCCTTGAGAGCCTCACCTCGTCCTCTACAGTAGCTGGGCCCTTGGAGCGAAGTCTCAGCGTCCCCCTCCCTGTGCCGATCTTGTTGTCACTGGCAGGTTTGGCACCCTTCGACCTGGGCTCAAGCATTTCTATTAATCAGAACAGAACACAATGTAACATAAAGTCAGGTTTATTATTATTTACAGTCATGTTGCTGAACGGACATCACACTCTTTGCTGCTTGATCGTTCGCTCGAGCTCTTTATCAGTCAAGCTAAGAATTGTGTAGAGTTCCCAGGCGACATGCATTACTGTTTTTTTTATCTACGTATATAATCACAAGTGAACATACTCTTGTCTTATAACATTTTACTGAGAGAAAAGCAGCACTGTCTCACCATAATTTTAAACAAAGGTAAGATTTGACCTTTTCAGAGCATATCTCAATGTTCAGTGTTTTCTGTTTTTCTCATCATGCAAATGAACTCATGCATCCTTGTGTCCTGGCCCCCATGCTGACAAACGCTGCAGCACAAGATTCTCCCTGGATGTGTCTACTGACTGAATGCTGAAGGTGAACGTGTTGTCCTTTTACCATCTGGGGCAGTTATGCAACATGTTGCCTCACCTACACTTTTTCTGCATCTTCTTTTTTTACTCACCAAAAGCCTTCATGGGCTCGACCAGTTTGAGGGTAAAGGACTTGTCTCTGGGCAGCTCCTTGAGCATGCGGGCGACCTCATAATGTCGCGTCCCGACGATGTTCCGTCCGTTAATGGACTCTACGTGGTCACCCACACAGATAACCTTCACTCCGTCCGCAACGCTGCCGTCTTTGATACGCTGCGGAGAAAAGATTGAAAGAGAAGAAATGTAATTAAAGTAGGAGAAACAGCACACAAGGCAAAAATACAGATCAAAATAGGAGAGGAAACAAACCAAGAATGGGTTTGACTGTTCATCTGTGCACAAAACATCCAAGGCAATACTTAACGACTCTACTGTATTTGCTCTTTCATCATGTTATACCAGAACCGCTTGCATGGCAGAGTACAAAAATAGTTATTAAATTAGCTCCCATGAAAAGTTAAATAGCACTGTTTGTTTCTGTTCCAGACTTCAAACACTTTAAAAAAGGAAACAAACATTTGTGATGCAAATATATCCTCCGTACCAGCTTAGGAGCATCTGCACTGCACAGCTTTGAGAGTTTATAAATATGAATAATACTTTCCTGGGCTTTTTCTCCACAGGAAGACAAAATGCTTTATAGGGAGGCATTTCATTTCTTTTGAATTAATTTCTTTTGAGATAAAGTTAAAAGTAGACCTGATAAATGCAACTTGATCTGCATTTTACTCCTCAATAGGTGACTTCATGAGATGGTGTAAAAACATCTTAGCTGCATCAGATGAGACTTTTTAGATTAAGACGATGGAAGACATGAAGCAGTTTAATCCTCCAGACATCAAAGGTTAAACATGAATACAACAGTGGAAGTTAGCCCAGCTTGTTTGATATTCTATTCAGAAGAAGAAGCAGCATCTTTAACAGTTCAAATACTATAACACCTATCTGAGCACCGACCTGAGGCTGCGGTGTCTCATAAACACTGGCATCTAATCTGGATGCAGTGCTGTACTGCATCACACGATGGCACATGTGAGCACTTTGTTATGGTGGAGTAAAATGACTGATACCAAATAAGCTCATTACAGGAGTCCACATCAACAGAAGGAACATACCAAGAAGAATTATGATTTCCACTCAGAAAGTGAAAGCCTTTGAATATGGTATGAAAACAAGTTGAGCTGAAGCAAAACATCCATTAACAAACTGTTGATTTGGACATGCTGTGATATCCACAGTAAGGTTATTGATCTTGAATCAAAATGCCCAGAAGGTTTCTCTTGAGCAAGAAACAGCTGTCTGAATGATGGAATTAATATTCGACTTCAAAGCTGCACTCTGTAGCTTTTGAGCTTGTATTACTATCTTAATAATATTGGAAATATGGCTTTTCTGTTTGAATTTCCTATCCTATAACTACACAGTGCACCCTTAATAAACCTGCATTTATTTACAGCTTCATTAAACAACAGAAAATCAAGCGCTGCCAAGTATAATAATCAGATCATCTTTTAGGAAAACTTTGAGAGACTGCTCATGTGTCGTGTCAACAAGCGATTCTGCCCTGGCAAGTGTTGGTGCCTCTGAAGTTCCTGTGATGTTGACCAAAAATGTCAGCTTTTGTTCTTAAAAATAAAACTTGAGTTGAGAGGCTTCTTTCTGCTGGCATGTGAATTTTTGTAGGCTATTATATTTTGTTTCATGTACACCATATGTTGATTTATTTAATGCTGAGTTAAATGAGTATAAGGAGTATACGTAGTTGCTAAAGCTACTTTTTTCGCAGTAGTTTGTTCACACTACTGCCAGGCTGAACCGCATGTAGTTTTACAAGCTACACTTGCAAAGTAGCTTCTCCAACACTGTACATTAATTACTTTGTTTACCTCACCTCATTTGTGCTTACACATTTTATGTAACCTGACACCACTGTGACTAATGAAGTGAAATCAAGGCCGACCAGTTTCTACTCACCTTTATGAAGGCGTATCCCGCTCCGTTGTCGGTGATGGTGAGGCCGAGAGCGTCTTCAGATTTATAGACCTCCACCTCCTTCTTGATCCCTTTAATGTGGGCGAAGATGAAATCCTCGAGACCGATCTGACCACCCAGCAGCTTGTCCATGTCGATCTTGTGGGTGTTTAGGGTGCAGAACAGGATCTGAAAACACACAGGCAGACATATAGCAGGCTGGTATACACTAAAATGTGCAAATATAAAGAAATACACAGGGGCTGGGCAATATATTGGTGTTATCTCAGTTTTGTGATATGAAACAAAAAAACATCAGTTTGTCTGGACAGGTGATCTGAGCAGAGGGGGAGTGAAACTATGAATCTACAGGGGATATCACACTATCGCCTCTTGGCAGTTCACAGCGATATTATTAAACACAGTGGCCAGGGCTTGCTGGTTAGCATGCTTACTCCAGTAAACACCTCTACAACACAATACATAGACGTCTTTGACATAATGTCAACACGAGTTTCTTCACGCTAAACAAAAATTCTGGCCTTACAAATCCTTTACATCACCTTACACTGAGCTAGAGCTAGTTTGACAGTCTAAAAACTTTCTATCAGGAACTGAATAAAATGAAAAAACACTGCTCATCATTTGTCTTTTAGAAAAAAAAGAGGATGAAAGAGGCCCTGCTGTGAAGGAAAACCCCAGAAACGCCTGCGCCTTTGATATACAATCAAAAAAAGAAAATCATTTTTAGCCACAGTTTGAAAACTGAGCCAGACTCAAAAATAAATGTGTTTGATTGCAGATGACAGAGCACTGCTTCAGTATGCTAAATACAGGAATCACCAGGGAGCTCCGTTTTTATCGCAGCAGCCAAGTAACGCAGTTATGCCCTCTGCCACCCCACTCGTTTCATCAGTGTGTGTTGTCAGAGCTGTGTTCTCAGTCCTGAGGCCGGGCCAGCCTGTGATGAAGCAAACGGGGAAGATGACCTTTCCTCCTGAGCCAGATCTGTTGAAATCTGGCTTCACACCTTGTGGCTGCCACGTCTTGGCAGGACGGAGGGAGGGAGGAAATATGATCTCCAGGAACACGATACACGGTTGGCCTGATTTAACAGCACTTTAAACAGAGACTGGACAGTGAAACCAGCAGCATGAGACCGGTGGATGTGAATCATTTATTCAACTCTAGAAGGACATGTAGTCTTACTTTTAGATTTACTGATATAAGTTATGCCCATATGCAATTTCTGCTCCAATTTTGGTTGTTGGATCAGCTTCCTGGTAGGGCCTTTTCAGAAATACCCACAGGATTTGCAGCTAACTTCCATTAGAGAGGGATTGATTCATGCTGGTTCATCAGGAGGATGACCTTTGTGCACCAATCAGGCTCTGGCAGCGAGGCCTGCCTTGTTTGGGCCTTGTTTTTTTTCCTGTGTACCAACAGGCGCTGTTCACTCACACATAGGCAGACATGGCCTCATGCGTTGCCTTGGGTTACCAGACTATAAAAGAATGAGATTATAATGGAGGGAGGCCGCGAGAGGAGAAAAGAGGAGAAGAGGAGGCGACGACTGAGGCGAGGGAGGGGTGTACTGTAGCTGAAATTCATGGCTCTCTCTCGTTCCTTTCTTTTTCCATAACAGTCTCCCCCTCTTGCCTCCCCCCTTTAGGCCAGGGCATTACCCAAGAGCGAGTGGGAGGAACAGCAGCGGACGCCTACACCCGGTTACCAAGGCTGCCGACTACATTAAGCACGTTCTCTGCGACAGGCAGCTCTCAGCACTCCTCTCCTCCTGCTGGGCTACCAGCCGCAGCGTGTTCACGCCGCCGGCCGGGTGCAGCTGGGATGCAGCGAGCAGTGTCACACTCTCTCTCTCTCTCTCACACACACACACACACACACACTGCAGTGTCAGTGACTGCTTCTCCTTCTAACAACCTGACTCACTAAAACAGACACTACACCTCCCACTGCCTGTGCCACGCTGACCAAAACCTTGATAACCACATTGAAAAGGGCAAGTGAAAGGAGATGCACTGCAATCTGTTTGGAGTCAAAGACAGCACTATTCATGGGTCAATGCCTTCATAAATTAATAAAGAGGCACAAGAGGAGAAAAAACAGACATAACAGACTTGAGTTTGGAGTAGAGCTCAACGACGTGCAAAAAAGGTCATATTTCGATTATTCTAACAGACCAATTTCAGAGGGAATGACACATTTTCCATTGCATTTTTACTGAAAAAAAAGAAGTGATGACATTTGTCTGTCACCAACAAACATGTTCCCCAACGTGTGCAGCACCAACAAACACTAAATTCATGAGGGTACGTTGCTACTCATTTTACTTTTATCAAAAAAATACCAGTTCCTTGCAATTTGGATTTGGATATATTGCACTTGGCCTTTTTGTGATTTTGATAATCTATTGATTAAATGTTCAATCCTAGTTTGGAGCTAATAATCACTAAGTAATTTGTATAGATGCAGCTTAGTTCCTCCATCCCCCTCCAGTTTTAGTTTTTGAACACATAAAAATGCTGTTAGTTTGTTCTTTATCCACAGAAAGTTATTATCAATATTTCCAGACAGAAGTGTTTGTGGTAGGGACCCATTCAGCTTGTGAAAAAATAATAACAGCTCTTTTCTCATGATCTGAAGCCCAAGGAGGAGCTGAAGGAAACACATTGTTCTTGTCAGTGTTAATAAAAGACTCGTGATGAATATATTACATATTGGTTGAGTGTGCAGTCTCTGCCACAAACACTTGTGATTTGTTTTTGTTCTGATTACGTGTTCATCTCAAAGTTGCCAGCACCGCCGTACATGCTGGGCACAAAGCTTTCTTTTCTTTCTCCTCACAAATATTTTTATTTCAAGTTGTTTGCTGGTGAACACAAGATGTCCTCTACTTCACTGTGAGGACCATTTTAAGCGGAGGAGGACTTTTGAGGAAAACAAGCCGTTACATCACACAGCAAAGGCTATGAATTTAATGTATGAGACAACAGTTTAAACAGTCAATCTACAATGAGATGAGATGCGTTAGGATCTTTCTGATTCAGCTCTGATTTGTACCTTACTTGATTACAACTCCACTATATTTTAGAGGTAAATATTGTACTTTTGACCTCAACACATCTATTTTCTAATTGAGGATTTTCCGCATGTATATCACACTGTAAATTCATACCACATACTACATCTTATATATGGGATAACATAACTTAATAAAAATAACACTTCTTTATAGATATACAATAGTAAAATTCTATAAAAACATGCAATAATAATAATAATAATAATGCTGTGCATTTGGGATGCGAAATATTGATTTTCTTTTTCCCCACCTAAACCAATAATAACCTGCTCCTAATAGCTAATACAGATAAGATAACCAATGGTTTCACATTTCTTTTAAAGCTAAACTAACCTGTAGTTCATGCACACCTATAGGTAAGAAAGGCTGAGATGTACTGTGCAAATATGGATGATTTAATACTCTATTGCTCTAATTGGGGCTGGGCGATATGGCCTTAAAATTCTAAATGACATGACAAATGACATCCCTTTACTGTAATGCAGCCTTTAAACCAGGAAAGACAAAGCTAAGTTATGTCATATGATGATATCTAACATCTAAGACAATCTACAGTCTCATGTCACAATACGTAATATTGATAAAAACGTTTACTAGTAATCGAGTATAATCAAACACTGGAGTATTTTTACTCATACAGGAAACAGGGTAAGAGAGGGGGGTCCCCTGCAGGGCCTCGGCACAGGGGTCGCGCGCTACTGACTGAGCTAAGCGGCGTCCCAAGCGACAAGTTGATTAATTGATAGGTGTATAACATAGATCAAGACAACTAATCATCTTTCTTTCATCTTAGACTGTTGGTCAGACAGAAATCATAAGTCATGAATAAAATAGCTGAAGATGTTACCTTGGGCTCTGGATAATTGTACAGGGTATTGTTTTTGCAAATTTATGGCATTTTATAATCTAAGTGACTGAATGGTTTTAAGTGTTCAAATGAGAACTCTATTATTATATGTAACATTTTGAGGCACTTTTGTTCTTTTAGCCTGTATTAATAGTTCCTCATCTGTAATAATATACTGCCATTTCACAAAATGAGGGGCTTTGTAAGGCAGACATGGTACAATATTTTAACAGTATAAGAACTGATAGTGAATCTCTGAAATCTCCGCCTACGTGTATTCTCTTCAGAGATCACTCCTCCTGCCTGTGTTTGAGGAAAGTAAAGGCAAGACAAATACAGACTTTAATTGGATATCCCTCTGACTGATGCCCTCCATTAAAGCAGTGTTGACCAAAAGCTTGGGAAACCTGTTTCGTTGGCAACTGAACCGCTGTCCATAAACAGCCTATTTTAACAGAGGAAAAGAAGGTTAGAAAGATTAAAGAGACTTATCATACTGTGGGGGATTACTCAGGTGTAACAGCAAAATAATGTTTTTTTTCCTCATTTTTTCCTGTCTTCATCTACTGTTATCTCTGTGTCAGATGTTTTTATTAGTTAACAGGGAGTGCTGATGTAAGCTGTGTGTGTTGTGGCGTGGCTCCGTTCTCAACAGGATATCACATTCATCAGCATTTCAGCGTGTGCAATCATTAACCTAAATGCGGATGTGAGAATGACGGCAGAGAGGTGTTTCATACAGGTGGCTCAGAAAAGTCACTAGTTATCATTTTCATTTGTGATGTCTTCAAACTGCTCCTTAAAAAAAAACAAAAAAAAACAAAACACAAAAACTCTTAAATTACCATCATAAATGACAAACAAAAGCAGCAAATCTCCATATTCAAGAATCTGTAACAAGCACATGTTGGACATTTTTCTTCTTGATAAATAATTTAAACAACTAATTGTTTATCAAAATAGTTGCAGATTAATGTTATTTTGATAGACTGATCAATTAATCAATTTATTAGTGCTGCTCTAAAGCAGAGCATATCATGAAAGCTTGTCTTGAATGAGCCTGACAGTCGACTGAGGTTAATGTGTTTCATTAAGAGTGAATGTGATCCTGTTTTTCATGACCTTGGACATTAACGCTAATTACATCAATTCTCACAGTGAAGGAAACCTGATATGTCACTCGGACATGTGACATAAATGCCTTCATGTGACAAGCAAAACCTTCAGAGTTTTTAATGGACAGATCTCTGGGTGTCTATTAGTTTCAAGTCACATTTAAAAAGGAAGAATGTGTGATGACATTCTGCTCACTATAAGGCTCCTGTTATATACCTGCCATCAACAAGCGTCTCAAAATGCATCTCGAGTGACCACGTCGCGATCAGACCTCACTTCCCTGCTCTATACGCAAATCAACACTTACACCAACAACAATTGCACACAATGTTTTCTCCAGTAAAGAAAGAACTAAACGTATAACTTTTGCTGAATGAACAAGAAGGCCCAAGTAATTGCAGTTCATAGTTGTGTAGTGTAGTTATAGTTTTACAGTTACAGTTTTATGTTTATAACGTTTCTCCTCAATACTTAGCTCACAAAATTCATGCATCATGTTAAATGCTGACGTTGACAGTTGGAGTTATTGCAGTTGTAACAGACGGTGTGTTCAAAAACACCTGGTAGGTAAGAGAGCCAAAACATGTAGTTTGCATGACAGTACACCAAAAGTAAATCACAATGTAGAATCCGTTCTGCTTGTTGTTTGACATAAGATGCCAGAGTAGGCTGTCCTTCAATGTGGCCCAAGACCAACGTCGGCATCCTGACACCTTAACAACCACTACTTTCTGCATTGATGCACTGATTAATAGCAGCTATAAACAGGCTCAAATATGTTTATTACCTTGCTTTAACTGCAGCTAATTTACCGAGCATACAGGCTGAACAACATAGATAGCTTTTATAATTAGTGGCTCATGTGAAGAGCAGCGGAGAGAAACTCTGCTGGATGATAGTAACACTGGTTCAGCCGGAGGTGAAGCTAAACCTGAAAACTAACCTGACCAGGACTAGGCTAGCCTGACAGGGTAAGTTTCAGGTCAGACTTACATGAAAAGATATTTATGATAATGATGCAGAATCACTGAAGTCAGTCAGACAGTTGTTGATAGAGATAAATTGAAACAAGAATGAAGTTTTAAGACCATTTCACACAATAAATCACATGTGACATCATCACACCAATCACAGACAAGTGATAACGAATATCAGTTTTCTTTTTTTTTATCCACGGTTGTCTTGTCTCCATTTGCCTCCACATCGATCCTCAAAGGGACCAATGGGAACCCGAACTCGCCTCTGAAAACCTGCCGTTGTTGTTCAGCTGTCGTCAGTGCCGGGACAACGCACTCCTCTGTATCGCTGCCGATAAACAACCAATTAAATCACTATAAAACCAGATCCGGACCAGTCAGTGGCTAGTACACACACACACACACATACACCTGGGGTCTGTTTCTGCTGCTTCACACTATCCTCGTTAGTGTATGTGCACAATCAGGCATGGAGAGTTCATGCTCATTTGCTTGTCACATGTGTAATGACTCACAATTACCAGTAAACCCATTCTCATTGGAATCATGTTGCAGGATAATCTTAGAACATGTTATTAGGCACTAAAACAAAGTATCTGTGATTCTTTATCATGCAATGGAGTAATGATGGGTTTAAGTGGTCAAAAAGACATTTAAAAAAAGAAAATCAAAGATTCAAAAGAATCAACTTGGAAAACAATTAGAAAGCTTTCCTTTCTAATACAATAAAATCCGCCCACACTAATCATTTACGTCCATTAGCATACCACTGGTTTGCATGTTTTTCCTCTCTTCAGCACATCATATTCTATACTTATACTTAGTATACTTACTATAATAGATGAGGCTATAAGCTGTGTAAAGGTAGAAAAAGAGGGCAGAGCCATTCTTCTGGATTAGAATGGAGGCCAGTCAGATAATTACATTCTCAATTTATTCTACGTATCTCATTTTACAAGTCTCAGCTACATATCAATTTATATACATGACGTCAATTGTTTCTGCTGATGTCATTACTACTGTGTAGTCATGCAATTTTTGTTTTATTCATGTTTTTTATTGAGTGGTTTCTTTATCTGTAAAATATATTCAGAATATTCTAATATTTTCTTAACATTCCAATTTAAAAGTCTGAATATCGAAGTTCATTGCTCTCTGAAAGGTTATCATCGTTCATTATCATCGTTCACCATCAGTGGCACAAATTTGCCTCAAAGTGACAATAATATTATTTATTACCGGTGACATGATCTGTGTACAATGCAAAATCAGATTAGTCTACATGAAGAGTTGAAAAAACAGATAAATTGAACACTAAGTTACTTGAATGATGATAAAAAAAATCTAAATAATCATTTTAATTGTAGTGCTCCACTGGCCCAACAAAATCCAACCCATACAGAGGCTCCTAAATGGCAAAAATGTAATAATATAAGTTTGAATAGATTGTTAATCTTAAAAAAAAAACAAAAAGACAAACAACTTGAATTTTAATTAACATTTTCTCATACCAGTATTCTGTATTTTATTTTTGATACATGATAAATTTGATGAGCAATTCTAAGATACTGTACTTTCTGATGTATTTTAGCTTTGTCAGTTAATACATTCTTAATTTGTTAAATTCTTACTTGTGGAATCATTAATGACTAATCATTAACACCTCTATGGTCCAGCCCAGAAATGACATGCCTTTAAGTGTTTGCTGGACTGATTTGGGCGTTGTTTCAGAGCTGAGATGGATTTGAGGCTCTTGCTGAGAAAAGTCCTCACTTCACATTCTCTTCATACCAACAGATTTAAAGATAAATCAACAATCCGCTAACTGAGACAAACTATTTAATCTCAAGTATGTGACATTTAACATCTAGGTCACCTTAACTGTAATTCACCCAGACGCTTGCTTGGTTTTTACCCCATCGAGGAAACATTTGCAGGAACTAATACAAACAACTCAACTCAAGCTCCATCAAATGAGATTGTTTCACCTAATCCCCCCCCCCGTAGGTAGCACAACTACCTACAAAACATAATCAAGACGTGTGGCTCTGTCACATGATGACGGCCACAGCCTAGAAATTCAAACTGTAGGCAAATGGACGTGCGCTTTCGAGCAGGGATCACGTTCGCTGCAGCAGGTGGACGAGAAGCAAAGTCACAGAACCACACCTCAAACTCTGCAGCTGCAGGGCCAATAACCAGACTTTGACCTGAGCTGAGAGCGCACATAAAAAAGGTCCTATTCTTCATCTTAAGGCTGCAACATTACATCCACTGCAATAACACACACACACAGTGTTCTGAATTTACATATTATATGTGCTTCTACTGGATTGTATTTGCTGTTATTATGACCAATGCTGAGCTGTACTGTAACATATGGACGTGTGTTGACACCCACGGATGACACATATTGCTTTAATGCAATGAGATGTCAGTTTGGACAGAGATTAGAAGTCTATTAGAGTAAACAATGCCATCGTTCATTACATAATTCATATCATGCTCAGCCAAGTAGTCAGCGTCGCAGAGCCACTGGTTCACAAACAACCACAGCTATGGCTTCTGGGTGGATACATGCAACTATTCTGTCCTCGCAATTTACTTTACTGTTAAATCAAAGAAGTAGAAGTGTGACAGAGCAGAAACAGAATAGCTGACATCTTGGATATTAAGAGAATATATTTGCTCTTCTCAGTTGTGTCAATTATCACGATTGGGACTGTAATCATCTTCAAATGTCTTGTTTTGACCACAACCCAAATATCAAGTTTTCTGTTGTAGAGGAGTTAAGAAACTAGAATATATTCACATTTAGAAGGCTGGAAACAAAGAATCTACGTTGATAACTTATTAAATCAATTAATCATTGCAGCTCTAATTACAATGTGTGGGTGGGCAGGAACTCTAAATGCTCACAAGCAAGGAAAAGGTGGTCTGTTTATTTGAATTTATTTGTGCTTTTGTTTTTATTATGCTTAAATGATCCATAAAATGTTCTCAAAGTCTTACTTTAAGCATTTTGAATCGCCTTGTGTCTGAACTGTGGTATACTGTGTCCCCCTTAAATTCACAATGATGAGCATAAACTGCAAAATGTGAAACTGAATCAATAATTTATACTGATAAAATGTGTAAAAACAAGTCAGTGGTGACTTACTTAGAGTGCTATTGAAAATTGAGAGTAAATTACTATGAAATTGAGAGTTGAGTTCGAGCTACCCTCGACTGAATCCTCTGTGGGACGTGCCAAACTAAAAGCAGTGTCTTGAAATGGAACTTTTCACTAGTTTACATTTTACCTAATTTCATTTACAGCAATTTGTGAGCTGAATTATTATGTAAATCACTATTTACAGCTTAGTTACCTACAGCAATTTTCTTATAAAGATGCAAGTCTATACAAGAGCTAAAACAGATGATGCATTCAACAAAATGTCTGACGCTCAGCTGGAAATCTTCTTTTCAGCACATTTTTGAGAACAGGCTGCGTTTGACAGTCATGTAATGAATAACACATCGGGCACTCGACCCTCCACACGCTCTTCACCAAACACTCAAAGGAAAGGCAGAGTAGCAACCTTCAATACAGACTGAAATGTGCCTGTAGCCTTGAGTATCAAAAACTATCATGTAATGAGATTTGGCACCAAATGCTTGAGCTTGTTACTGTCTTCAAATTGATTATTTTGTCCAAAACCCAAAGAAAATTAATTTTCAGTGACAGAAAAATTTGGAAACACTGAAACCTGAGAATAAATGACAGTTTAACTTTAAGAATTGCGGTTTAGCAAGTGCCATCACCTAAACCTAGAGTAGTCTAAGACAACAGTCCTGCAGTAAATCCTACCTGTATAATGGTCAGTTCTTGTTCCAACCGTTATAGCGACATGCTATTTCAACTTTGTGGACATATGGAGGCTTTAATTTGTGCTGCTTTTGACCTGTGTTGAGTCACATTTAGTCTGCCCTCACTGAAATACATTGAGTGGACAAAATACTCCCAGCAGGATGAGAAAAAAAATACAGTTTGGATATCCACAGCGAAACTAAGAAATCATACTGACACCAGTACCTAGTACCAACCCAATTAACACATAGAAATAACAAGTCTTTCGCTGACAGCGCTGTCGTCTTTTTGTGAGACACGGGTCACGTCGTGTCAGCATGGGCACCACAGTCGTATGGGCAGCAGAGTGAGGTCCGGTGGGTTTTCATGGAGGGAGGAGGCCCAGGGCAGAGCTGCTCCGCTGGGTCCTCCGGGACGCCCCTGGCTGTGGCCGGGACAAATTATGTAGTTTGATTTTAGGCTTTGCCCACTGAGCCGGACGTGAGGGACTTCCTGTGATAAAAATTGTGGAGACCCACGACTGACATTATCACATCAAACTCTGTCTTTCTGTCTGTCTGTCTGCATATATCTTTGCGACAGATTTCTGAATAGGTCCTCAATGGCACACTTTCTGGATCTCCACCAAACATTGCTACTGTGTTAACTATTATGACATCCCTTAAACATTTCAGTCATTGTTCAAGCAAACATGTCTGACGCTTGCTTATAGGCAAGTGTTTCTTTGCTTTTGTTTGTCATTTATGATAGTAAATCAAGAGTCTTGGTTTGACAAAATAAGCTATTTGAAGGCACCACTTCAGGTTTTGTGAAACTGTTATGTGTAGGGCTGAAGGATATGTTAAAAAAAAAAAAATCAAACTGTGATTATTTTTGCCAGATATTATGATCCATGATCATGATGTTGTGACATTTGTTGGGGTTTTTACCAAAAAAACATGTTTTATCTATTCATATCTCGAAAGCAAGATTTTTAGTCCAGGGCATCTCTGCAGTGATGAGTGATGAGCTTTTTTCACAATTGTCTGACATTTTACATCCGGATGATTAATCAATTCAGTAATAAAAAACATCATCAAGTGCAGCCTTGTACATATGTGTTGACATCTGGATCATTATTCTTATTTTGCTACCTGCTTGGGAGGCTCTGAAGCATCATTTCAGCAGGGACATTTTTCTTCTCATGAGGTGGCAACAACAAAAATAAACACCAGTGTGATCCCTCAAGTACTGATCCTCTTTTGTGTCCCTTCACCGAGGAGTCAGAGGTCAGCTATCGACCAGTTCTACTAGAGCTGGTACAAGATCAATGCTCAAAGATGCTTGAGCAGGGTAGTGGTGGCAGAGACGGGGGTTTGAATCCGGTTTACCAATGCAACCTGATGAAAAGAAGCTAAAACCCCAAATCTCTTGAGCCTCTCTAGTACTTGTCATTAGGAAAAGAACATGCTATAAGGCAGTTTCTGTACTAAAACAAGTCTAGACAGAGTCTGAGCAGTCCTAATTAGTGTTACTGATGGACGTGATGGAACAAATACCCATGGAAAAATGGGTGGGTGAGAGTTTGAGGCTCTAGTTTCACTGATCACATGGACATCAATACGTGAAGCTGTGCATGTGAGTTGACCACTACCACTAAGACAAATTCCTTTCCAATAATTGCTCCTGTTGAATGAAGTGATTGTATCTCTGAGTTTTAAAGCGGAAGGAAGTTCACGTCTTGCAGCTCTTACACCACATGGAGCTGATCACAGGCTGCCCCACCAGCCTATCAAGTCATATCAAAGCTGACAAAAGCCAAAACATGCCACTCACGCTTTCCTTTGAAAAGAAGAGCTTAAGTAGTCTGGGCTTACGAGGTCACAGAACCTGCTTTTGTTTACAGAGCGTCCTCGTACACATGCAGCTTTTTGCGCTTACTTGTTCGTAAACGGACTGCTTTACAAGCATGAAAAACCATCTCAAATCAGAGGCTGCATGAATTTGTCAGATGTGCAGTGACAGCGTAATGAAGATAAGACACAGACCTCTCATACTCCGGCGGGGCTGAAGGTGTGCTGGCTCATTCAGCGTTGGCAGGGCGTGTCACTGCAAACTCCAAATAGTTTTGGTTTAACTGAACCTTTACTGCTGCTGTTGATCTTGCAGTGTTGGAAGTATCAAAGATTTTTCTTTAATTATTTTATATTCAATCAAGTTTAGTCCATCAGTTCCAAATGTAGGGGTCATGCTCCCTCCTAAGGGTCACAACATAAATCTGAGGGGTTGTGAAATTGTTGATAGGGTAGAAATGACAAAATCAGGTTGAAAAAAGTAATATTTTGGTTGTGAACAGCTGATCATTTGATATTTTTTGGGCTCAATCAGTTATGAAGCCATCTGAGAGGTTTAACAGACAAATGTTATAGCTGGTATCAGGGGACCAAGCTAGAACCGGCTGACAATAGGTTGTATTTCATGAGGTTATTATAATTATGATCTGAAATTGAAAAGAAACTAGTTGACACAAATATCAGATAAATGTAGTGCGGTTAAAGGTGGCATAAAATGGAGATTATTTGTGAGATTATTACTAGGGTAGAAAAGGAGAAAATCAAATTACAAAAAGGAAGATTTCTGTAAATAGCTCATCAGATAATCTTAAACTGTTATGAAACCATTTAAAATGGCTTTTTCTATTTAGTGAAACTGCGGACAACTCAAGATCACCTGAAATGAGGTAAGGGAGCCAAACTAGACACTGTTTCACAATGGGTATCATTTGAAAATGAAAAGAAACTAGTTGGGTAAATGGAATGGTGGCATAAAATGGAAATACTCAAGCACAAGTACATTAAAGCTGTGCATAAGGTAGAAGTAAAAGTATAGAAACAAACATATCTGTGGGAATACTTCACTTCGGTCGGTAAAATTGAGCTTTGACACCACACTGAATCCCTTCCATGATTTTTTTTTTTTTTTTTTTTTTTTGCTTTAACAACAGGTGTGATCTTACCTCAGGTGGACTAATATTAAACGCCTCTGCTATTTTCGCGTACAACTCCTTCACGTTGGTAAATCCCTCGATCCTGCCGGTCGGGCTTCCGTGAGCCAGCTGCGTGTGGAAGACCAGTTTGGGCCGCAGGTTGGCAGGTGGAGGCGGCAGCCCCGCTCCGTTCACGGCGGATTTACTCAAGCTGCCGGCACCTGCGTGTCCGCCGCTGACCTCCTCGTTGTCCACCAAGTGCTCCTTCGTCGATTTGTTTTTCTTTCTCCATGGTCCCAGAGGCATTTTCTGTGTTTTCGGTTCACTTCTCGACGTGGGAAAAGAAAAAAAAAGTCCGAGCCGCTGCTATAACATTGAAGTAGCTAACCTGTTGCGTTCCAAGCCCAACCGTCGTGTTGTCCTTATTTACTTCCTACTTTTCCTCAAAATTCTTCCTTCCTTCCTTTCCTCACCTGTCTGCAGCTCGGATTTGACTTTGTTCTTCGACAGTGAAGTCGGCCCTTCGCTCGCCGGCGAGTTAATGTTGTGAATATTCAACAGGTAGGTGGTGGTGAGAAGGGGATAAACTCTGACACAACCTGCTGGCTGCTGGTCCTCCTCGGCTAACAATAGCTGCTCTGTTTGTCTCGCAGCGTGTCGTGGGACGCAGGCGCAGTGGGACGGGCCCGGGCTCAGCACGGCAGGAGGTTCAGTCCCGGAGCACCTGTGCACCCTCACAAGGGGGACCATCACTTTAAAACAATTATTCAGGTATTTTTTTAACAACCGCCGTAAGACAGTATCGGTCAAAGTGGCCGAAGAGTAAACCTAGACACAGAAAAAACTGGTTTCTCGGTCAGGACTTTGGCCAAGGCGAATAGCATCCACAGGTGCAGCTGCACATTTAAGGCCCCAGGTTAGACTACTGAGCTATTTCTAAAGAAAAGTACATACAAGTCATACTGAGTAAAAGTATAACTATCATGCTGAAATATAAGAAAGTCACCCAGAGGTTATTTTACATCTGACTGCTGCTAAACTAATACAATTTTTGTCATCTGAAAAATAACAGTTAAATAAATGTAGAGAATAAAAGTACAATTTTGAGGTACTTGCACTGACTTATAGTCTACCAGTTACTTTACTTTACTTTATGTTATGAAAAACACTGTTTACGACAATCCCAGGAATTTTGAATATCAGATGAGATAATCAATTGATTGATAGTAAACAATTTATACAGACATGTAAATATGCATAATTTGCTATTACTTTTGATACTGGAATACTTTATACATAAGTGCAATTAATTTCAATAGAAGTAGTTTGGTTAAGTGTTAAGTAACATAAAATGAAAGTACAAAGAGATAATTGCACTATTTAAGTAATGTACTTAAGTAATGTGTTTTTTTCCTCTCATAAAAACTGCTTCTCTTCTGTTTCAGATACCACACTTGAATCCAACACAGATTCACATTAGGCTGGCACACTCACACAATGAGGAGGAGCAGGTGTGTTTGCTTTCCTCCCTCCCCGGATAATAGTGACTCATCGCTTGCTCAGATCTCTTTTGCACATGTGATTTATACACATCTTCACTGGCAAAGGGAACAATTTGTGGAGCCTGAGGTCAACATCTTTCTTCTTTGTTTTTGTGCAGACATACAGATAGATAGATAGATAGATAGATAGATAGATAGATAGATAGATAGATAGATAGATATGTAGTGCAGCTTTGCAACAACAGCTTATATTTGGCTTTAATAGAGCCCAAACACGAATCACTACTGTCTTAAATCTTGCTCTCAACTCAAAAACTTATGGGTGCAGATGTCAGCAGCTCAAGTGGCCCTCTCAGTCTAACATGGACCCCGCGTCTGTGGGCCCCTGAGCCATGATGAGTGATGTGGCGTCCCCTTGTGGGAAAACGTAAAGGCCTCTGTGTTGGCAGCTGACAGCCAGCAGCTGAGACCAGGCAGCTATATTTACGCATAGTCATAGTTTTGCCATTTGTAAGAATTCAGTTCAGTCAAGGTGCTGATAATCTTTGCACGTCAGAAATTTGACTGCAAGTTATTACAACAATTATTCAAATATTCACATTTGGCTATAAAATATAACAATTTTCTGGTTTGTTTAAAGAACTCGATTTTTGCACTGATGATAACTATGGCAGAGCAGTGATCACTTTAAAGTGATTATTGTAAAAATGAGCGGTTCACCCAAAACCCTAACCCTGTTGGTAGATGCACCTCAATTTGACTGCAACATTCTTTGAAGGATGATAGCATGGCCTTCCTTTAGCATTGTAAAATTAGTCTGGTCCACAGGAATCTTCCTACATGCATCACCAGCTCCCTCTAATCGTACCCTTGTGTCAAAAAGCCCCGCTCCCCGCCAAGCAACCTTGACAACACTGGGGTTGGTTTTTCGTGGGGACGGCCTTGTCACGCCACTGTGACGTATTCGGTCTGCAACTGTGGGCTTCGAAAGATGCGGCCCACGAATTGAGATACAGTTATTATCCACTCAGCTCCATGCTGATGGAAAGTCAGGTTAAGTTTCAGTTCACAACATTTCTTGACCTTCACAGCAAAACAGCATTGCATCATCTTCCTAAATAACAAAAGTAGATGGGGACTTATTTTAGAATATACAAAACAGACAAAAAACTGAACTGAAAATAAGGAATGAAATGCAATCTAAGTCTAAGAAAACCAGAGATCCCACAATGATCGGAAAATACTTCATTTACACTGTCGATAAGTGTTCAATCTCATCTATCCACTTCATACATGGTGTGCACTATAAGGCTTTTAGCTCAGCAGCTACAGTGAAGATTCCACTTAAAAAAGAGTGTAAATATCATCTTTTCAAATCAGTTTGTTCTCTGGGCTTCCAGATACTTGGATTATGCTGGATGATCTGTTTGAAGCCATTATATGTTTTTTGTTGTTGCTGTATTTCATATTTAGTAGAATGCTGCAACAGTTTTGCTGTGCGGCTCCAAAATGTTTTTTCAACTAAAAATTCACCCCATTTTCCTTCAGCATTAAGACTAATTTTCCTACTTGAGTGAACTGCTCCTTTAATAAACTGATTATCTAATGGAGGAGGGTGCATCAAGGTTCTCCCCATAACTGAAACAGTTCAAGATCACTTCATGTGGAAATATTTATTTGAAAATTCAAGTTCAACATATTCACATGTCAGATTCTAAAATGCACACAGAACGATCCAGCTCATTCATCAGCCACTTTCCTCTTGAACAACCTGTACAGATTTTAAGACAGCCTTCTAAATCAAGGGCTCTTCTTTATCATGACAAAATAAACATGATTGACAGTTAAAAACATGTCAGTAACAAAGCATGTCAAATCTAAATAAGAGCAAGAAAATGTACTGTTGGCACTGCAATTCTTCCCAGGATCACTAGGATGTTTTTGGCAACTGAACTCATTTACTACCAAATATTTCTGACAAACAAAAAAGATAAAGTGATTGTGGCGAAGATCCACGTACATAAAATGTGTGACTTTCAGATATCGTCGACCCAGACAGTCTACCACTTCCATCTATTTGGCAGCATGCATGGCATTTATAAAAAAACACCACATAGCTCAAAAATAGAAACTGCACATTCGTGAGTAGGAGGTCCATCTGTGAACTGTCAGAACTGTCCTTGTACGTGTGTGTGTTTGTGCGAGTGTGTTTGGTAACAAGGGTGAGCGCTGTCATGCAGTTATCTCCCCCAGTCCTTCGTCCTAGGTGGGTAAATGCCGTTTCAGGACATCCTTGGCATTTCCGGGCAGCGTCTCGGGAAAGTTAACGTCGAACTCCACCACCAGATCCCCTCTCTGCTCGGGGTTTTTGGGGAAGGGGAGACCCTGTCCGGCTACAGTCTTTCTCATGCCAGGCTTGATGACATCCGTGATCTTCATGTTGCACGTCTTCCCGTCTATCGTGGACACTGTGACTGAGCATCCGCACAAGGACTGAAAAGACAGAAATATAAGAGTCAGAGGGAGAATGAGGAGAACAGCAACCCACACAGGATCTAATCTTGGCGGAGAGAACACATGAGTCTGTTCTCTGGCTCAGACTGGATTTATAGATGTGTAAACTAAAGCTGGTTGTATGGTTGGAATGAATAATATGTAGTTAGTAAGAATGTCATTAATTAATTTAATTACATGAGGTAAAGTTTAACCTGGAATCAACAAAAACATAATTTCCCTCTTATCTGAAGTGCTGTTTATCCATCTAGATTGTTTTGGTGTGAGTTGCTGGGTTTTGGACTAATTGGCTGTAGAGATGTCTGCCTTCTCTTGAATATAACGGAACCAGATGGAAAAATACAAATGCTCAACAGCGATGTTTCTTTCCAGCAATCATGACCCAATTATTCAAGATCACCCACAGACTTTGTTGAGAGTAATTTAATTTAGGAAGTCATTTTTTTATAACACAGCTACACCTGCCCACCATATCTTTGCACCAAAAGTCTGCTAATGGAAGAGAGGCTAGATAGTGAAGCTAACTAAGCTAGCTACCCTAACAGCTGTGGAGGTTACCATGAAGTCCCCCAGGAAGAGCTCCAGTGACGTGATGCACTGAGGCCCAAAAATACTTTTTTCCCATAAGCTTACATTGTAACTGGAGCCATTTGCTCATTCAATAATATGTGAAAAGCCTAGATGAGCAGCATGATTTAATCTATCTTATCCCCATTCAAGTTAGTCAGGCACTTGACTGGAAATAAGCCAGTTTGTTCGGGGAAAGCCTGTAGTGCACACACTCTACGGGCACAAAACTACATCTGCCAACTGTGTAATTGTGCAGAAGGAAGCGTGAATCTACTCATGGACAACATACAGGCTAGCTAACTGAGTTAACCAAGCTAGCTAAAGTAACAGCTCAACTGAGAAGAACAACAAGGCTGTCACAAGTACAACACAAGCCATGAGTGCTGTCTTGTTCCATTACATTCCAGAGGAGGCAGATACCGTATCTCTACAGCTGATACCTTCAGAAATCTGAAACTCACACAAAAACAATCTAGATGGATAAGTAGCTTTCAGATACGAGGATGTGGATGTGAACTGTTCCCTTTAATCTTTAATCTGCCAATACGTAATCTTTGCCATTTCTTTTGTAGCCAATATATTTTTTTTTACATGATAAGATAATGTTGAATATGTTGGCGCATATCTCGTAGATGGTGTGGAAGTTGCTCTAATTCTCACAAACTGATTTCCTCTCTTGATGCTCCCAAACTGCCTTAGAAATCTTCAGTTCTTCAGTTATAAATACTACTTGATGCTCCTGCTACCTACCTTGAATTGGGCGTACTGTACCATTAATCCAAACATGTTTGACATGCGTCGACATCGGATTACTAATTGGAATTCTCCCCAGTCCTCAACAGTGTCTGCTGTATTTTTATTTACAGACAAACACAGGACCGTTGATATTTGAACAATGAGCAAATGATACAGCTGTTTTGACAGAATAACTTTAACCGACAGCGTGTAATTATTTCCGCAGCTAGGGGTCTCTCAATCAAAACGGAAAACAAAAGGCTAGTTTGAGTTAGCGTGGGATCATGGGAGTTGTTGTCTTCATTGTTAAACAACCGCATTTGCTGATGAACATCTATCCGCTGTCAATCAAGCAGAGATGCTCATGGACAAAGTTTTAATCACATTACGTGAAGTCATATTTCAGCTTCCTCTCTCACTTTCTGTGCTTTCTGTTACTCAGGGTTTGAACATTGCTGGAGACATTTGGGATAATGTGATTACACATCTTATCAAAATACATAACAAAGGTCTAGTTGTTCTCAGACATTTCAATATTGTATACGAGGCCTTCATTTAATAGCTTTTCCAGAGCTTTTTAACCACTACCGATCACATCAATAGTGTTCAGTAGTGGATGGAGATTTCTCAGCCGTGGTGGAGATGACTCAGCTGTCATCAGGTGAGAACAGGTGGTGGTAATCTCTCTATTCAAAGATTGCCCGTGGTGCTGGATGCAATCCTAGATCCTTCTCTTGTTGATTTGATGAAGGAAGTGCAGTGGAAAGCTCTGGAAAAATCTCATGGTGTGGTGGTCCTTGCGTTAAGATTTTATCATACAACAAAGTCAATAACTAACTGTGAGATTATTTATTTATTTATTTTCAAATTGTCTGGCATCGTTTTCACACAAAAAATGAGTAATGTGCAACATTTGATATGATTAAATGTTTGATTTAAATATGAGATGATTCGGTGAGATCTCTCCTGAGAGTAGGAGGAACCATATAAGTACATCTCGCAGTGTGTGTGTGGGTGGGCGCTGCCTCTCAGCCCCCCCTCCGTGATACAGCTTCTATTTCTCAATGCTGATGATCTACATTACATAAGAGCACAGCAGAAGTGTGTGTGTGTGTGTGTGTGTGTGTGTGTACACTTCAGTACTATACCCATTCAGTATGCCTGTTCTTTCCAGGGAAACAACTGTTGAGGCTACCTACAGCTTATTGATTGTGACCAGGCTTTTAGGAGCATCCGCGCTTTAAAGCGGCACTCCAAAATAAATGTGAGCCTGTTCTGACTCTGCCCTGCATGTGACTAATCCATCTATCAGACTCTAATAATACTGCTACGCTCAGTCAGAGTGGATGCCGAAATAGAAAACCCCTCACCTGTCGTAAGCTCACTCGGACGGGATAGACAATGTTCGAGCCCTCCCGCCTAAAGTGAGGATGTGGCTTGTCCTTGATGACGAAAACAATGTCAGCAGGAATCGTGTTGGGCGACTCGTCTCCCTCCCGCGGGAACGTGATCTTTGTTCCCTCTTTCCAGCCCCGCTTGATCTCGATAGTGAGAATCTTATCCTCAGTTCGCATGGTCCTGCCATCTGGGTTTAGCCTTTTGCGAGAGATTTTCATCCTCTTGGTGCAGCCGTGGAAGACCTCCTCCAGGGAGACCCTCAGTTCGTGGATGATGGCCGGGTCCTGCTTCCGGCGTTGCTGCCCGCCGGGGCCGACGTGCCCATCCCGGGGGAATCCGTTCAGGTTGAAGCTGGTGAAGGAGCCAAAGGGATCGTTCCCATCCACCTCCATGTCCTCGTCGTCTCGGCCGTTGGCTTTACGCCCGAAGAAGATCTCAAAGGGGTTTGAGCCCCCAAAGAAGGTGGCGAAGGTGGCGTGAGGGTCACCATGGAAGGTGTAGGTGAAGTTGCTGCCTTGTCCGTCAGCCGTGGGCCCATTTCCTCCCTTTAAACCTGAAGGGCAACAGAAATGAGTCAGTCATCCAAAAATGGAAACTCAGCAGTAGGACAGAGTATGCCTATTGTCATGTCTATTTTGACAATAGGGAAGCATGATCCAATACACAGATTGGGTATCGGCCACAAAGTGATCACTCCACATTTAAAAAGTCCAATGTGTAGGACTTAGGAGAATCTAATGGCACATATGAAAAGAAAATTCTATATGTATTCAGTAGTGTTACAGAATTTGGCACAATCCCATTTCCAGTTTAACCCTACCCTTTGTTTTCGTGTACTCTCTCGCCACTCAGAGCAGAGTTACAAGGGGTGGTGGTTGAAACCTCCTTGTATGAAATGGGACAACCCTTCCAGACCCACATACATCATCACTTGTCATCGACAAGAGAAGCAACCAGACATTTCCAATATGCTGTCTTCAGCTGTGGTGATTCCTCTTGTGTTACTATGGGAAGCCTGGTATTATCACAATGCCATTTGCCATTTATCTGAAGGAGATAGAAAAGCACAGGCGCTCGCAATCCATTCACAGCTTCACACCATCGCTCTTGTCATCAAATAAAAAGGAACACTGCTTCATTATTGAACCACAAGCGGTGTTTTACAGGCTAACATTGGCAAGCCTCGCTTCTGTCCTGCCAGTCTGCACTGACATTAGAGGAGTAAGTGCAGCAAATCCGCTGCTGGACGTCAGTTACATTTCAGGTGTCACATGCCATCAAAGATAGGGATGCATCATTAGCTAGCTAGCTAACTGGCTACTGAGATATCAGCAAACTGGGAGCGATTGTTTTACACTTGTTATATAGAAAAGCGACTTCCCTTGACTTAGTTTGAAGCGGTTGTGTCTGCAAACACCCCACTAGATGCCACTAAATCCTCCAGACTGGACCTTTAAAAACAGTTCATTAGAGCTGGAACGATTATTGTTTCATCAATAAATCAATTATTTTGACAACTGAAGCAGAAATATCAAACATTAAATGGTTGCATCTTCTCACATGTCACACAGACTCGTCTTTACATTATTGTTTACAGAACATGCTTATGAGTGTTGGTCAGACATAAAAAGACTTCACCTTAAAGGGGCACTATGTAGTTTTGAAGAGGAAAATTCAAACATATTAATATTTACAATACTAATGAGGTGAAAGCATAAAACTATATATATAATATATATATAATACTATTTTTTTTCCATAACTGAATAAACAAACACTGTTTGAAGCTAGAGAGGTGGCGGGGTCCGCCAAATATAAATAAGTATTACTGTATAAAATTGTGTTGTCCATAGTTGATTGCTGACTCTTATTCCCTGGTAATGAAATACTGACACTTTGGCTGGTGGAAGGCCTGACCAACAAACCGAAAACAAAAGTGTCAGTATTTGACAACCTCATAATTTTTGGAAAAAAATCACAAGATGTTTTATTTGTCACTGTCATCAAAACATTCAGTGTTTAGTTTTAATTAATTCAGTCACGACAGCCTGATGCCTCAGTTTTTAGCACCATAGCAATCCTTATGTTCTGCATTATGTCGCCTTTCTAAAAAACTATCCCAATTATGAAATGTGATGTACAGATTTGGAAAAAAGAGCACTGGTATTGAGGTATTAACAGTCTTAAAAAAGTGGATCAACCCATGGTGTTTTTTTTGTTTTGTTTTTTAAATAAGAAAGTCAAGAACTTCAGTCTTTGGTGGACAAATTCTGAGACTATATACACTCAATATCTTTCATTTTTAGATATAGCAGTACATAATATCACCACCACCAGTACACTGTCACTAAAACAAAGCACACAGACGATCTGTTAGTTGCATAAACCTTTAAAGGAGCCATATTGCAACACATCTCCAGGTTTCATTTTGGGATTCTGTCACAAACACTCACTTTACCGGTGGAAATAAGAACACATTATTTCACTTTTCCATCTCTGATGATGTTCAGTATGTCAGCATTTGTTGAAGGGAATTCACCAAAAGACTGAACATTATCTTCAATCTTTTGAGATGTTGAGATGATTCTCTTCCTCACATCCAACATGTTTCCCCACCCATAACCATCTGGACTGAAAATGACACCTTTACTCTCATATTCTACAGTATAGGTGACTCATACTGCACATTAGGGACTTTCACATGACACAGATATCATTTGTATGCCACATTTCCATGAGAATCTGTGGGAGAATATGATGACAGGCCTTCAGCAGGTACTGTAGATGGCCCTCATAGCTAATCCTTATAACAAAAAGCACAGGACTATAATGTACTGAACAGCTGTTTTTTTTCTTATTCTTTTCAGGGCCTGCTGGCTGCAGTGAGTGACTTGAATTGAAGCCAGCTGTGTTTTGCATCCATGCAGGCTTTGTTAAAAAAAAAAAAAAAAGAAAGAAAGAAAGAAAAAAAGAAAAGAAGAAATGTAATTCAGTGAGAGACAAATCACACATTACCTTCCTCCCCGTACTGATCGTAAACTTCTCTCTTCTTCGGATCACTGAGGACTTCATATGCCTCCGCGATCTCCTTAAATTTCTCCTCGGCGGCTGCAGACTTGTTTTTGTCCGGGTGCCATTTCAGCGCTTGTTTTCTGTACGCTTTCTTAATATCCTCCTCGGTGGCTCCTTTGGAGATGCCCAGCGTTTTGTAGTAATCTTTACCCATTTTTTCCTCCTCGCCTATCCCCGACAGTGAAATGGGAAGATGAACAGGAGGAGACGAGCCCTCGATGGGGGGGGGAGAGAGAGAGAGAGAGAGAGGAGCTGGACCGGGTTCTGGTCGACGGATGGCTCGTCGGCGGCGGAGAGGCGGCCTCAGTCCGGACTGATGGACAGGGAGAAGCCGCAGACGGAGACACGGTGCGGGATGAAAACCATTTAGAGGCGGTTAGTCAACGCCGAAGACCTCCTGCTATTTGTCCGGGACTGGGTGACCCTCTTTAAATAGCTGCGGCTCCCTCTCCTGCATCCACAGCGCCAACGTCAAGTTCAACACGAGAACTGGATCTGGTTCCGGTGTGTGTGTGTGTGTGTGTGTGTGTGTGTGTGTGTGTGTGTGTGTGTGTGTGTGTGTGTGTGTGTGTGTGTGCGCGCGTATGTGTCAGCTGTCTGCCGGTGGTAGAGAGAATAAATAAATAGATATAGGAATAAAGGTGCTTAAAGAAAAATGTAGCTCATCCTAGTAGGTGCGTACAAGCTTGGATTTTAACATGATCATCACAGCCGGACTAACCTGTTGTGGGCGCCCCCCCATCACCACCACCAGTTCTGGGCAGGTCACTTTCAAAAATGAAATATTTTACATATTGCTAGTTACATTCACTTTAAGGTAATATTACATTACAATATTGCTGTATGTAGAGTAATAAATGACTCAATACACTGCCTTTTATTTACATAAATGTATGCACAACCTCTATTATAGAACGATGCAATAGCCCACTGGCCTTGGACACCTTGATGAGAAGGCAGACAAAGGATCAAAGTTGGATATATTATGAGATAGGAATAAATATTTTCATGCAGGCTCAGTCATATGAAACATAATATGCCTATACCTTCTATAATGTAGCCTATAATGACACAACAAGAGCAAAATCTCTTTCTCTATGCCTTTTTTTTTAAATTATTTTAGTCCACAGAACAAGCAGCACATTGGGCGTATGTGATTCAAAAATGTCTACTGAAGTTTGCTGGGAGGGTTAGGCTTCATCATTCGGCCGACGAAGCACGTCTCATTTCAGTCACACACTGACTTAACAACTCACACCGCTTTTGTCCACAGCGGACGCCATAATTAGCAAAAAAGAAAGCAGCTTTAAATTTAGGACAAAGGTGAGAAACTCACAAGTGCTATCTTTCTGTTAAACGTGTTAGACTGTGATGACAGGAGCAGCCTGGTTTACAGATGTTTTAACCTCTGTCAGGAAATTAAGACATTTTGAACACAATGGTAAAACACATACAAAGTAAAATATATATATTCTGTAGCCTATACAGTATACTATAGCCTGTATTTTCCCTTTGAATTGAATATTTTAGTGTTTTGGTTTTATCACACCTTCAAAATCAGTACATAAAAAGCTAACAAGTGAAAGCAGCTAATTTTGAATTAGTTAATGAATTAATTAACTGTAACTTCTGTAAAGTATGTGTGTGTGTTTCATTTTTTTGTTCTACTGAAACAATAGTACATTTTTCTTTCCTCATCACACTCAGTCTGTGTGTAAACCTCTGTCAGCAGGCCCTCATGTAGAGGAGAGGTCACTGATGGTGGTGATGCTGCAGTCTGCTCTCTTGCAGCCACAGCGCCACCTGCAGGGCCACAGAGGCGGTGAGTTCACGTTGAAACGCACTGACATTGAGCTCTGCCAATGGCTGTGAGTCAGCGCCGCTGCAGACCTGCGGTGCAATAATCTCTGATTGTTATCAATGCTGTGCTCCTCTCCCGTACAGGACCTGCAGCGGATCATTCAGGGTGCACTTTATAGATCCCAGTTCTTCGTCTGAGACTGATCTGTGTTCAGACGAGTCATGGATCAATTTCGTGGCTTGTTTGCCAAGCTGGACCAAAACGATGATGGATTCGTGTCTGTGGCGGAGCTCCACGACGAAATGAAGAGGCATGGGATCCTGTCGGCGGATGGCAAGGTCCAGGTAATAATCATGATAATCAAATCTGATTTAATCCATTCATTCATTAATGTGCTGTGAGTCACAACAAACCTGCTGATTGAAGAGGTGTCTGTCCCCTCCCAGACCATCATTGACTCTTATGACAAAGACAAAGATGGCCTGCTGGATTATAAAGAGTTCCTCAGATACTTGATGGACAGAGAGAAGAAATGGAAAATTCACTTCCATGACCTTGACAAGAACAAGTGTGGTGAGAGCCGTGCCTATGGAAAAATACTGCATGTATATCTACATTTGTCAAGGAAACACTTGTAAGAGAATGCTATGGTATACAATATTACACGATAAACAATGCATAATGATGATAGTTAGATGTGTTTTATTGAACATTACACCTCCTGTTCCGATATCCTTTTAAGGGGGTGTAGAGGATTAGTAGTCCTACTTGTGCAAAATCTTAATAAACTCCCATAAATGTCCATTCTTTGACAATCAAGTGCATTGCCAAGGTCACACAGGAAAGAAACTCGTGCATAGGACGTGTTTATTGTAAGCAACAATAGCTCAGTTTACTGCAGTGTGACCGTTGCACTCCTAGAGTTTACAGTATCCCATTTCAGGGAGCACAATCTACATGACAGGGTATAACTAGGAGGACAGTCTCAGTATCTGTTTGTAATTGTGTGCATTTCTTCTCTGATCAGGAGTGATTGACCAGGAGGACATCATATGTTTGTTTAAGGAGTTAGGAGTGGTCATATCAAAGCCGAATGCAAAACAAATTATTCAAATGTAAGATTTTTTTTTGCCCACTACCTCATGGATTCATTGTTGCACTAAAACAAACACTCACTGCTGCAGATTTCGCACACTCATAAACAGGTTTTGTATTTCCGTTTTATTAGTTATATATGTTTATATAAATGCTTAACTATCAGTTATACACATCATTTTGCCAGTAACTTTTATGGCTTACCACGTGCAACTTGACTTGACAGAGAATAAGTGACCTGAGACCCGACTTCAACACGTGACTTGACCTGATGATGGAATGTAACTGGGTACATTTACTCAAAGACTGTGCTTTAGGGGCTGGCACTCTACTTGAGCATTTCCCATTTCTGCTTCTTCACACTTTACATACCACTACATTTATATGATAGATAACTTTAGAACCAAAGTAGCACATTTTTGATGACATATCTTTTATCAGATTCAAATAAAACCCCATTGATTCTGATAATCAGGAAAAATTAAAAAAAATCCAGTGAACGCCCAGGCCAGCAATCGCTTGACTAGTTTATCAGTACAAATTGGATACATACATGTAAATATGTGTATAATTTACTTTTACTTGTACTCATAATACTAAAATTGCCTTGATACTTATGTATATGTAATATCAGATAGTTCAAGACTTTCACTCAAATACTCTTTGTATGGCCAACTTTGATTTTTATATTTAGATAATATTCTCACAGCACATCTGTACTTTTACTCAAGTATGACTTTGGGGTACTTTATACAGCACTGCACAAATTACTGTCTGTGTTCATTTTATGTTAAACTGCCATGATATAGATGCAAATATAGACGGTAATGGTGATATTTAAAAATAAAATATCGATATCGTCATGATAGCGTATAAATAGAATGTCGCCTCTGAAACCATTTTCAGTTTCTCCCTGTTCTCACTTTGTCATAGTGGGTGGCAGGTGTGCACCATAATGCTGGTTTCATTAAAGTGTTTGGTGTCATTGTTATTTTTTTATGCTTTTGTACTGTTACGGTTATATTCTCTCTCTCCACCTCCAGACACTTGTATTTTGAGTGTAATTCATTCAATATACAAAATGCTCAATAAACTAAGTTAAAGATGGATTTGACTCAGTATCACTATTATTTTCTTCAATTCTTCTATAGATACCCAGATGATATAAGTATGTGAATTCTTCAGGCCGTGTTAATCGTGGTGTGAAAAGCTTATATTGTGACAGCCCCACATGGGACTTGACTTGAACTTGAACTGTCAGAGATGAAATGACTCGACTTGCTCGAGACTTGGACCAAATGACTTGAGACATGTGTCTGACCAGCAATAAGCCATCAAGCCTGCAGTTACACAAGAATAAATGAATGGTTTGTGTCCTGCTCTGTCAAACATGAGTTACATAGAACTGAACAATAAACACAGCACCAGCAACACTTACAATCTTAGTGTGTCTCTTAGCAGACAAGGTTTGGTGACAAAATACACAGCTGGTCATTAAGAGTCTTCATGACAGTACGCCATGAAGTCAGTATTTGCTGTACCTGTTGTTTGTGTGAACACCAGGATGGATAAGGACAGCTCGATGACCGTGGACTGGGATGAATTCCTCCACCATATCATCCTCAACCCTGTGGACGACATCAGGGAGCTGGTGTCCTCCTGGAAACACAGTCTGGTAAGATCTGGTGGCCACATTACTCCAATCCTGTAACACTTCACTAAAGCAGAGGTTCACACAAACTGTGACACATTCACTGTCCACTTCAGCATGAGTAATAACACAGTGTTTAAAGGATGACGAATGTAATTTTTAATTTCTTCTGTCTGTAGGTTTTTGATGTGGGTGAGAGTCGTGCGATGCCCATCGAGTTCCCAGAGGGGGCGTCTGGTTTGGGTGCATGGAGGACATTTGTTCTCGCAGCAGGACTGGCCGATGTTGTCTCCCGAACTGTGACGGCTCCCATCGACCGACTGAAGACCCAACTTCAGGTCAGCTCCGCTGTCAAGAAGCACACGGGTGGATTTATTTGATTTTACATAATTTGACAAATTTATGGATGTTTGATTCGAAACAAATATCCAAAGATGTGTTCTCCAAACATCTGGTATTATGACGGTCATCAGTGGAAAAAGTAAATTACACTGAAAACACATACAGAAACACACCCAGGTATGCATGGGACTGGCTTAACTGTAACTTTCTTTTTTAAACATCACTTTGGTGGCAGTGGTTGAGTTTTGGTTCCACAGATTCCATGGAAGCATGATGAGTTTGGAGCTACAGTGTTTCTCACACTGAGCATGAGGTTTTGACTGGTTATGTGTTCTTTCTTGATCTAAAACATCACACAAAGTCTATTTATCTTAATAATTTAAGCTCAAAGTTGCACTGATGAGCTTTCAGGGCTTTCATTCAATTCTCAGAGTCTAACCGGTTTTATGATCAGAAAATAAGAGACCATCTTGTGAGGGGGTCACACCAGCCGACGCCCCTCAACATGTTGTCATTCCCACCCATGATGACTCCTGTAATGACTCCCACACAGTGGTCATTTTACATACATTATTACACAAATACCCTGTTGGGTCGGACCACACCTCATCTTCAAACTCTGCCCCCATTTGCATCTCAACTACAGACCCGTTAAGTCTTGAATGTGGGTCTGGCATGCATAGTGGGGGGCAAATGGCCCCTGCAGTACCCCCAGCTATTCCACCAGGTAACTAGTAGGTGATCCTTTGTGCTGAGATTCTTGCATTACATTTACTGTTGCAAAAGACGGAAATTACTCCCAACGATTAAACTCACGCACAAAGTAATTTCAAGGGTAATTTGGAGGAGCATTTCATATGTGATCTGATATTCTTTCATGTGGTCTGGATTCTGTTCTTACACCTCCTTGGTAGGTATTTTTATAAGCCAAAGAATGAACCAGAATCACCTTGATCGATGTAACAAATGAGCTGGTGTTTCACTATGAAATTGAGCGCTGACGCTGTTTTACATTTCTGTGTCGAGCTGTAAAGAAAGCTGTTATCAGCTAGACAAGCTTGCTTTACATAACTCGTCTTTCCCTGATAGTGGAACAGCGTTCAGTTTACGGCAGGTGATATATCAATAACCCATTCAATCTTCATCAACAATAATGTACAGGAGATGTACCAAGCAAAGAGTACAAAGTGATCCAAAGGTGAAAAGCAGCAAACATACAAACATTTAGAAGTACACTCAACTAGAAGTCCTGCATTCAAAATCTGTGACATATATTATCAGCCATATTTTCCAAAGGGTCATTGTCAGTGTTTTAATAATATGTGTGATGTTTTTGGTTTAATATTAGTGTTTATTTTGTATTTTACTGCTGTATATTGAAGGTTAAGATCATTGTAACAATTTTGTATACTGTCTGGTAATTTAATCTACAGATAATGCATAATTATGCATGAGGTCGTCATATGTTTTAGGGTCACTGTCCAGTGAGAAGCACATATTTCTATAGAAAAAGAATGATCATAAAAACAGACCGTTTTCAGCTTTGTGATGATGCATTAAATAGCTTATTCATCTTAATAGTGGTATCATTTCTCAGCCCATGAAGGAACATTCCCTCCGTGACTAGTGACTACAGCTTTCAAACAAAATATAACTGTGTATTTATGAATTGTTTATCAGAAGGCATAACATAGCTGCGCATTCACTGCATCTGTCTGTAAAAGTGATTCATATGACACTATATCCTGGGTGTTCTGTAGGTTCATGGATCCAAAGCCTTCTCTCAAGGCTTTCAGGAGATGAGGGCAGGCGGTCTGCGGTCGATGTGGCAAGGCAACGCCGTCAATGTGCTCAAAGGAACGCCACAGTCAACACTACAGTGTCTCATCTACGCCCAGGTGAGACAGCAGACAGACTCTCTGTATGAATTATAGACGCACCGGTTTCCTATTTCTACTTGACAAACACACTGAGAGCTTCTCCTCTCCATACAGATGAAGCTGTACACCCAGAGCAGAACACAGGAGACGCTGACGGTGCAGCAGCGCTTTGGACTGGGGTGTGTGTCCGGCGCCGTTGCTCACGCTGCCTTCTACCCTTTAGAGGTATCAGAGATCAGTGGCAGGTCTGAGTGCTTTAACGTTTCTGTCCTGTTCTGTTTTCTGTCGTAACAGCTGAACATAAAAAGTATTATCTCAGGTCACCCATGATAATAGAAGTTGAATAAAAATCTCAGGGAATCTTATATCATATGCACTTGATCAAAAGTACGAGTAGTTTATACATATATTTACATGTATTTATATATCGTCTACAATGATCCATTGATTATTGTGTTTTTCAGCATTTTTCTGATTGCTGGATATTTCTTTCTATCTTGTTGCCAATAAAATTAATTAATTGAAAAATGCAGTTCTTTGTCTCTGATGTAACAGGCAATCTAAACAAAGTCAGTTATAAAACTTAAGTTATAAAATAGATTTAGTGCAGTAAAAGTACAATTTTTGCCTCAAAAATGTTGTGGAAGTTTAAAGCAGCAGAAAAAGCAGCAGAAAATGGAAATGTAGAAGCATCTCAAAATTGAAGTTAAGTACAGGAATTGAGTACAGATGTATGTAGTTAAATGTCTTGACTGAATGTGTGTATATGTCATGTAAATTGATGGCGAAGCGCACATTTTGACTTTGATTGAGAAATTCTTTTAATCAGCGCCACATTTTTTTAAATAGTAAATGTTTAGAATGAGACATGTGCAATTTAATTGTTATCAATAATATGAACAGTGTGTCAGTTGTAAAATGTATCAATGGAGGTTTATTTTCATAATCTCATAATCTTTCCTCTTTTTTTCCCCTTCAGGTATTGAAGGTGAGGTTGAACCTGCAGCAAGCTGGTACTTATAACGGAGTCATGGCATGTGCCCGATCTATTTACAGACACGAGTCGATGTCGTCCTTTTACAGAGGATTCAAGCCGAGCATCCTCTGCATGATCCCCTACGCAGGTGTGGAGTGTGCAGTTCATCAGGTGAGACAGAACAACAGTCAAAAAGTCATACATATGGTTGTGAGGAAGATGCTTTCATTAACTGTTTGTTTTGTGATTTCAGTCTATCATGTGCTGGGCAAAAAGTGATCCAGCCTACAACAGTGACTCCAAACTGTTCCTCTTCAGTTTCGTGGCCTTTGCGTCAGGACAAATGACCAGTTACCCTCTGGCAGTGATCAGGACTCAGCAGCAAGCACAAGGTAAACATTTGCATTTTCCCTGACCCATTATTTTTTAGCAATTTGAGACGCTTTATGCATTTAATCTGTTTGCTTTGTTTTCCAGCTTTCAGCTCAGATTCACGTCCAGCTTCGGGTGTATTGCAAGGACTTGTAGGGATATATGAAAGACGTGGACTGAGAGGATATTATAATGGCATGGGAGCCAGCTTTGTCAGGGCGATCCCCTGTGCTCTGATAAACTACACTTTGACTAGAAAATTTGAAAATGTGTTTTCTTCAATGGAGTCTTGAATGTAGCAAAGGGGTTGCTTTCTTTAATGTAATGTCACTCTCGGTTCTGTTAACTTTTTTTTTCAGGGATTTGATGAGGAACACAGAAAACTAAAACTGTGAATTTCTAGTGTGTAATGATAACTGTAATCTTCACAAATGGCTGAAATTGTAATTCATGTCTGACAGATATGAATTATCATGTTATTCAACTGCAGCTTTTTTAAAGCTTGACTTAAGTGAATGGTTCACCATTGATCAGGAGATGTGGTGAAGTTTTTAAACACACAAAACACCTCACGAAATGCTGATGCATGGTTGACTTGAAACTTACGGTGTGATCAAGATGAAAGTGGGCTGTGTAAACAAGCATGTGTGGAAATGTGAGCTGTACAATAAAATTTTATTTCATAAAAGGAATCTTCTTTTCTATCATTTATCTTTCATTAACTTCATGTGAATATGTGTGGGGTAACCATTTTCTATAACAAAATTAAGACATTGAGGATTTTAAAGGAGACTTATTATTCTCTTGTTTTTTTCCCCTTTCCTTCCGTGTCTTATTTAAGTTGCTAGAGGTAAAAAAACATCAATGTCTGCAACAACAGAAGCCACTCTCTCCCACAGAAAACACTTCCTGAGACACCTCACCAGCAGTCCCGCTTTTAAATTTGCATTTACGTGCACATTTTAGTTGGATTACAGCCATAGTTCGACTATGTCACTCACTGAGCTGCATAGTCGAACTATGGCTGTAATCTGACTAAGATGTGCATGTGAGCACTCTGACAAATCAGTGCGTTTACATGCACAGCTTAGTCAGGTTACAGCCGTAGTAATCATAGTGTCATTTTCCGAACCAATGCCTTGTGGCTAGTTTAGCCTGTGGCTCAGCTGTTATGTTGTTGTAAGCAGTGCTGGCTCAGGCATGTGTGATCTGCCCAATCACAGGAGTCTGGGTATTCGGGAGAAGGGCTTTAAAGGCACAGGAGCTAAAACAGACAGAGGAGGAAGACAGTGCCGCAGCATCGGGCAGTGTGAGAAAACTGATGTGTTTTTTGAGCACTCAAGCATCAAAACTTTTTAAAGAGTTAGGAAAAGGTTGCTAACATTCCTATTTCACAAATCAAAACCATTGTTCAGCCAGGTTTGACAAACAATATGGAACTGTGGTAAGAAATTCAAATCAGTTTTGTATCTGTAATAACAAACATGAGAAAAGGGGATTGATGCAGTGACAGATACAACCAATTTCTTGTTGAACCAACCATAAAGGGTATTTTTCTTAGCTAAATATGATGAATTGCTGCACGATAATTCAATTGTAAGTAATAAATCTGACATTCTGTTCATCATGTATGATTACTTTGGCTTTTCTGTAGATTTTGAGTCTAATAAATATATACGCATTAATGATGTTTAATGACAAATGCAGCAATTTGGTCTTCATTAAAACCCCATGGAAGCTCCACCCGGCATGGCGAGAGACCAAACTGTTCCTTGTGGTGCGTAATCCCGCGAGAAATCCTTCAAGAGCGAATTTAAAATGACACGTCAAATTATTAGTAAACCCCGAACCTAAGTCCTACCCCTGTTTTAATAAAACATAGAAACATTACGGCTGGATTTGCAACTGAAATGCTGCAATTCTGGCGCAATCGTAGTTCTAAGGAAACTGTTTTGACAGTTATCGCGAGACGTAATTTGACCGCGAGTTTTCCCATCCACATCCTGCGAATGTAACCCGCCATCTTGTCGTACCGAGGAGGAGAACAGCAGAAGATATGGCTGACTACAGCAGCGTGGCTCCCCCGTCCTCTAACGCCGGTGGTGGTATGAACGACGCTTTTAAAGACGCTCTCCAGCGAGCACGACAGGTAAGAAGATTATTAGCGCAATTATTATGAAAATAATTTCGAAGTCGGGACCAAAAATCGAGTTTCTCTGCTTTCTACCGTAACATACGGAATCGCGGCAGGCTATGCTATGCTAAGCTAACGAAGAATGACTTGCTAACGTTACGCCACACTGCAAAAAGCGAAAGCAGATGTGATCACAGAAGCGATCCTTGCTGTGTGTGTTGATTCAATTGAACAAAACATCAGGTATTGTAAAACCAAAGCTTCGTATTGTTTGTGGATCAGTGTGGAAGTGGAAGTATTCGCCCTCCTTTGTTGGTCCCGACTTCCGGGCAGAAGTGCAGGCCGCAGACAGCGTGCATGCTAAAACGCAGCAAACCTGACCAGCCAAGAAAGCACCAGAGTCGATGTTTAAGTTTAATGTTGTGTGTTTCAGATTGCAGCGAAAATCGGTGGTGATGGCGTTGCGGCACCCCAAACAAATGAGTTTGGCTACGGAGGCCAGAAAAGGCCCCTGGAGGACGCTGGTGGGTATTTTCCCATGCCTAACCTGAATATCGGTCAGTGACTCAAATCGATTCAATGCAAGTCTTGATAGTTGATGCTTGCCTGTGTGTGTTAGCAGATACTAAAATGTATTTTCTTAAATTATCTTAACAAAATTAAATGTACAGTAACTATTTTCATGTAAACGTTAATTTTATCCAGTATGGAAACTAACCATACAATCAGTTAATTTGTACGTTATTTTGCTCAGTTACAGCCTGTGCAGATTGTTATTAGTGCATGTCTGTAGAAGTGAATGATATTTTCACTGTCTGTTGTCGAATATATAGCTATGAAAATGTATCAGTTGGCGTCGCGATATGTGATAACATGATTTAATGTATGTATATTACATACAATATATATATTGGGGAAGTGATAGGCATTTTGTCTCAATAGACAATCTTAATCAAGAAGATACAGACTGGGACAGGATTCAGTATAAACCAGGTGAGAGAATAAGATGAAATGAAACAAACAAGGCTAAAGGCAAAATAATTTGGATGCAGTTAATGTGTACGGTCTGTGATGAAAACTCATGCACCACGCTGAGAAGCTGATGTATAACCCCAACCCTAAACTTATCTGAGACCAGAACACATACAGAGACCACGATTTTCACAGTCACATCAATTACATGACAACAGTACATTAGATCATTTTAAGAAACCTCAGAGGCAGAAGGTCTTGATTGCATACCACTTACCACTGACTTTCCAGTGTAAAGAGGCAAATCTAGGCAGAAATCATGAAGGCCAAAACAGCAGTCCTACATTAAGTCACCCCTCCCCCATCATGTTTGGTCATGTTTAGAGTTTAGTTTGTGGTGCAGTTGAATTGAATTATGCAAAACGCAGAGCCTTGTCCCAGGTTCTGTATGCCTGAAAAGATTTGCACGGCAGCGAAGCAGTTATACTGCACCACAAACAACCTCAGCCTCTGAAGGCAAATAGACAAACCCCTTTTGAGCATTTTCAACAAAAACGACAATTATAATCTTAATGGAGGTAAGACTTGCTGTAGGCCTGTTGAGTTTGACTGCAATAAACTGGCAATTGAGAGTACATCTCAGCTCTGTATTTCAACACCATTTGCCTTAACCGTTTATATTTCAGGCATTGTTGATGATATATTTTAAGACTGAAGAACATTATTGCTAATGTGATTATCAGTATAATGACAGATACTTATGCTTGTTATTATGTTCTGTTGTTACAGACCAACCAGAGACAAAGAAAGTGGCTACAAATGATGGTACGTGACCTCATGAAATAGTTGGAGTTAAATATGTAATTTTTGATGATTCTCTACGGAAAGTAAAAAGCCCAAAGAGAAGCACGAATCACAGATTTGGTGCCTGGGTTTAACTTTTATTTGCTGTATACTTTCCCTCCTCATGCAATGTCTTTTCCCTGCTTCCCCAGCCTTTTCAGCGATGGGAGGAATGGGTGGCCCCCCAAGGTGAATACAGTCAATCAAGTTACATTGAGTATTTCTTCCTACCACTTTTGACTGTTTGAAAGAAAGCTGACCTTGATTTGTTATGTTGTTTTCAGGTCAATATCAGAGGAATTTAAGGTTCCAGATGGCATGGTTGGATTCAGTAAGTGGTTAGGGTTAGGGTTAACACTTAACAGTGAGAAATGGTTCAGTAATGTCTATATTAAACGCTTGGAGGTCACGCTTTTTTTTTTTTTTTTTTTTTTAATATAGTCATTGGAAGAGGAGGTGAACAAATATCACGCCTGCAACAGGAATCTGGTTGTAAAATACAGATTGCACCTGGTAAGATCTGTTGCTGATATTGTGGATGTCACTGATGCCAAGAAATTATCGTTCTTTATTGTTGAGGGATTGCAATAACAGTTTTTTTTCTGTGTTATAGACAGTGGAGGAATGCCAGATAGGTCAGTGACGCTAACAGGAGGACCAGAGTCCATCCAGTGAGTTTGTTTTTAATTTAAATCTCAGTTTTAAAGATTGTGTTTTCTGTTGGTTTTCAATCCTCAGTGATGATTTTTTTCACCCATCAGGAGTGCAAAGAGGCTACTAACAGAGATAGTTGAAAAGGGGCGACCGGCTCCAGCGTTCCATAACAACGACGGCCCAGGAATGACTGTCCAGGAGATTATGGTCCCTGCTTCTAAGGCTGGACTCGTCATTGGAAAGGGAGGAGAAACCATCAAAAGCCTTCAGGTCAGTGTCAATTAGTGTTAGTGAGTACCAGTGTTTCGTGGCCATTGGATGCAGGACCCATTTGGCCTATGCACATCTGATTGCATGTTTTTGGTTCTTACGTAATGCAAAGTAATGTTGATGCAGTTCATGTGTATGGTCTGTGATGAAAACTCATGCACCACGCTGAGAAGCTGATGTATAACCCCAACCCTAAACTTATCTGAGACCTGAACACGTACAAAGATGATAGAGAGACCAGTTTGTACAGTCATCGATTATGATGACTGTAAAACATGAGAATATTGATTATAGTTTGGTATTTGGTTTGTTTTAAACAACAGGAAAGAGCTGGAGTTAAGATGGTCATGATCCAAGATGGACCCCAAAACACAGGTGCAGACAAGCCACTCCGCATTTCGGGGGAGCCCTTCAAAGTTCAGGTGAGTCCTGTCCCATGTGACCGTTGCAATTGCAACATTATAGCAGTTCATGATGAAATAAAACATTCTGTGAGCTAGCTCTGCTTTCATTTCTTCCCCAGAGCCCAAATGCTCTCTTACATGCCTCATTATTTGTCTCCATGGAGATCAGTGGAGTAGTGCTCTGATTAAATGTGCGTTCTTTTCTCTTTAGCAAGCCAAAGAGATGGTGATGGAGCTGATCCGAGATCAAGGCTTCAGGGAGCAGAGGGGGGAATATGGTTCACGAGTTGGGGGAGGCGGAGGAGGAGATAGCTTGGATGTGAGCATTTGAGAAAAATGTAATTTATCAATTTAAATTCAAGGGTGTGAATTTGTTTAAACTTGGTGTGTGCTTTCTTTCATTTAGGTCCCTGTCCCCCGGTTTGCAGTAGGAATTGTGATTGGCAGAAATGGAGAGATGATCAAGAAAATACAGAATGACACAGGCGTCAGGATTCAGTTTAAACCAGGTGAGATATTATGAAGACAATCTGAGCAACGGCCATTGTTAAGCAAAGTAATGTGGATGTGGTTCATGTTTACGGTCTGTGATGAAAACACATGCACCACGCTGAGAAGCTGATGTATGACCCTAACCCTAAACTTATCTGAGACCTGAAAACGTACAAAGATGTTGGACAGACCATAGTTTAACAGTCATTAATTTCAAGACAATGGTGCATGGGTTTAATTTAATCCCAGCAAGAAGAAGTCTTAATAGTCTGTAATAGTCCTCTTTTCTCCCTACAGACGATGGCAGCACACCGGACAGGATAGCACAGATCATGGGTCCCCCTGACCAGGCGCAGCATGCAGCAGAAATTATTTCAGATTTGCTGAGGAGCGTCCAGGCCGGTGGGCCTCCAGGACATGGTGGTGGCAGAGGCCGTGGTCGTGGGCAGGGGAACTGGAACATGGGCCCCCCTGGTGGCCTGCAGGAGTTTACCTTCACTGTTCCGACCATGAAGACTGGCCTTATCATTGGAAAAGGTAAGTGACCCATCAGTAGCAGGATTCCAATTTGTTGAAGGCTGGGCAATATTCAAGCAAATCCAGAGTAGAAAACGACAGGAATCGGGGGCGAATGTCACTTTACAGAACACTGAGTGGGCAAAATGAGAAGCATTTGAGTAGATGTTTTTTCTGAACTCCTCAGGTGGTGAGACAATCAAGGGCATCAGCCAGCAGTCTGGAGCCAGGATCGAGCTGCAGAGGAACCCTCCTCCCAACGCTGATCCCAACATCAAGATGTTCACAGTCCGCGGTTCCCCTCAACAGATTGACTACGCCAGGCAGCTGGTGGAGGAGAAAATTGGGGTAAGAAGTCAGGAGGATTACATTTGATAAACACGTATGTATGCAGACTTAAGCTAGTTTACCAGGAGTGCTTATGTTTTTAGGGACCAGTCACTCCAATGGGTGGCCCACACGGACCCCCTGGTCCACATGGAGGTCCAGGCCCCCATGGTCCTCCTGGACCCCCTGGACCCCCTGGTGCTCCCATGGGCCCGTACAACCCTGGCCCATACAACCAGGGACCTCCAGGACCTCAGTAAGTGTAGTGTGTTATTTGTTATAACTCATTTGTAAAGCGATATGGTCTTAGGGTAACATGATAATATATCTCAATACTGAAAAAAGAAATCTTTAAAATCATTTATAAATGGTCATTGGTGCTTTTCTCAAAGAAATTATACAATGAGGTTATGGTTTACATAACCATCAGTAATGTAGATGTAATGACTAATAACTAAAGGCAAGTATCAAAACAAATAGAACAATCTGGTCAGTACTGACACAACATCAATTTACTGTAATGCAGCTTTTAAAACAAGGAGAAGACTTATTCTAATATTGTTATCCAAAGTCTAAGACGATGGATAGTCTTGTGATGCCAATATAATATCCACATTTGTCAAGCTCTGACTTTGACAAGTGTAAAGTTGCGCAAAGCTGATGGATTTTTTTTTTCTATTTTCTTTCATTAGTGGTCCACCTGCGCCTTACCAGCCTCAGGGATGGGGCAATGGTTACCCACACTGGCAACAGGGACAGCCTGATCCAAGTGAGTGTCTGCTACCATTTTGACAGAAAATTTAAAAGCTCTTCTAAAAGCATGATTTTTATGTTTGGGCCAAACTCTTTTTTTTCTCGGCCTTCGTTTGGTAACCAAACTTCTTGGTTGTGTCCAGATAAAGCAGTAGCTGATGCCAACGCGGCGGCGTGGGCAGCCTACTACGCTCAGTACAGCCAGCAGCCACAGGCTCCCATGACCCCGACGAGTGGAGCCCCCGGCACAACTCAAACCAACGGCCAAGGTAACTGAAGTGTTTCTGAATCAGTGCCCGCTGCAGGAACTGTTTAGGGGAGTGTAGTGCAGTGTAGCCTACTAGCTTAACTTTAGTAGACATGTCGTATGCTCATGTCTTTGTGGTGTCGGTAACAGGAAACAAGTTGGTTTCACCTTGAAAATGACTTTGCTTTTGCAGAGCACCTTCTTTTTTTTCTTTTTAAACTTTTTTATATTACTCCAGGGACAGGATAGTTTTCCTCCACCATCCCTAGGCTGACAGCTCGACCCAGGCAGGTGGAGGACAAACTGCTGAGAATGATTCACTAATTACAAGTACCGTTCTTTTTAACAGGTGACCCACAGGCTGCAGGTCAGAGTGGACAGGCAGATTACTCCAAGGCCTGGGAGGAATATTACAAGAAAATGGGTATATGAACGTAGCTTCAGTGTACACCTATTAACACAAGACAGTCTAAACAGCCACTGGGCATTCAATCGGCTTCTTTTTCAGGTCTGGGTATTTTTCAGTACTGCTGGCCTGCTGTGGATCGTTTTCAGTGTGCATCCACTTGGTTTCACATTTAACGCCCGTGCTGTTTAGACTGCAACACTTTTGACTATCTACAGGACTGAGCTGTCGACACAGAACCACCTTTTTTGAGCTTAGAGTAGTTTATTCTCTAGATTATGTCAGGGTCTTTCCATGTGCCATGAATGTCTTATTACTACTGAATGTGTGTAGAGTTAAATGATGCAATGAGTAGGGTCAGTAATGTCAGTTTGTTTCTAATTTCATTCAGCACTTGGATGCATTGACACATTTTCCCTTCTCTTTGCAGGTCAACAGAGTCAACAACCTCAGGACTACACAAAAGCCTGGGAGGAGTATTACAAAAAACAAGGTGGGTACTTGTCAGATCAGATTTTAAGCCAGGGTCGCACTTAATTCATTTTACTTCCTCATATCAAATTTTCTGTGTAAAACTACTGTGAAGGGTGTATTAGGTAATAACAGAGGTGGGGTATACATTTAAATTTTTCTGTGCATTTGTTAAAACATCAAATACATAAAACAGTTGATCATGTTCATGATGAAAACACAATCAGTAGTTGGAGCTGGAGCTATAGTTCATTTTGGAGCCTGTTAGATATATTTGTGGCCCGATATTATCGGCTGATATTGTGTTGTCTGATATGCGCCGATATTAAAACTTCCTTTTTTTTACAGAGCATAATGCAGAAAAAGATGCTTGGGATAATGGTAATTAAATTCCTAGTGAAGTTTATTGTTTCAATGCACTGTTACTTTGGTCAAAAATATCCTGCCTCCATTTCGAACACCTTTGTCACAAACAACCACATTTGCAATATTTGTCTTAACATCATGAAGTTTGAGTAAAAAAAAAAAATGTAAATAACATTGATGTGAGGCAAATGATTGCAGGAATGAAGTGTGATCCTGGTGTTAAGAACCCGGGGTATTTTGATTTTTTAGATTTGATTCATAACTGTCTAGACATTAGCTGGAAATGGGAATATCCCCACCAAATAGGCAAATTAGTTTTGGACAGTTTGTAAGCAGGGTCCAAAATTAGCACCTGTCACTTCCCAAACACTAGAGAGATCCATGTTGGCTGACAAAATAAACTAGGTTTGTCACCATTTATGGGTATTGAAAATTATCATATGTTTGACCATTTTCCTTATCAACTCGAAGTGTGATCCTGATGTTAAGAGCTGAGGGTGCTAGATATGTTGGTCAGTAATTGGTAGACTGGAGCAGGAATCAACCCAACTAGGAAAAAAGAACATGATGGAGGTATGTTCAAAAGAAGAGATGGGTGGTTTTATGGCAGTAATGAAACTATAATGAGTAGCTGTGTTTGCAGCAGGTTATTTTTAATTATTAATGACATACTTTGTATGTTAAGAGGCCTGTTTGTTTGCCTTTTTTAAGATGGGGTGTTACTGTGAGGGGCAGTCAAAATTGCAAGTCATTGTTTAAGCTTTTAATGTTAAATAATGTATCGCCTTTTCTTTGAGGAAAAAAAAATTATGAAGTTACCCATCTGACAAAAAAATATCTAGCATAAACTGGATGATAAACATTTTTATGTCTAATACAATAGAAAATATAAAGTTCATTAGATTCAGATCTGTATTTGGCTCTGTATCAGTGTACCCACCCACGGTAACCAGACACCTTAATACCTAACATGTTTTGGGTTTTGTTCATCCGTGAACATCCTCGCATTGCTCCCTACAAAATAGATGAAAATGCAAAAAATTCCCTACTTTGCAATATTTAAGAAAATGTGAAAGTATTGCAGAGCCGCACCAAAAGTAAATAGGGTCTATTATGGGCTGAGATCCATCCTCCATCCAGGTTTGGTGGAAATCTGTTTGGTAATTTTTATGTAAATGGACACTGGTGACAACATTACACCTTTGGTGCAGGTGCAAAATAAGGTTTCTGAGGTAGAGTGGTGTTCTGTGTACATGAATGTATTACATGTTGAAGGGCGGCTGTGCTCAACCAGCAGCCCTCTGTAGTAGAGAAGCTGCTCTCCCAGCTGCCCAACAGAAAGGCAGAAGGTTTCTGACCCGTCACCCAGAGAAAGTGGTGCTGGGTTCGTTCACCTTCTTATACCTGTCAATCACCAGCTCAGATTTTTAACTGAAATAACTGCTGAAACTTTGTGAATGTTTAATTAGTTGGGATATATGTATAGCTAGTTAATGGTCCACATTGAAGTAAACATCTGTAAACGTTTCCATAGAGGACTTGCCAGTGTACCAATAGACTCTCTCTGTTTTTCCCCTCCAGGTCAAGCGGCCCCTCAGGCCCCAGCAGCAGCTGCAGCCTCCCAGCCTGGAGGCCAGCCGGACTACAGCGCTGCCTGGGCGGAGTACTACCGCCAGCAGGCCGCTTACTACGGCACAGCCAACCCTCAACAGATGGGTGCAGCACCACAAGCCCCTCAGGTACACCCCTGCTAAGAATCTGCCCTCCACATCCACTGAATACTCAGTTGTTTTGTGTCCTAACCCGCTTTCACTCCGCAGGTTTTACAGGGTTCCAGTGACTGAAGCAGCTTTACACACTTAACCAAAACTGTTTTCTCCCTATACAGGATTTTAACTTTTTAATTTTGGGAAGCTGAGTCCACTGTTTCTGCTGTTAACATGCAATGTATCTTCTATGTATTTTTTTGCACAGGGCCAGTAATGTGAAGTGGACATAAAGTAAATGCTACATTGTCGAAACAAAATCCTTTGTTAAATGTTTGGATGCAGACGCCTTGATGAAGATCTTAAATTTCCTTGGTTTGAAAGTGTTTCACATAGATGGCAGATTTCCCGGCGAGCACGTCCTCTTTCATTTTTTTTCTTTTTGTTTTTGTTTTTCTTGTAAATGCTTTGTTTTTAGTGAGGTAATTATACATATGGTCATTCCAGCCCTGTATCTACATTAAATGTGGTTAGAACTCATGTTTATTAAACTGTAGACATTACCATGTAAATCATCTCAGTTTTAAAAATGCTATTGCCTGTTGTGTTTTTGCAATAAAACAAACTGAAACCTCCTGTGTTGGTAAGTTGGGGTGGTTTGAAACCAAAGGGGTTGAGATGAAATTCTGTATGTTTTTGTTTTACTGGGGGAAAAATTTAAAAACGCAGGCCATGTTTTGGTTTTATTGTCCAAAAAGGTTCACTCAAAGTTGTGCTGTCCTGTCTCTCTCCAACTGTCTATAAGGCTCTTAGAAACATTATGTGCGTGCGATGATCCCGAGTGATTTCAGACCAACAACCGTCCTTGTTGATAGACGTATATATTTTTCACACCTGTTTCCTGACATTGCTCTGACTGTAGCAGTAGACAGATTGTTTGTCATAAGAAAGCTGATAGGTATCTCTGTACCGTGCATTAACTGCGTTGCTGTGGCGCCCTTCTTAATTTTGCCTGGTTTGCTGACATTGTTGAGGTAGTATGCACTGTATTTTGCCTTGATAGACACTTCCTCCTCCACAGGCGAGTTTAGAAAAGTGGTAAGCAAGTATTTTTCTTAACGTGGTTGCAAGAAATGTTGCATATTTTTAGTGTTACATCTATATTTTTTTTTTGCTGTTCTTTCTCCAGGACAGTCAGGTAAAAATTGCCACTGTATCGAAAAATGCATTGAAAAGTTTGTCTTGCCCGTTTTGAAATTGCGAACTAACTCTCATGTATAAATTTGTTTTTTAAAAGAATGTTTTTTTAATATAAAAACATTGCAAAAGTCGTTTTGCTGTGCCCACTCTGTTAGTGTTTATCCAATATAAGAAGATAGATGTTGTAGGGTCGAGGGTGGCTAAGCAGTCGTCATCCATCAGTTGAGCCCTCCTATACTGTAAGTACAAAACTGTGACTGACTATGAGAGATACCCGCCTATTTTTGATGCATTATAAACTGCAAACGATGTAGTATTTTTGTCAAATATTGCCATTTCCCCCCCCTGTCTCTGGGTAAGTATGAAATGTTCTGAGGAGAGGAATAATAGTCCTTTAGTCACATGTTTCTGAGACTTGTCTTGACTTTGACTCCATAAAACTCAGTCTTTGAATCTTCACAGTATGTTGATGCTCTGTAGATTGTTTGTGTAGGTAGTTGGATTTTCTTAACTGAGGGTTTGAATGTCAGCACTCTGTTACACTGTTGGTAGGAACTGTGTAAGGATGTCCATGTGGGTTCTCTTTTGCGTTTTTTGAATTCCTTGATCTGCTAAGTGCCATTGTCTAGTCGAGACTGTTTTTTTTTTTGTTTTTTTAATGCCATTTATTGCAAAATATTGCTTAGAACAAGTCCTCCTGCATAACTCCAGTGTAGCATGCTTAGGTTTCTGCTGTTTATTACTTTAATGTCCTATATGAGCATGTGGAATGCTAGTAGTGGAAGTGCTTCTGACTAGTTCAGTATTGATTCTGACATTTTCTGAATGAGCACTGTTGTAAAAGGCTGTTAATTTCTAAGACTTAAAAAAAAAAAAGAATTATTTGACTGCATTGTTCACTGATGGCAAACAGTGCAATATATCTGATCTTTGCAGTGTCGTCCCAGACCTTGCACCTTAGGTTCTGCTGCAATAACACAGGTAAGCGAAACCTAAGGAAACCAGTGTTTTTGTCCAGTGACATGACCGATTGATTATACATGCAAACGAAATGCTTACCTGTGTCTTTAACATGCCTCAATGCATTCATGCCTAGTCGTAAAGCTATGTCCAGGATCTCTAAGCCCTTTAAGATGACCTGCTTTCATGAATGAACTGCATGATATGAGCTGTATGACTTGTTACCGAGAAAAAGTGGTTGAATAGGCTCACTGAGGAAATGTTGTCATTGTCGTATGTGCTCAATATTTGATACTAGCCTTAATTTTGCATCCTGGTAAGTCTGACTGACATGAAATCGATGCTCTAGACAACTCTGATTCTGGTTTATTCAACTGCATGCCATGCAAACTGCTGTCAGAAGTTAGCAATGTGCTCAACAGTTAGGTCAAAATGGTGAAATACATGAATATATTTCTTAATTTCTGTCGTGGTGTGAATCTGCCCTCAAGTGCAGTGCAAACCTACTATTGAAACGCTGCTGCCTTCACTTCTCGCTCACAGTGTTGGAGGATGCTGCAAGCTTAGGTCATAGAATCAGGCCCTGTCGTAGTTTGTCCCCAAAATGGAGGAATCCTTTGAGTCATTCCCACTGCTGAACGTAGACCGTTCAAGAGCTCCAGTGATAAGGTAAAAACAGCAACGCAATGAAATTTAAATTCTGTGATTGCAAACTGTTGGTCAGATACATGTTTTTCAGCTCGGACTGACTGTTTTTATTGTCTGATGGTTTATAATCGCTTCAATGCCTTTCATCAGTAACTGTTAGTCAGTCAGTAGGAATGTGCTTTAGAAAGTTGGATGAGGACAGGAACTAATGAACTTTCAATCACATATGCACTTTTATTGGCAGTAAATCTGGGGTTATCAGTTTAAAATCACATCTCTGTAGTTTTAAAGGGTCACTTATTGTTTGAGGCTGTTCACTCTGTACATGTAAGATGCTCAGTGTTTCAACACAGAGGTCGTGGGGGTGTAGAAGACTTAACAAGGAGCATGCCTTAGAGGTAAAAAGGTTTCATGTGTTGTGTATATTATCAAAGCTATTGGTTTTTGTTTTCTGAATTAACTGTTCTGATTTTTTGAAATGTTGCCATGTTCATTAATAAAGTTGTAACAAACAAACTAGACTAATATACACGAGTTTTATTTTAAACTGTAGAGGGTGACACAAACTTTATGCCTCTGCAATAGCCATGGCTGGAGGCATTGAGGATATTTCTTTAAACGTTGGTACATATGTGCACTGGAGGATGAACTGCTAACAGTTGGTCAATGTTGCTGTGACCTAATTGCATCCTGTTCTTTTGAACATGTCTAAAAAAAAAATGTGGAGTGACTGTCTTCAGATTTTTCCTTAGAATTCTGACTTAAATTCTCAGAAGCTGAAATCCTCCAAAAAAGGTTCTGGCCATTATTCAGTGCCATAGCTTAGGAGCAGCAACTCACCTGGTTCATGTGGGCATATGACCACAATGCTGTAAATCTAGTTTAAAAAGGAAAAACAAGTGCAGTAAGTCATTTTTTTTAAATTTTATTTGTACACAAAAACAAAGTGAACTCACAAATGTAAAACTTTCTTCCCTGTGTTGCCAAAATAAGATCTTAAAACAAGAAAAGACCATTACATGACTATGTAAGAAAAGGAGGGGACAAAATCCTGAACCTTTAGTCTGAAGCTAAAGTCTGAATGAGGATATTAAGTTCCAGTGCTCTTAACGCCGATGGATTTCAGAAGTTAAACAGGATCTTCTAAAAAACAATTCAGTATTGTCATTTTCAAGATTGATCATTCAATTTATACTGTATGTCTGCAAATGGCACAAAAAGCCCAGTGTCAGTTACTGGAGCCTACGGTGATGAGTTAAAATGTTTACCCAACAAGCTGATTATAACCCAGTTCTGACAAGTTATGTTGGATGATAAATTAAACAAGAGTCACATTTATTAAGCTTGAATCAGTCAGATAGGACTGGATTTTGTCCCCCATCAATCACATTAGGAAGATTTCAAGGTACACGTGGGCATGTTGGTGTTTTAAGAACGATAGCAAATAATCTGAACGTATCCTTCAAAGGGCAACTCCACCACTTTGAGTGCATTTACAGGTCTTAGAGTACTACTGCATATGTGTTGAGTATTAAAGTCTTGTTTAGCTCTGGAAGAAGCCGTATGCCATCTGATAAATGTTGCATTATGGGAAATTGGTGATCAGTTTTATCAAAAGCTGTCCACTGGTCCTACAACATTGTTAAATGCATTATGGACAGTTAAAAGAAATGGATCAAAAATTGATGCAGCAGCACTGGAGGTGACATGTTAATTTTACGTTGTCTTGAGCAGCATCCCATAAGCAATTTTATCAGCTTCCTCTGGAGCCACAACAGGCGCAGTAGTCCTCAATTAGACCTGTAAACACACTTTAAAAAATGGCTAAAATTGGTAGCAATGTCCTTTTTAAAAGGAACATCCTGCAGTAAATCATCTCTAAGGAGTTTTTATTTTTTATCTTTAACACATTCCAGTAGTAACTCCACTGCATAAAGCGTCAATGTTGTGCATGTTCTGTACATGGCAGTGACTGAGCAATACAACAATAAATGTGTCGCAGTCTTCCTCTTCAGACTGACATTCAGTGATGACCACGAGGTTTGAACGTGTGCGTCGACAGTAAGGCTTCCTGTGTGTTTGCCCATCATAAAAATCAGAGCGGTACAAGTTGTTTAACAGCTGTAGGATTACATAATATTGGTGTATAATCTTTTATTTCCTGTGGCTGATAGTACACTGGGATTAAGAGCCTCGTGGGCTGCAGGCTGCGTGTGCTGGACTTGAAATTATTGCATGAGGCTTTGTGAGTGCCAAAAAAACCACAACTTTCCCTTTTACAGCAAGTCTGAGTCATTTTACATTTCTCTGTGCAACATGTGCTGATAACAAAGAACATCTAATGGTTTTGCATTGCTGACGTTCAACAAGATGTGAAAATGCATTTAATAAATCTATATCTGGTAAACATCTATTATATAACATTTGTATTCATACTATTGCATGTTGGAAGCTGATCACAATCCACTGAAGCGAACAGGTAAGACTACAACTTCTAAAAAATAAATCCTGCATCATTTCGCTGTATAGTAAAATAAATAGTGTAAATATTTTCCTTTTTCACACAAATTGCTCTTAACAGCAATACATATGCCTTAATTCACACAGCGTAATATCTACAGCACGAGAATTAATGCCAGTCTCACAGCAAGTTTAAATTACAAATACTATTGCTATGATATTGAAAACTAACGTGCACTGCCATGGCACAGTGACAGGAGGAATGGGGAGAGGAGATGAAGTGAAGGCAGACAACTGGTACAGTTTGTATAGATCCACAGCAGTGAGAGCGCACAGCATGATGGGAGATGTGATGAGTGGATTTCAGACCTCTGTGACATTTTTACATTAAAGTTTTTGAGTGAGTGTTTGGTTTAACCAATTTTATGCACCAGGCGGGTGAAGAGTCAAGTCATTCAAACCTACCTACAGATAGGTTCTTTGGTCTGACTTCATCCTTGAATAACTGCTGAGATCTCCATGCGTGTAGTGTTTTACGACCCCAGGTCTGTTTGGGGGATGAGTTCTCATTTCTCATTGCACCTGTGCCTCCAGCAGGGCACTGGGCACCAGCTGTACCTGTGGAGGGTTGCAGCTGTTGACGGGACGCAGGGCGTCGGCTCCCAGGTAGGCCAACAACAGTTCAGAGCGCCGGTGCAGCAGGTGGAGCATGTCTTCTGCTAGACTCTCCACTGAGGAGTAACGCACTTTGTCCAGGTCGAAAATGTCCTTGAGGAAGTGTAGCACCTGATCCTGAGGAAGAAATAAACAATTTGTGTAGAAGCGTTTTCGGGGACAGGAACACTAAAAACGGCGGCCTCTGTGAAAGAGGACCTCCTCCCCTGAAGATAGCAAAGATTTCTCTGGTAACAAAAACACAATTATTCTCGGTTTCAGATGGTTTCCTAAAAATGAAAACATATTATATTTCACTCCTGCCAAAACATTCCCCTTAATCCAACACTGTACCTTTAAATGCTTTAAATTATTGAATCAGTTTAGATTTATTTTAAAATGAATACTTTTCGAGAAATAATCTACAAAACCTGAAATCTGTGTGTCCTACGTAGATACAATGCTAACCTCAGGAGTATGAAACAGGGAGCTTGCTTAGGTAGAAACATCAGTTGTGACATCAGCAAAAGTAAAAACCCTGTTAGAAGAGCATTCTGGCAGATATCACAATATTTTCCGGTGCTGAGACTGACCTTGAAGAAGCAGCAGAAGTCGTGCAGGGAGCTCTTGGGCCCCAGGAAACCCCAAGCGAGAACGGGGCTGATCTGTTCACACACGGCATAGAAATGGGCAATGAAGCCGTCCGCCACCTGCGAAACAACAGAGATTGCTCGAAATGTCCTGACAAAAACGGATTGGCAACTAATATATGCAGTAATTATTCAGTTGTCTGTGGAATCAGTAAAATGTAGGATTTGAGATAAAGGAGACAGAAGCAGTGAAGCACCGAGACTGATATCTTAAGTGTTTATCCAGCCGTCACAGGCCTGCTCTTGTTCATCAGAAAAATTTTGATGTACCTTCATGTGCTGTCTCTTCTGCTTCATCACTGACCAACAACTTGATGCCACTGCCTGTGAAATACATACAGATTTTTTATCTTAAAATTAAAACTCAGTATCTCAGAAAAGAATAAAAAGTAGTTTTGTAACCTTCGATTTGGCCTTTTCAAACCAACTCTACATTTTCCATACACCAACACAGCATTCTTATCTGGAAAGTTTTAGTATTATTCTTCTGTGGTATGATTATCATCATAGTGCTGCAATAAATCACTGAATTTGTTTTCAGAAGATTCATTTCCCGAAGAAATCTGACTCACTGTCTCCTTGAAGGAGCTGTTGAGCCAGCGGTTGTTGATCACGTTCTGGATGGAGATTGGTGGATTCTCCAGGTCCTCGAATGAGTCCATCAGGATGAAGTCTAGCACTATATCATAGAAGTTCAAGTGCTTCACCTGGAGAGGAAGAGTATGAGACATTATAAATGAGAAGAAGAGAGGTTGTTTATTCAAACTTGTCACCAGACAGACAGACATTACCCCTCGTGTTGCCAGCTCCACCTCTGTGTTCTCCCAGTGCTCTGTGTGCTCCAGGAAGGAAATCATCTCCTCAAACACTTCCTCGAATCGGTTCGGGTTCTGAAAACCAAACGATGACTGTTAGAAAGGGAAGCACTCGTTGAAGGTGTATCATCTTCATTAGTTGTGGCTTCAGTCGTACCTTCTGAGCTTTCACAATAATGGAAGACAGTATTTTCTTTCCCGTTTCGGCCAGAAACATCCTGGTCGTTCTCTCGCACAAAATGAGCTGGAGAAAAAAAACACTTTACTCCAAACAGATCCTTTATTTACTTTATGGGTACAAAAACAGTGAATACTAGAATTCTACACAAGTTTGTGCATTAAACGGCTGGTTTGCTGCTTTTCTGTCTATATATACATTTTGTTTATATGGTAAAAAACAACTGAAAACAACCATCCACTTTTTATCTATAAGATGTAAGGTTATACTGTACCTGACATGCCTGCCGCACACAGTGCAATTTTGCAAGGAAATCTACATCCCCAAAACAGTCCAGCATCTCAGTCCTGAAAAATAACACAAATTGCGTTATCACACAGCTCGTTCCAGGAATGTCAATTCTCTGTAATTCACGTCTATTAGAGTGATTAGTTTAAGTACCGCAGCACCCTGCAGGAGATCTTTCCATCCTCGGCCAGCTGCAGCGCTTCCTCGTAGAAAGGGTGATGACCCAGAGCCAAGACGCTCCTCAGCTCTCGGTGCTCAGACAGCTAATACAAAGACAGACAGAGATTATGGTTGACTGAATAATGATCATTCAATCCCATTCCTGGTAGAGAGATTAACAGTGAAATGAGATGCAGCCAAAGCTTCTTGTTCTTAATGCAGTATGTTCCTCTTAGTCTTGAACATTCATGTAAAAATAGTAAGCTTTCAGATTTTGATGGCTGACATCAGAACATTTGAAGACGTCAAAGAGGTACAAACATTTCCAAAATGTTTTTAACTGATGCTTTACAAAGAGATATCAGAATGTTTACATGCACAAATTACATTTTTTGGCCTTATTCATGATAAGGCAATAACTGTACAAAGCTGTGTACACGACTAAAGGAGATGAACGTTGCAGGAGCTGTGCTGTTCACATTCGTCACAGCTTCTGTCTTTCATTCGTTCAACCACCTTCTTGAAAAGGTGGGTGTTGCGATATTTGTGCCAATCCAAAAATATACTATCTTTGTTTTCCATAATATCTGAAAGTAGCTGTGTTTTTTTTTAATTACGACCAGACTATTTAATTCCCCCCGTATGTCACAAAATGTCACAAACTGCTGCAATAACCCCATTTAGGATCCTGAATGCGCTGTATTAGGACGGCACAATAAATCTTTTCAGCATCAACATCGCAATGCACGCTTCAGCAATAGTCACATCGCAGGACATTCAATGTCAAGTTTAGCTAATTAACTCAAATACATCCTTCTACCATTTTTTGCTGAATGATACACAAGAGCAAAAATCACAAAGTTCCCATTTTCCATGACTAATGTATATATCGCAGATAACCAAAATACTGCAATGTCAGTCTGGTCTGCTACTGTGCAGCACTTCACCTGAACAATACCAGCATTTTCCACGTCTCAATTGGAAAAATGCTGCATTTGAAGGACCAATTCAAAATATCCAAATGAAATATGCCCTGACCCTTAACAAATCCCAGATACATTTGGAATATTAGTGTGTATGTAAACAGTCACTGTCTGTATTTTCTTTGGACAGATAAACCTCATGTAATGTGCAGAGGTCATTTTTTGTTGTTTTGTTAAAGAACTACGAGGCGTCTCAACTTCACTAATAAAATCTGACGGTCATGTGACATGACATCACCAAAAAGAAAGTCACTTGCAAGCAAACCTTGACGAGGTTACTGGGAGCCGCAACATTATCTTTAAGACCATAGAGATATAATAGAGATGCCTTTAAGTTTATTTGCACTCTTATCAACATCCTTAATATTTGGGCTAACAGAATCCTTATGATGGGTCATGTCTGACATCTGTGCTTCTGCTGTTATTAGTTCTTCAATTGAGCTGTTTTGAACTCTGTTAGAAAACTGTCATCTCCATGTTGTCGTGCTTTGTGGAAACTATAGTGGAATGAGCTGCAGGGCTAGAGCTGCATAGATGCTGCATACTGAGGAATGCTGAAAGTCTATTTATAGTGACTCACTGAGTATAAGTGACCCAGTTTGACTGCAAGGAGCTCTGCCTGTTAAACATTTACTGGTTTGTGGACATGAATACATTAAATAACAATTTATTTTTTATCACTTTTAAACACATTTACTTGACTGTAGCTCCAAGTACATTTGATACCATTTACATCAAACAATGTCTTCTGTACATTCAACACCCAATCCTGGTAGACATAAATAGCACCTTCAGCTTTCAGCAGGGGGGCACATTAATACCTTTATATGAACATTTGGTCAACATTTCAGCTGCATTTCAAGAAATTTGGCTTCAGTGAAAAAATCAATGATTTGTACCCACCAGTTTATTTTAGTAAAATGTGGGTCAAGTACACCAGTGGCACCGGATACTCAGCTCGAGCCCCCACGCTGACTTAACGATTTAAGGAGATCAGCTGAGTCCTGGTAAACACCGGGTGGTGAACTTACAGGAGGATGAAAGCTATTTGAATCAAACTCCTGCTGTGAACTGGTTGTAGGTGTGAAGCTTGCGGTTTGAGATTTAGATGTTTGTTTCTCTTCCTCTGCCACTCTGGTGCTCAACTATGCGACTATGGAGCATGTTATTTATTATAGTACTGTTCACTTTAGTTTGAAGACTCTACACTAGTATTACAGTTTAAACATAAGGTCATGGTCAACATAAGTTGTTGCCATTTTATAGACTGAATTATTAATTGATTTATAGTATAAATAAGCCGCAGAATAGTATATAAGGAAAATAATCATAGCTGCAGCACTACAGACTGCTCCTCTCACCTCAGCAGCAGACACAAATGAGTCAGTGGAGGCGATGCTGATGCTGTCCCTCAGACAGGCGTCGTCCAGATCCTCTCTGCCCAAAATGTCTGCCATTTTATCTGTCATGGAGAATAATCCTTATGATGTGTTGCATAACACAGTGATGTACGGGTGCACATATCATTAAACCCAGTGGTTATCATGGATATTACATAATATTGTGAATAAATAGTGACTCACCCTGGCTGTTGCTGTGGGATGAAGGCTCTGACATGCACAACACTCCTTCAAACTCCTCCTGGAGGCTGTAAGCTCTTTGCAGCAGAGACTTCAGCCTGTGGATGAACTCCACACTGATGACATCCTGAACACAAAAACAGTCAAGTTCAACTATAGAAATATGACTCATAAAGCCCTGAAGCGGATCCTACTTTCATCCACCTTGGTGTTGTGGTGAAAACCGCCCCATTCCTTAACTTTGCAACATCGGACCAACTCTCTTCTTGAATTTGTCATGATGGTGAGGTCTGGGAACCGAAATACAGGGGTTTGAGGATTATTGGTTCTTCAGGATAGTATGAACTTAAAAGGGCTACACAGACTAAGACCAATCACTAATCATAACGTTCTGTAAACAGTGGCACCAGCTGTGTTAGCAGCTTAAGAAATTGGATGGTTTTATGTAATTCTTCAAAGACGCGAGGAGTTGCAAGAGTTTTCATCTTTTGAACACAAATTAGATTTATTATGGCATGAGTCAACATCAATTATCCTGAAGAGCATCATAGAAAACATCATTCAAATTGAAAGGAACTTCAGAGAGCCCATTAGTGCTAAAGTCTGTCTGCAGTATTTGATGAGCAATTTGCATCTAATATTACCCATTTAATACATTCTATAAAAAACAAAGACTGAGTTATTAGAGTAGACCATCTCAAAAGTCTTTCCTACATGCCATCAATTAGCAACATTATTTTGGAGAGAAATGCCCTAAAAATCAAATTTATTGAAGGCCCTGTGGATTCAGAAGGATTTTGATTCACTGTCAGTATTTATATGATTCATTGAATCTGTTTGAAAGTGATTCCAACTATATTGTTTGCCACTGTCGTAGCTGGGATGTAGACTCCGCTATTCACACATCACATCTATTGTTATTGGTGTGGACACCCCATAAAGCTTACTTTGTATGTTAGAGGGATTAATACTTTTTGTATTAAAAAATAAACAAAACAAAACACCACAAACAAAAACAAACAGTTACAACCTACACCACTCAAACCCTATTAAGTCTTTCAGGGGTTCCTTGAGAATCCCCCGTGACCTAATTATTAAGAAGCTTTCTAAAGAGGCACACCAGAGCAGGGGATGTCCTTTGCAGCAGAACTGTCATTATGTTTGGGTGCCTGAGCCTTACTATTTGACCCATGCTAATCCAAAACCTTTCCAACCAGTTTAGCTAGCTAATGAGTTAACTGTTATACAATCTAAACTCTGACACCAGTGGGTTGTCTGGTTATTCATGTATGTGACCTGTAGTGCAGCTTTGTGTGCAGTTTATTCCTCTGTACCTTCCTCTGGTATGAAAGGTAAGTACACAGATAAGAGAAGAGAAAAAGTTGGCAGAGCTTGAATCAATACACCGTCTCTGTGGACCCAGGATGAGGAAGATGCTGCCAATTATTTAATTAATTTATTTACTTAGATATTAATTTCCTCATGGGCCAGTTACAGTTTGAACACTATCAATTCTTACAAAATGCCTCCTGACAAACATCTGAAATGCATTATTTGGCTGACTCCTAATCATAAGTGTGATGGTGTGTTCACCTCCATGCCCTGCTCAGCGATGGTGTCTCCAGCACCAGTTTTGACGGATGCACAGCTGGCGTCGTCATCGGCCTGCCTGCTCCTAAATGTCAACGCTTCCTCCCACCGCCTCAGAGCCTCCTCAAATAAATCCATACCTGCAAACACACACAATCTCGTAAAACAATCGGAAGCTCAAAAGCTTCATATTGACACAAAACCTCAAAAAATTGAAATAAATAAATAAATTCTTCCATCATTTCAACAGATTTATAGTGAGGCTCATTGTCCTTCCCATTTACAAACACTGGGGTAACATAGCGTTAAAGTATCTTTACCCATAAGGTAGAGGTTTTCAGGTGTGGTCACAGGTAAGTTGACCACACTGCAGATGTCAGCTTCCCCTGCTCGGTCCCAACAGGTGGATTCATTTGCGCAGGTGCTGCTGCTGGAGGAGTTCATGCTTTTTACCTGCAAAGCCACAGCAGAAGAACACAGATCACTTTCAAGTAATGGAAGCAGCATCTCAACACAAACTCAAAGCAAGTCAACCCCGTCAACTCAGCATGTTCAGTGTGCTTTGACTAGGGTTGCACCACGCTTCATCGTTGACAGCTGAGGCTTCTATTGAGGTTTTTGAATGAAGCATCAAATGTCTGTATCTTATTAAATAATCACCCAAAAAATAATTACATAAAATGAAATTTAAAAAATGGTGTCAAAGCTGAAATAGATTCTCTTGCTGCCCTGTCAAAGATCGAGTTTAAGCAATTCTGAAGAAAGATGTCTTTGTACGAGTACCTGGAATTGATGGCCTGGGACTGAGACTCAACTTTCATGCTGCGCAGCTTTCAAACTTTGGTTTGGAACTCGAATAGCAAAGTAATGAATGAAGCTTAGAAATGAAATGAAACTATTCTGGACAGCCCAAGTGTTGCTGTAGGTCTACACGTAGTTTGTATGATTTTGTTTACTCATTAGTTCAGAAAATCCATGGTAAAACTGTCCAAGGATATTTTGGCCAATAATATCTAAAAAATATATACATAACCCACCATCTACAGTGCACATACCAAATATTAAATTCTTTTTGACCACTTAATTAATTCAACTCTCGACTGTGCTGTACCAGGTACATGACAGCAACAAAGAGGACTGGTTTGGACAGATGGAAGCCATCATTGGACTTAATTCTGCCCATATAAATATATGGTATTCTACTTTGTCTTTTCTTAACAGTTGTAGCTTGTTATTGCATTATTTTTCTGGGTTTGGAGATTTCACATGAAAAACTATCTTACTGAGGCCAGGCTCAGCAGAGACCCAGACAGCTTCCTGTAGTCCCCTGTCGTGAGAACCAGACCAGAGGAGCAACCATTCTTGGAGTTGAGGGTAAGAGTGATGTTTTGACTGGTGTTATCTGGGCAGAGAGTTCAGAGATAACTTTGATGAGACAGATGTGAAAACAGGCATCACACAGCATGAGCATGTAGCAGAGTTACACAATGAATAAACAATGTTTTCCAACTTCATGACTCAAGGTTCACATCACCTCTGCCCTGTTTTAATAATTTACCCTCTGGCTCACCTGCTGCCGAGAGCTGGTTTATAAAAACAGCTTCCAGTTCTGATTATTTCTTACAAAACAAATTCACACTCAAACTACATTGTAAAGTTGTATAGTTTGTATATTTACTTTATACAGCATCTTTTTGGAGAGATTTCCTTTGATTTGCTGAAATTCAGAGAGTGCATGGGGGCCAGCAAGGACACATTTTGATAAAAAAGCAACAGTAAAAAAACTCTGTAAACACACTGAACATCTAAAGAGCCTCAAGAAGTTACTGAGGCTGGGTGTCACACAGCACTTTGTTATGTTCTGAACACTGATTTCTGACTACCTCTATCCATGTTTATTATTCTGTTCATGCTGTATAATATGTTAATTCAAATGCAATTCCCTCCTGGGTCAAATTCCAGATGTATCAAATTTTTTCAAAATATTCAACTACTATACTACTATATTTGACTCCATCTGATTCTGCATTTCTGTAAATTTCTCTTTGGAACTCTAACCCCCGGGCACAAATCTTCCTAAGTGAGATTAAATGAGTTAAAGCATTCAGTTTATGTTGATACAGGAGCTGTCCAACATGCAAGTCTGATTACATCACAAACCATCAACTGAGCTAGCCTACCAAGAAGAGATCACAGGCCAGAAAGCCAGCTATGTGAGAAGAAAAAAATATCTGTGTCAGTGAGTTTTACCATTCTCTACTAAGGCTGGGAAGGAAAATTCAAAGCCAGCCTGCTCCCACTGAGGCGAGTGAGTCTTTTTTCTGCCCTTCCTCCTCTGGAAGTGACGTGCAAGGAAGAGTAGTGAGACAGCACCGAAGGCAGTGGCTGCCACCAGCTTCTTGGTGCCTGTGCTGACACTCACCTGGAGGACAAGTGGAGGGAGAAAAGGTTTGATTTAAAATATTTATGCATCTTAAAAAGAAGACTGAGCAGAAACTTGCTTTTCTTCTCGTTGGGGCAGGCCAAGAAAAAAGGAAGAAAAAATCTGATCAAACCAAAAATCATAATTTGTATTTTAACGTTCTTTAAGTTATCACATGCCTTTTTCCGACTGAGGGAGTCAGTCACAAGTTTTCACTGAAGAAAAATAAAAATGATGTGATTTTTGCTGGAGTCTGTACCAAACAAGCTTACTGCCTTACGTCTGGAGAATATGATTTATAGCGTCTCTATAGCATCACAATTTTTCATGTATAAATCTATGTGGTGCCACAATTTAACTCCCACAAAAGAACCACGGCTCCAGCAATATTGCACCTGGACATACTGCAATTTCAATACTATTTTAAATGCTTCTGGCGCCCTAACTCCAACTAAATAAAATAAGTAATGATTAAAAAACAAAGGCAAGACAAAACATTCCTTGATTGTGAAATTAAAGCCGTCTAATGTCTCCATTAAAGAAAGATAGTGATATGACGACTAGGGATGCATGATATTATGATAACGATGATGACTACGCATCTCGGCATGATCAGTAGCTAAAGGACCAAAAATGTCCCCATGAGGATTGGCATTTTTTTTACAGTTGTAAAAACATTTGTAAAAATAGTTTAACACATGTTCCACAAGTCTTAACAGAGCAAATTTTATTAGTGCTATGTAATCTTAAATCATCCATGTTAGCCCACTTCAACTTAGTTTTCAAACATTCAGATGTGCATAAACTACAGGTTAGGAACATTTTTAGTATAAAGTACAAAAATGTTAAATTATTGGATATCTGATCAGTATCGGCCATGAGAAACAGTTAATTATAGGTTATCAGTATCAGCTGAAAAAATGCGTATCATGCATCCCTAATAATGACCAGTGAAAAGGTTGGGAAAAAGAACAGGAGGGACTACATCACACACAACACAGAGTATATTTCCTGTCTAATGGGAGTTCATCTGAGGATGGATCACTCAAAATATTCTGGAAAGCAATGATGTAACAAACAGAGCTGAGAACCAGCTACCAGTCTGTCATTTAGATTTCAAAGAATCCATTTCAGATAGCGTGCATGGCCGGGGGGGCCCGCTATAGATAGAAACACTGAATGGCGAGGGAGATTATCCCCACAGACACACTGCTGCACATTCTCTACAACTGAAGATTACATAAACACCGATTTAGGAGCGATGACAACGGCCATAATATTGACTTTTTTGAAAATAGACTGGGATGACTGAATGGTGGTACAGGCCTGCAGTGTTTCCATGCTGTTTCCATTCCTGCTACTCATACATGTCAGGCATGCTCCTACCAGATCCAAATCTGCTACGTGACTGTGGCCACACACTGTCCTCATGCACTACTCATAAACACTGTAACATGAGGGTCCCTGAGAGAAAACATTGGCAACTATCCAGCAAAGGAAAGGTTAAGCTGAGTACAAACAGCATTCACTTTACTTATTGATAAAAAAAAACTGACATAGAGGTCAATGTGTAATAAAAAGTCTCAGATATTGGACTGTGTTTTCTAATTTCAAATCCCAATTTTGGAATGTGCCCTTTCAGAACGATCACATTCAACATTGTTCATTTAACATAAGTTTTAAATGAGCTTTTAATTGTGTTTTTAAAATAGTTGTGCTTCCAGTTTGGTTAAATATCCATAGACACATTATTACTCATGTATGATACTAACGTTTTATTACAACAGTATTCCAACCATGCAGTCAATATTCATGCTCATGGAAAGCCAGACCCTGACTTTTGGCTGTCTTCTATGCTTGTGTCAAATGAACCCTTTTACACATTCTTATCAGCAACAGTATCAAGCACAGCTGCTGGCCAATATCATTCTATAATACAAAGGTTGTAGCTGACTGCTCAAACATGCAGTAGTATCGTACATGTAAATAGACGCAGACAGAGACCTTCCTAACCAGCTTAGAGGGAGCACAGTGAATGGACTTGTACCAAATTCAGTCACATCTGACCTTCAGACAACTCACTCTGCCACATGCAGATGCATGTCTGATAACACTGTGATTACTTAAGAACAACAAGGACACAAGAAATGCATTGTGTAACATAACTGGTTAAAAGAAGGTCAGTAAAACTTTGGGTGGGCAGGTCTCTATGTTTGTTACACCTACAATTTGCCAGTGGCCATGTTGGAGACAGTGTGGCTCTTCTGACACAACTCACTCACATCATTTTGGCAGAATATTACTGTTTTGGGAAGTCCCTTCAAGTTTATTGATACTTGATACTATCTCTGTATTTCATTTAAAGAAGATGTAAGTAACTGATTTTAGTCCAGCTATTTGTTCAGGCTGACGATAGGGCCAAATATGTCAAACTGAAACAGAAACACAGTCAATGTTTGCAAAACAGTGTAAAAAAAAAAAAAGCAAGAGAACCTGAAAGTGTAACTGTGCCATCAACAATCTCCCCTCTTATTAATTCCCAAAAGAAAACTGTTGACCAATTCCTACACATTTCAAACACACCCTCACCTGTGCCAGGGAGCCGTACACGGACAGCGGTAAGTCAACCATGCGCAGGGCAGCAGCTTTGACAGACAGCTGGGAGCTTGTGAGGGTCTCATGTGTCATTGTGGCGATCTATCCATGACTTGGCAACTTTTGTATCCTCATCACCATTCTGCTGGACCTGAGGGGGATGACAGGAGCGAGTGACATGCAAGGATTAAACCTGGGCGGCTCAGGAGGGATATAATGACGATATTACATAAAGCCTCTGACATATGTGCAAATGCTTGACCTGTGTAGAGGTTGGCTGATCAGCCACTTAGATATTGTTAAAACATGTTCTGATTATATAATACATTTCATCAACTTCCCCAATTATTACTTGCACTAAAACTATCATGAAAGAATTGACCAACCCAGTAAGTCAAATGCATTAGTCATGGACAATTCATCAGTACACCCAGCAAAGGTATGGAGTGCAAAGGTACTTCAAACTGTACCTTACAATAAACCTGCCTGAACAGAATGGCAGTCTGAGTACAGAAGAAAATTAGAGGCTTCATCTTCGTGCAAACACGGTATTGCCTTCTCTAAACAGTCACACACGATAGTAGGGAGCCTATCCTCTAAGCTGCTAAATATCCACCTGACAAGACAACATGCAACATCCAATTAAGTTTACACAAGAGACTCAACGCATGGGTGATTAATACATGTGATGCGAATTATACATGTGATGTGAATTCACAACCTGACAAAATGTGGATTCTATGTCTCAAAAGCTCAAAACTGCTCATTAATGGTACACTGTGTAGGTTCAGGGAGGAAAACATCTTATTAAGACAGTTAATATTTACAATATTATGAGGTAATAATACAAATTCAGTTTATTGATGTATTCCGACAAGCCATCCTGGATGAGAATAAGGTCCCCATAACACTGTTTGATACTAGAAAATAAGCTTCTTAAAAGGGTCCTGCTAACATACACAAAATGCACCTCTAAGTAATGTTAGAGTTTTTGTGATTAATGTTATAAGCCAATGTATTTCAAGTTTGCATTTTGTTAAAAGAGCAAAATGTAGTTTTGGAGAATAAATTGAAATATCACACAAGGCTGGGGTCATAACACAAACTCGGAAATATTGAACTGAATAAACAATCTGTTCTCAGAGGTAACAAATACAGTCCCTGGAAGATTGTTTGAAACTAACTAGAAGGGTGGCAGGGTCTGCCACACATAAACAAAGTAAGGCAGTATGAAATTGTGTTGTCCTTTGTTTATTCAATGTATTCAGTCTCTAAAATGAGGAGAGATTGTTTATTCAGTTTGTCAGGGCTTTAAGAAATAATTAGTCAAGGAAGATCTTTCTCTTCTGGTTACACTTTCTTTCCAAAACTACATATCTCACTTTCAACGTAAACGACACATTACATCTCAACACTGGGTTTGCATTTGAATTAAGACAGGCTGTCTTAAACCATAGATATGCTACTGACAAGTAAACAATACAAAATAATTATTTTTTCCCTTTTTTCCTATTTTTTCCCTGAATTTCTGCATTAAACCAGTAACAATCCAGTACATCAAGATTCAAAACAGACATTTTTAACTTGCAAAAGGCACTATAATTTGACATTATTGAGAGTGCATTGAGTATTGAGCACGAATGTTACACCACAGTAGAAATACTGAACATTTATTTCCCTTATTCAAGTTATTTAATCTTGTTTCTAGAGCCTTATTTTCAGTCAACTTGTAAGTTATGCCATTTTATTTTACATCACTAGTCTAATATGACTGATAATATTTTCTACAGTGTCTATTTAATGATGTTTTTATACTTCTATATGCCTTATGTCACACACACACTGGATTCGCCTCTCTTGTATACAATAAACTTGCATTGTCTTGTCACAACAATGAGTGAAACATCCAAAGTTTCAGCTCTCATTCACAAGCACAATACCAAAACAACTCTCAGTAAATTAGCTGTTTGTTTCAAGGTTTTCAGAGGGTGTTTTCGGGGAGAAAAACCACCGACATGAACAAAAGCAGCACCCCTTCTCTACGACAGTCTGTCAGGTTCGTCTTATCAGCACATGGATAGAAAAATGATAGTACTCCACTGTTATTGGCCTGGCTGAGCAGCTAAACGGCTAACTTACCTAACGAGGCTAATAACGGTTAGCAGTGTTAGCTTACTTTGTCACAACGGCGTGAACTAAACAGTCTAACAAATAAACTCGCCAATTCATGTGAGTATTTTCTAACTGAATATGACAAGCTGAGTGTAAAGACGATATCACCGGTACATTTGAAGGTTTCCTCCACAGACTCTGCCCCCGGTGGATCCGCCGCTCCTCCCGCTGACCTCAGCTGCTGCCGAGTGAAGGACTTCGGCGGCGGCGCGCGCCCATCCAGCGTGGCTTTCAAAATAAAAGCATGCTCCCTGTCATCTTTGTGGAGCTTCTGCGCCTCCACTCGGCTTTCTCGGGTATTACAGTGGAGGCTTCCATCACAGAGATAATATCATAAACATGTAAAAGTCCAAGAGCATGCGCTTACATTTCGTCCTCTTCATTGTTTCAATAAAAATAGAAAAAGATGAGAAAATAATGAAGAACAGAGTTAGAGCTGATGATTTACTGTGGTAAGGAGACCGGGGTAAGTTGAGCCAAAGGGTAAGTTGAGCCATCCCTTGTTGCTAGGAAACGGTTAAAAAAAAAAAAAAAAAACATTGATCATGTGACCAAGTATTTAAAAGGAAGGCACCTTTTCATGGACTCTGTGAAGGTAAGAAACACATGGGTAAAGTGGTTAGACATCTATATCCAAAAAAATACTTTTCACTCTTCAAAGTGAATCATAAGTTTCATGAGAATTGCGTTTAGACCAAAATAGATCATTTTAAATTTGTTTTATACATCGATTGTGGTATCAATGAGCTATAACATGGGGTCATAAACCTAGCATAGAAGTGCAGCATTTTAGCTGCGGGGACTAATAAAGTCAAAATGGTAGCTTTGGTTTAAGTTGGGCCTCTGGGGTGTGTATTTTGGCTGTAGCCTGTATGTCTTAAATATTAATCAAGATTCTGCATTTGCATAATTACAGAGTGGACATCATGCCTCATGTACAAGCAGGGGAGCCACCACTGATGTTCTTGAAAGAGCCACCAGTGAAGTGAGAGAAGGGAAGTCTATTGGAGCAGCAGCAAAGGATGCCAAAATATACAGAATGACACTGACGAGGTACATTGACAAAAAAGAAAATGTACCTTTGAAAAAGACTACTAGGCTATGATGGAGTGGCAGAGGCTAAAAGGATTCTCTCAGATGGCATGGAGTCTGAACTTGCCAAACATATTAAGAATCTCGCAGACCAGTTTCATGGGCTTACAACCCTCAAATGCAGAGAACTTGCCTACGAGTTTGCAAAGCGAAACAACAAATAATTGTTGTAGTCTAATTCGAAATGAATGTGTCCTCAAAAATGTAAAATCTGTGCACTGTCTCTTTTCAGATACAAGTTCCCTCTAACCATGATCTATAGTATGGATGAGACAGGTGTAACAGCTGTACAGATGCCAAAGCAAATTGTGACACAGATGGAGAAAAAGCAAGTTGGCTCAGTCACATCTGGTGAAAGAGGAGAGCTTGTAATGGTAGTGTGTGCTGTCAATGCTACAGGGAGCACAATCCCTCCAATGTTCATATTCCCGCGTGTCAAATACCATGAGCACTTTATCAGAGGAGCGCCGACTGGATCGATCGTGACCGCAACAAAATCTGGTTGGATAAATGAGGAGGTGTTTTGCGTGTACCTGGAGCATGTTATCTAACAAACACACTGCTCCAAGGATCATCCACTACTACTGATCCTTGACAACCATTCGTCACACGTCTCACTCAAATCAGTGGAGATAGCGAGGGAGAATGGGATCGTGATGCTCACTTTGCCACCTCATACATCCCATAAAATGCAGCCCTTGGATGTATCGGTCTATGGGCCATTCAAGACATATTACAACAAGGCCATGGACAGTTGGATGCGAACCCACCCGGGACAAACTGCTTCCATTTATGCCATCCCAGAGATTGTGCATGAGACCTTCCTCTCAGTAATGACACCAAGAAACATCGTGTCAGGATTCAGGTCCACTGATATCTTTCCTTTCAACCGGGATATCTTCCCACAGGAAGCACCATCCATGGTCACAGACAGACCCAACCCTGACCGGCTATCTACCCCAGCTGACCTACCTGCACCAGCACCTAGTGTCACAGGACCTGAGTCAACCTGAGTTCACAAAGGTGAAGACACAAATCTTGACTGACACACCTCAGAAGTTGTTGTCGGAAACAAGTCACAAAGAAAAAGAAAAGCAGAAGACTTCTCACGAAACGGGTGCAAAAAAACAAAAAAAACAAAAAAACAGAGAGTGACACCAAGGCATAGCACGGAGCTCCCAGCAGTTTGTATTCCCCTGCAACCTCAACAGGTGGAATATTGAGTAAAGGCGGAGGTGGGATATGGCTCAACCCAAGTTGTGCCACAATACCACTATTTTATTCAATTATGTTTACACTCATTCTGTTTGTTTGAAGGGAAGCACAACATCCTGAAATATATGTAGATATATTAGTTAGCGACAAAACTATGATTGCCTTGATGTAGTAATCCTAAATATGAAAAATTGATCATCTTACCCGTCTCCCCTATGTATTTGCCCACATGCGAGGAAGTGGACCCTTGTACTTGACTGTTCTTACACAGGAATAAGACACAACAGCTAAGAAAAAGGACAATAAATCTGAACAAATAGGTCAAGAACAGACATGGCTATTATCTAATGAGCACAAATGACCAGCAACACAGGCATAAATGAAATGTCTATATACAGTGTTTCTGACAAAATTAATTGTTAAATAAACACTTGGTGAGTCATAAATATGCAGTGAAATCAGAATACTCACCTTGTAAGTAAAATGACGGGATACAATATAAATTGCACAATGGGTGAGTCACAATAAAAGCATCTTAAGTAATTTTGTGCTAAAAGTCCAAATGATGAGTCAAAGTCGGGACCCTCTCTCGCTACCACAGCATTCTTTCTTTTGATTTACCATCTCATAAAAATGACTTAGTAACATTTATTTTACTCACTAAGACAACATTTTTACGTATTGTGCCTTGATTTTGTCTTAGAAAGTCACAAATATGCTTTGCCATCACATAGTTTTTTTTTTGTTATTTCTTCCGTTTGGGACAGCCTGTCACAAAATGCTCGTACATCACGCTAGATGGCGCTTGGGACGGGTTTACTGTATATTGCCCTACTATTTTCATCACCAGGTGACCCTTTTTGTCCCAGCCCTGTTATCTTTAATTTAGGAGAGAACTATTCAACAGAAGCTATTATTATTATTATTATTATTATTATTATTATTATTATTATTATTATTACCATAGTCACAATACTATTGGTTATATCTGCCATCATTGTTGTAGCAGATTTATTATTCTTTTTAAGACAACCTAAGTAATGTCTACCGATAATAGTGCTCATAGTGCTAACACACAAACACCTTTTTGTAAAAGTAGAAAGGGCATAAACGTATAAATGTAGTGTAATGTTTACAGTAGGATGGGGAGGGTTTATGATTTTCTTTAACCGGAAAAGGGGCGGAGACAGCTGTAACGTTAGCAACCACGCTGGGGACAGGAACGGTTACCGTTAATGTGAAGGATTGCCCTTTGAAATATGCCTGTAAATACAAACTGAACCCGTGTCTTACACATCAAATACAACTGGATCTACCTGAGAGCCGTCGTTTCTCTTCATCGTGCAGGTAAGGATCGAGGATGCCGTTATTTATGGATGCTAGCTAGCTGCTGCTGACTCCGGTGTATAGTCACTGTGGGATCGTCGGTGATCATGTAATACGGAGACGATAGCTGGCTAACGTTAGCTAGCTAGCTAGCATGCTACCAGCGAGATGGTTATCAATAGCGAACAATCTCTGCTCTAACGTTATTAAATGTGGCTTAATCCACCCGACGCTTGCTTGTTACGCCAGTACACGTTTTGTAGCGAGCTTGCAAATCTAAAGATCAGTCTGATGACTAATTATTGGCGACAGGCTAATGCTAACAGCGAAAGGTTGCTAGTCAGCCCATGACGCTGTCAACGCCTCGCCTGTGTTTGACAGCTCACTTTGAGCAGTGGACAAGGCCAAAGCCTCGCACATCTGTAATTTACGCTGTCTTTATCTTCAGAAGTCTAAACTGGCTCAACTTAAGCTGAAAACCCGGCTGAAACAAATTGGCAGTTAGCTAGTGTATTTGAAATGTCGCACTCTGTACCTAGCTAACATTAGCTGCCAGGTAATGTTACACTTTCAATATGATGGCTGATTTGACTCTTCTGTGGAGGCTCTAGTTGTTAAACTGTGCTATTAACGCACTCAGGGTTGCTATTTGTGTGGTCTTGCAGCGTTAGTGCACCACTCTTTATCGTCCAAGTTGACTAAGCTAGAGGTTAAAACTCAATTTGGCAACATCGGGTTCATATGCACCGCCAGGTTCAAGTCAACGCCCCACCCTGACTGTACCTCCTCTTTGTGCAGAATTAAACCTCCTGGAGGATAATTACGGTGGTTGTGGAGACAGTATTGTGGTGAGGATACTTTGTGATTGTGAAGGAGTGAGGATAGAGATTTTCTTCTTCACCAATGCGTGGAGGGCTTGGCAGGAAAACCATCGGCTAAATCGATGTTCCTGGTGCTTACTTTGAGTTGTTATAGTGACTGTGCACTATTCGAGGTAAAGTGAATGTATGTGAATTTCAAACAAACTGAATTTCTTAAAGTCCAGGACATTATAGGGGCCTGTGTTGGAAACTAAATAAGCACTAGTTGATGTAAAGTTGTAACCTAGTTGTAAAGTGTAGATAGCATTGATTACTTGAGGAAACAGCTGTGTGGACTTCACGGGGATCAGCCTCTTCCAGTGCTCATGCTGATCTCTCCCCCTGGTGTGTCATCTGGATACATGTTGTGTATGCGAGCAGGCAGCAGCATATGTGAACCCCAGAATTTACACGAATAATCACTTAATCAATCACAAATGTGCTAAATATAAGGTGACGTGATGTCTCCTGTGCTTTTTCACACACATTTCCATATGTATTTGTCAGCAAAAGCTGTGCATCTCAGGTCTGAAGAAGCAAGAGGTTTTTGTGGGGAAATCCGCTGAATCACGTACAGTACAGGAGAGCGCTGCTGACACCACGCCACTGACATCACACCACCGACACTTGGAAACTCCTCGAAAACCCAAATGTGCAAGGGCCTCACATTAGCCTTACCACGGGCAAAGTGGTCACACATTCATGGATGGGGATACTTGTGAATGCAGACATCTTAAGATTATCAGATGGTTGTTATGATCAATCTGGTACACATTGACAGCACAGACAAAGAGTGAAATATTAACATCTGTATTACCTCCTGGAATGCATTTGCTGGTTGACAAATGGGTTATCAATACATGAGTGTGCATTTTATGCAGCTGAGTATATTGCTGATCAAAGCTGGCCAGCTCTGGAAGTGAGAGTCGGTTGCAGAGCCAGACCTTCCGGAGGAATAACCTCCCAGAGTCACATCACATTCTGCACTTATCCGGAGCCATTCACTGAAAGAAAGACAATTTAGAGATTATTTTGAGACTTTTGAGATTAAAAAGTTATTACTCTTTACTCTTGTTAATGAACCGGACTGCAGCAATGATCTGTTTAAGTGACTGCCATTGTCACGTGTTTATGCGCTGTAATTTTAATGGAGGGGAAATCAATGTTTCTACGTGAACAACATTACAGAGAGGAGAGGGGAAAGGAAGAGAGATAAAACTGGAGGCGCTTGTGTGTGCTGAATTTAGTGATAGACTGGAATTCATATACACAGATACGCACCAGCAGCGCCTGCCATTGCTCGCTAGCTTATGGGTAATGTGCTGTAAAGTAATGTGGATGGGGTGACTTAATGCTTCACTGGTGGTGCACACCATTCAGCACCCACCATTGCTGTGAAAATGTATCGGAAGCGACTCGGGGACAAATCAGCAAGGACGAGGCAGCCGAATGCTGCATTCAAGGACTTCATAGCAACAGGCTACAAAGTGAAACAGACCATTACCTTGAGAAAACTTTCGGTCTATTTCTCTGGGTTTGAACATTGTTGTAAACATTTGAGATAATGTAAGAGTGTAGCCCTTTTGCACATTTTAATGTAACATATATCTTTTAAGATATGTGATTTCTGCTTAGCTATAAGTGAATCCACTGCCCCTCTAAAGGCTACCCGAGGCAGTTTATGAGCTTCTGTCCGTTTGAGTAGGAGGCTGGGACTGCGGCATCCTCAAGCCTGATAATGGAAATCCCCTGTAGTTTCCTATCATCCCTCTATTCAGGGCTTGTATGTCTTGTCTAGCTTCCTCTTTTCATACACATTGGATAGTAGAACTACAGCGGGATTCTATCTGAAAGGTATAAAGTTATTAACAACAGGTTGGTTGGATTGTACACCGGATCACACAGAAAAACGACTGAACAGATTTCCACAAAACTTGGATGGAGGATGGGTCTCAGCACAGAATAGATTACCGTTGTCTGATGGTGTGGATCCTGGTGTTTTTTGTCAGTTTCTCAGGGAATACTGCTGGATAAAAAAAAAAAAATCAGGCGTATTACACAAGTACTCTGTAAGTGAGTACAATTTGACTGTCAGCATCTGGCAGATTTTCATATAGTTGATCTGATGTTGGACTAGGCTTGAGTGAATTCAAGAGGAATGTTGGAGGTTTGCACTAGTTATAAAAGTACAGCTGGCTTCTTGACTCATTATTTCCACCACTCATTGACTGAGTGTTGATTGCTGACTGGGTGTTGGTAACTATAATTTTAAGTTCACTGAATAACTGAAAAGTAACTTTGTTGATGTTGCACCTGCACACACGGCAGTCAGCGATCAGACACTTGGATAAGGTGTTTAGATTCAGTAATGCAGTTTCTTCCGGGGCTTTAGAGTACCCATGTAACGACAGTCAGTATTACTTCCTCATTTCTCCTCATTGTCTGTTTATAGATTCACTGGTTGAGCTTTGGCGATTAGCAGAATTGAATCATTGAGCAGTGTCTCCAGAAGATTTGTTGTAACTTGTTCATTGGCTCTGTTTCTTTCTGCACTGTCAGCACTCAAATCACTTATGATTCAGACGGCGCTTGTTCCACATGAGTTGTTGCTGTGGTGCTATGTGCTTCCTGGTGTGCCAGTGGCTGATAATAAGCGGAATTTGTCAGTCATCCAGGCATGGAAAAACTTTAGATTATGTGGTGACTCAGGTTATATTAACCTGACTGTTTTATTTCCTCTGTGAATGTAACTCCTTTTTTTTATCACACATGTGGTCGAGAAAAACATTCATATAAAACAAGATGCATTGTTTTCAGAACTCAAAGGTCACAGTCAACTTGTGAACTCATTTCGTGTTTCTTCCTCCATCCCTCTCATTCTCTCTCCGTCTCCCTCAGCCCTGTAGGTGAGTGATGCCGCCGGCGTCCAGCTGTGACTGCCCCCACCTGGACTGCGTGGGGGAGATCACTAAGGAGGAACTTATTCAGAAATCCCATGTAAGTGGCCCTCCATCACGACCCTTTCAACTGCCCGACTCACAACAAGCCACTCTTAAAGTCTTAGAGTCCGAAGTAGATGGGGAGCTTTTTTAAACATGTAAATAAACAACCAAAAAAAACCCCAAAACAGACTGTCATTACTGCCAGCTACAGGGGCTAGGAAGCTCACCGGCTCATAATCTGCAAGTGTTCATTTCAGCACAAACGTAAATAGATAAATCATTTAATATTATGTCAATCCTTCCATCAGTTTTATGCCAATTGTTAGGGTTCAGGCTGCATGAATTCATTTGAATAATTTCTATTTCTATTAAATCGCAATCTATGTGATATTTAAAGGGTTTTAAAAGTCCTAAAAACTTGGTCGACTTGGCAAAAACTTTTCAATAATGTTTTTTTTTATATATATATATATATCCTCGCCGTGTTTCTGCTGATTCATTTTACAACATGTGACTTTAACCTGAGCTTCTCTTTGTTTTTTTAGGGCCAATGCCAAGACTGTAAAGTTGGAGGACCAAATTTGTGGGCGTGTTTAGAGGTAAGACAGTTCTCACAAGGGGGGAAAAAAAAAATAATTGACAATAGATGTTTTATGCGATAACATGTTTTTACTGTTTAGTTTTTTAGCACCCTGGTGTCTACATCTTCTGTTTGTTTTTCTCTCTAGAATGGCTGCGCGTATGTAGGCTGTGGAGAATCTCACACTGACCACAGCACTGTGCACTCGCAGGTGAGAGAGGTCAGACCTGACCAAAGCCTTTCACCTGGGAAATATTAATTGATACATAGGAATGAGCGAGAAAGGGGTGAAGTCTTGAAACTTTGACTTTGATATTGGTTTAAAAAAAAAGAGAGGTTACAAAAATAGGAGTCAGTAGAGAAGCAGGAGTAGGAACAGATGAAAGGACAGGACAGGACTGGAATACCACTTTGGAGTCCCAGGAGGCATGACTTGGAATAAGACTGCCTCCAGCACTGCTTTATTTTTAACATTCTTCTCTAACAGCCAGCACGTGCATCTTGTAGCTTTTTGAAGTGCAAGAATTGTTAAAAGACATCAAGCCAACTCTGTCTTCCTACACCTCCACATTCGGTGCAATTTCAGCTGCGGATCATCCATTATTAATTGCCATTCCTCTGGGAAGTGGGGGAGAATCAGTAATACTGTCAGTTCCATGGTTACAGTATCTGCCCCTCCCGCCTGCTCTAAAGCTTTACTCAGCCTCTGGTGTTGACTAAGGCTTTTCTTCCAGCACGCCAGGGCCAAGTGGGGTTAGAAGACGAGGAGGAAGAATATGAAAGCAAACATGTAATTTTCTTGGCCTATTAGAATACGCATAGCTGATCTAACCATTGTCCAGGAAGGGTCTGTTTGAGGGCAAACGTCCTCCGAGGCAGAGCCCTCCACACAGATGAAAGACCGGTTTTGGACAGAGAGAGTGCTGCAAAAAAAAAAGAGATGTAATATTAGCTGACTGATCTATCAATCTGCTTATCCAGGACGTCTGTCTGTGCAGAACACTAGCCGCCTTTTCTGTTTGTTGAGAGGACGCCGTCTTTAAATCTTGTAAGAAAGAAGGCCATGCTTAATTAGTGCTTTGGAGGCCCTGGGGGGGGGGGGGGGGTGCATTTAATCTCTTGACTCTACAGTGAGAAACGCTGCTTCTGGATCAGCTCACATGCATTGTCCTAGGTTACTACACTAAGAGTAAACATGAGCGCCTGTTTTGAAGTTAGAAGTTGCTGCTAGATCAGCTAATATCAGAAGCTCGACCTCTCTATGTGCTTTTGAAAACCAAATGAGATGTGTAATTAGTATTTACATACAGATCATATTTCAAACATCATTATGCATCAGAGTGAACTTCTGAAGCAAATTCAGCCAATGGTAAACTTTGGAAATCATTCCTCATGTTGCAGATAGAGGTTTGGAATGTTACCACATCCTTAAAGTTGCTTTTAGGCCACCAGTTCTTGTCTCATAATAGCAGATTTGCTGGTCTGTTCTTGAGCTACCTGACAGTAATAGTGGCTGTTCACATTTCTCAAAGCAGAAGCATGATCCATGCAAGTATGCAAATGCAAGTGCCAACACCTTGCCCAACTGGCACAAATGTGCACCCCCCCAGTGAGCATATTCTACATGGGCGCTCAGGCACAAGTGGAGGTTACAAATGTTGGTCCTTCAAACGGGCAAATTTGAGCTAATCAGAGTGTTTTCTCTCAATTGGACCACCATGGGGCGAACAGCAGGAGACAAATAATTTTTCAATCCTGTGGAAATTGAAGTTTGTCTTTTTCAAAAATAATTTTTCAACTTGAGAAAGTTGCCATTTCACATAAGCATAATCAAGTATAAGACTACAAAAGAATGCAACTAAAACGACTACACACCAAACTGTCGTGTAAGTTTTATTATTGGTTTCAGGCAGTAATATCTTGAATGCTGATGGCTGGAGAGGAGACATGGTATGGTTTTGGAGGCAAAACCAAACCCAACATGCCTTTCATTAGGAGATCACACTCTGAAGCAGGTGCTGAGTCAAAGTTGGTGGTGCAACAACACAAGTGTTTTCCACTGCAGTGCCTTATTTAGTATTTGTGAGCACAGTATAAGTTGTTGACACGCTCAGACAGGTTTTATATCATCTTCATCTCCCAAGTTTTATTCTCCATGTGAGTGTGTGCAGAAAGGGTACTTAAGATTTGTTTTGCTTGGATACAATGTTTTTTTTTTTTTTTTTACAGTATCATGTTGAACCCTGTGAACCCTAAACCAGAAGTAAATCAACATAATAAATTATCCATACGAGATCTACAGAACATTATGTGGGCAGGTTTAACAACACCCTCTAAGCTCTATAAATCCAGCTTGTTATTAATGCCCTACCTAGTATACTTTCCTTCATAAATTATTTAAGCTGAGGAGTTTCATGGCCGCGCTCAGTCTGGTGTGTCCCCTCTGTCAGCTCTGCTCTGCCCCACTGTGTGAAGGCTAATGCAGCCCTGATGAATAATACAAAGTCTGTTGGTCGGCTGCCGCTCACGTTCAGTCTCCTGTCGACCTGCCAGACAGCCGGTGTTTGTCAGAGCAGCAGTGGGTCAGCAGAACTCGGCCATGTCTCAACAGCAGCAGAAATCTATGCTGCAACCTTCACCTCTACCTGAAGCTGAGACGTTCAGCTCAGAGCCACTGAGTCTACCATCTTGTTCATAGAATGCTAAACACAGGAGTGTTTTTTTTAAAATTTTTGTCTGTCTTTATATTTAGGAGGGTAAGGGAATTGATTTTGTTTACTTGTAAGAACTCTTATAGAGCAAGTGAGGACTAGTGATCAATGACCACTTCAGAATATACTTTAAATTAAAATGAAAATAAATTTACGAGCACAAGTACAAAAACTACTGTTGTTCCAGCTTCTCTGTTGTGTGGATTTGGAGATTTTCTTTGTCTTATGTGACAATAAACTGAATATCTTTGGGTTTTGGACATTTGGTGTGACAAAAGTAGGGCTGCAACTACCAATTAGTTTATTTGATAAGTGAATTATCAATTTATCGAGAATATTTTCATGATTAATGGATTGATTTAATATATAGAATGACAACAAAGTGTAAAAAGTTGTAAAGTAAAGACTTTATATTGCTTTATTTGTCCAACCAACAGTCTAAAAACCAAATACTCTTCATTCACTGTCATACATGACAGATAGGTGCAAATTATTACATATAGGAAACTTGAGCAGGCAAATGTTTGACATTTTTGCTTAAAATGTCACATTTCTGCCTAAAATGACTGAAGTGATGAATCGATTACCAAAATCTTACAACTAACTTTTTGAGTGATCCACTAATTCAGTGCAGCTCTAGAAATAAAAGGCAAATAGAAAATGTGTGCACCTGGCATATGTAATTGTAGATCAAAAATTTTTACCCAAAAAAAGAACTGTAATGGCTGGAAAAACAAATGTAAGGAAAATACTACTGGCAAGTATGCCGACTATGCACCTTATAGTCCATTCACATGGTGATAGACTAATAACCATGTGATTTATAAGCCCTGAAACAGGACCCTGCTACTTTCCAGCTGCATCCCAGGCACCTGTATGCAACTTAACAGAGTCTTTATTGACTGCATATGGCAAGCAACTTGGCACCAACTTAAAGCACATGTTAGTAAAATAACATTTATTTATATTGGTGTTCTTTTTCAGTTCTGACTGACACTGACGGTACAGCTTCATAATAATAGAAAGTCCCATGGCATTCTGTTAAACCCATTTAACAATAATGGCAGTCATATCAGGTCAGTACTCAGGTTCGGTCAGTTCACATGTTCAGGTATTGTAATTTATCAGGAAGGAGAAAAAAAATATTAAAACATTTCTATATTGTATGACATAGGTTTCCGTCTCATCAGCAATATACCAGACCATATACTGTAGATTGGTATTGGTGGAACAGAAAGTGGTAGCATGAGACATGATCTTATTTTGGCTGTCATCTTGCATGATGCTTGATAGAAATTGTCTTGTTTTGTTGCACTGTCAGCAGTGCCAAACTCCTCCATAAAAGTTCACTTTGTGCACTGTAGATTAGACTGATTGCACAGGCCTAGCTGCCAGCAGGCGCACCTGCACGTGTTCTATAAGAGCAGAAACCTGCTGATTGTCTAAAGATGTGTTGGTAGATTGTGTTGAAGATAAAGAAGCATCTCATTGATAAAAAGTGGGATAAGATGTGCTTTATCCGCTCTTCTTTTGATGAATGTTGACACTGTCGTCTTGGTTGATTTTGCTCAGACGGTCTGATGTGTCTATTTCGAAAATGACTTTTTTTTTTTCTTCAATAACTTTGTGTGCAGGAGACGAGGCACAACCTCACGGTGAACCTGACCACGCTTCGAGTGTGGTGCTACGCCTGTGGCAAGGAGGTTTTCCTGGAGCGTAAACTAGGTCCTCACTCTCCCCACGCAAACACCAAACCCCTCCCCTCTCCACAGAATGCTGGTCAGGTAAGAACCAGGTCCACTCAAACGCACATCATCATTTACTTTACGTGTTAGAGCTGTAGTTTAATCATAAACCAGGTTTAATGTAGAGTATAGATTAAATGCAGTATGTATGTTGTCTTGTTCACTGCATTATCTCTTGGTTACATAACTATGTGCTCTCATGTGTGATAACAACCCAGAGTAACAGTCGAACTGTCGAATTGTATACTGTTATTCATTTACTAGATGAGCCTTTGATAATGGGGTCTGTTTGTTCTGTGCTGTTGCTCCAGGATAACAGCAGGGCCCCTGGGAGCCCGACCTCTCTGAGAGTGCCCCCTAATGGAGGCTGCGAAGACCTGGACATGGAGACAGAGGAGGAGGATGAGCTGCGTGCGAGAGGTCAGATAACCACAAAATGAATGACACAAATGATTATTATCGATCACGAGAGACACATTATATTTGCAAGGAAATGCTGACTTTGTAAGATGATAGTTGTTCCCAAATGTCAGCTACAAAGTTAACAAACACTTCCTGAAACAAATGCCTGAATGCGGCGAATGAAGGCTGCTTAAATGTACCTGTACCTGAATGCAGCCATGCAGAACTGTCTAATCTACAGTTACAGTGCTGCTGCAGTAGACACACACATTTCATGCCCACATTATCATTAACTCATCATTTATAATATGAAGTCAGTGAGGTGTGTAAAATTTAATTAACTTTTATCAGCTTCTAATAAAAGTATGGAAAAAAAGAACCTTGCACAGATGATTTGAGGTGACACCTCAAGCACAGAAGCTCAGTGAGTTGGTTTAGTTCAGAGCACAGTTTACGATATCAATTAATAAGAGCAATAAATGGCAAGACGAGTGTTTTTGAAGAACCTGAGGCACCGAGCAGAATTTCAACTTCAAAGGCAGACGCGCAATGACTAAATGGTTTTCTTGCTCTGTCTCAGTTCCTTTGCTAAAAGTTGTATTTGAACAAACTACAACGACCATAGCCAAAACATTCAAAATATCATTTGAAAGACAAACAAAATAAACCAGTTGACGTTTCACTGTGATTCTGAAACAGGTTTGTCAGATGTTTCCTCTGATGAGACCAGAAGAGCCTTACTGCAAAAACAGGCAACAGAAAGTCACATGCTGCCTCTAAGCAGGACTGCAGGCAATATAGCTCTGCGGGTTGACCAAGCACTAACACTTCAGTGCTGAGTACCTCCGTCCCCTCTGGAGCCACCGATGCAAACAATGTTTTCACTCAGTGCTGTGAGATGCACACAGGCTCCACCAAATGACATATGTTATGTTGAACCTCATGCGGTGCAGCTCAGGCTTTGGCACCATCACCGCCTCGGTTATTTTTGTCACAAAATACAGATCATATGAGGTGGGTGGAGTAGGAGACAGGCTTTGCAAGACTAATAATGTTCTCCGCAAAGTAAGCTGGTCACGTGAAATTGGAGGTTTTTATACCGTGAAGCACGCCTCCACAAGAGGGTGAAGGAGAGCTGGCAGGTGGCATGCAGAGGGAGAGACATGAGGCAGAAATGCTGCATGAGGTGAAAGGGAAAGGTTCATGCTGGCAACATAAAAACAACAGGAAGTTAATTATTATGGCGCGGCTGATTGTAGCTGCTCATCAACACGTCCGACATGGGGGAAGTTAAGCCTCTTAGCCTCAATTGCCACAATTTGCAGAGTCATAGCTCAGTCAAATCTCAGCACTCTCATACACATATTTTTCAATTTGTTGTGAGTTACATTTCCCAAGGATATCACTGACGATGTAATAAATCGGTGTGGAAATCATTGCAGAGAAACCCTTTTAACTCTCCCGGTAACTCTAGAGCTCGCCTGCAAATTATCAAATTTTTTCATTTTCTTCCATGTGGACGTAATCCAGCGATAGCCGCCTGTACATCGATGGGTACCTTGCAAATAGAAACTGCTGATAGCTAATTCAACATACTTTTAACGGTACCATTTCCTAAAATTCGCAAATTGTAAGAATATCAACTAAAAATGTTTTTAAATTATCAAAAATTCCCCAACTAACCAACTAGTCATGGTCCAAAGCGCCCATGCTAGTGGTGAAACACTCCCCCCGATGCCCCAAGCTCAATATCTTGAGCGCTAGCTGTACAGTTTACTGTGCTAACTAACTAACAGCGGCTACAGTGTGCAGTAATTAGCAGTTAGTGTGGTGAAATGCAGTAGGTGAAATTGCACCTATACCCTTTAAATAAGATTGAAGATTGCACTTTTTCATATTGCTATTTCAATTATATCTCAATTAATCCTGCAGCCTTTCACAATATGTAGACAAATGTAGCCTCAAAACATAAAGTTATACTCTCTCTTCACATCCCCCTAAGCATTATAGCAACCAGTTTTAAAAGGTATAGCATGATTATACACTGACTGAAAGAATACTAGCTGGATTGACAGAATCGATTTATATGAACTGTTAAGTGGGGTTTTTGGGGCAATTTGGGACATTTTATCGTGTCTGAAGTGAACTTTAAAAATCTTTGTATGAGACGAATCAGCTGTCACTGCCTTGGTCAGAAAATTAATATTGGAGACCGCTGGCCGCAGTTGCTGATTTACAAGACAGCAGGTAGCCACTTTTCCTGCTCTAGCTGTAAAATATAAATCTTGGAAATGGAATTGGTCTCCTTAACAATATAGAGGCTCTGGTTGCCATCAAAATTTACAAGCATTTGATGAGTGGCTTGTTTTAATTTCCCCGGTGTGTTGTGTCTCCCTCAGGCCTGACAGGGCTGAAGAACATAGGCAACACCTGCTACATGAACGCTGCCCTCCAGGCCCTGTCCAACTGGTGAGACATCCGTTAACTTACATTCTGTCCCCTGCATTTACCCGTCTGCCCCGCATCACCTCTCTTTGCAGTTTTTTCCTGTAACTTTCCGCTGACTACCCACACTTTCAACACGCTCCTTTCTCATGAGCCATTTGCTGTTTTACTCACCGCCTGCCTGGTTCTTGTTGTCTGTGAGTAAAGGACCGAGGCTATGCTCATTTGGGAGAGTGACGGCTGAGCGAAAATTGCTGCAGTGCACCATTTGAGATGGCAGAAATGGCCTTTTGTAGATCCCTGTAGGGTCTTCAGTTACAAATGAACACCAACTCTTTCTTACATCTCCTCCTCCGTTGCTTTGCTCTTCCCGCTATGTCTTTTTATATGTCTCCCTTAGCTGTTTCTCTCCCAGTCTGCTGCATTTTTTACATTTTTTTATATTGAACTGCCAATCCTTCTGGCTCATTCTTTAAGATTGGATTTTTTGGTGTGGTCACTTAAATTATGGCTCAACTGCAGAGCCCTGGCCTGGGTTATTACTTACTCTGTACCTCTTACTTTTTATTTATTTTTCGTGAAACAGCTTCCTCCTTTTTTAATACTATCTACCCAGGGGCTGGTACGTTTTTTTGTTGTTTTTTTTAAAAATTAAACTGATGATGCTTCGTCTGGATACAAGTCAAAAAGGGGGAAAAGATGTGGGTCAAAATTTGCAATCTAAATCACATTCCAAAAATAGGAGGAAGTGAGTCACGCAGCTGTGGAAGGAGGGACATTTTCTGAAACTTTCTCTTTGATGTCTGTTTGTGTGAGCGCCGCTTCTTTCACTTACTGTCGGGTCATTATTCAGTTCCAAGGACTTTTCTCCTGCCAAGGGAAGGGAACACTCCATGCCTTATTCATTCTGCAGTTTGTCTCTTTCTTGCGAATTCCTGTCCGCTCCGTATCCATCAAATAAAATCCCCTCAGCTGTTTTTCTTTTCAGCTATTTCCGATGTCCCTCAACTTTCAGCTGCATGTGGATTTTTTTCAGTGGCCCTGGGAATTTGTGATATTACTCGGCGAGTGAAACATGGTTTTATGACGCTAAATGAATCAGAAACACGGGCAGAAGACGGCATTATGTAGAAATGCTGAGCTTAAACCTCTTGGATTTCCTTTCCTGTGTGTCATTTTCTGCCTTTGTGTGACCTTCATGAATGTAAAAGCAGAACCACACTGAAGCTAAGATGCTTAAAAAGTCATCTGCAAACACAACAGATTGTAATTACATTACACTATCTTGTACTTCTCTGAAATATATCTGCTTCTCTTTGCCTTTTTGAGGATTATATGCAGGTTTTTGAGAATTAGCCACTGCATTACAAACTTTTTAGTAATAATAATCAATCTCTTCAGGGACAGATGTTAAGTAAAAGCTAATTTGGTGCTCGCATATGATCTGTTTATGCCCCTTTTCTTTCCACTGCAGCCCGCCCTTGACACAGTTCTTTCTTGAATGTGGCGGCATGGTGAGGACGGACAAGAAGCCCGCGCTCTGCAAAAGCTACCAGAAGCTAGTGTCCGACCTGTGGCACAAGAACAGGTAGGTGATGTTGTTTAGATCACACAAACCTCTAAGTTTGCGCCCAAGCCACAGTTGGTTTCAGATGCAAATGCTGTGGGCACTTTCATTAATTCACCATGTTTAGAGTATGACGCTAAAGTGATGGTACTGTAGCTTTGCTGCTGAACTCCTTAGCCACAGTTTTTTTTTTTTTTTCAGCTAGTCTTGATTATAAACTCTGCATCCCACTAGACTTTTGATTGTGATATCCATGTATGACAAAACTCATTAAGCAGACTGTGTTTTGTCACTTTACAGAGTCTCCTACGTGGTCCCAACCAACTTGTTCCAGGGGATCAAAGCCATAAACCCCATGTTTAGAGGGTATTCTCAGCAGGTGGGTCACTGCAGATGGTGAAATGAATGTGCAATAAAAGTGCATCTGAGCACGTTGATAATATATTTATAAAACATGGAGACACTCTTCACACAGTTAGAGACGTGCTAGACAGCATGGTTGCAATTTCGTTTCATTTATGCGTTGGAGGATAATTAGCTGATGTGTTTTAAACGAGTGGGATTTTTGCTTTTACCTCTGTGGTTTGCAATTGAGTGAACATGAATGTAAAAGGTTGAAATGATTACACTGTTGCTGGAATGTCATCCTGTTTTGTAGTGATGAGTAGGTTCTCAAAATGTGTCAAAGACTTGTGGGTAGTGCCTTATTTTTTCAGCAATGATAAGGCCACTCAGTAGAGAGGATACCTCCGCAAACAGCCACCTGAATACACCTGATTTTGTTCATCGAGATTTATCCATTATTAGAATCTTTATTGGAATCTGTCTCTTTTTGTGGATTTGCACGAAAAATGAATGGGGTCTGTGTGTGGGCGGAAACTCATCCTCCATTTTTTGGTTTGGTGAGCTGCAATGATAACTTGATTAGTTGACTGAAAGAAAATGAATTGCCAACAAGTTTTGATAACTGATTAATTGTTTGAGAAATTATTCAAGCAAAAGTGTCAAAAATGTTGCCACCTGCAGTATGTTTAATGTAAGGATTTCCTGCTTTTCTGTCAGTGATGTCTTTGGGTTTTGGACTGTTTGTTGTCCAAATGAGGCGATTAAACCCCCCCCCCCCCCATTTAATCATGAAAATAACCAGCAGATTAATCAATAATGAAAATAACAGTTAATGCAGCCCTATCATTTTCCTGTCACTAAACTTATCCTTAATGATTCTGTGCTGAGCTGTAATTATGATGGGTCTGACGCTCAGCCATAAAGTTGTCCCAGATCTTATACAGTCTCTCCCTTTTCTCTTCCACTCCATATCCCTCCGTGCTCATTCCTTTATAGAAATTACATTACCTCCAACTCAAATCACTCGTCCAGATAAACTTAGTCCTCTACTTTGCAATTACAAGCTTCTGACTTTCATTCACACACAAATGCACACATTAATCGTTTGATTTGATTCCAGGTGGTGCTTAAAAGAAAAAAAGATTTACGTGTCATAGATATAAAGAAAGACTACTCTCTGGAGCACGTCTTGTCTTTTTCCACTGTCTGTAAATAAGGGATTTATAAGCCTGAGTGGTGAAATGATGAAAAGGCCTGTTTCCTCTTGGCTTGCCAGAGTTTGTTCAGAGGAGTTAGCTGAGGAATATTCATTTGTCACGCTATGCTGGGCTGCACAGCCTTGGAATTAGCATTGCTATGAATGAAGTTAACATTCCAGGTCCTGGGAGAGGAGCGTTCATTTGGCTGGAGAGGGAGATTGGATGCTGGGGCTCATTAAGTTTGATTACACATTCATGAGCATTTGGTTTCGGATTTTGTGATGCAGAATCAGGATAAACAAGGAGGTGAAGTGGTTGTTGTTTGTAAATTGGAAAAAAAAATAGCTTTGGGAAAGCTTGGCTGTGTCTGTCAAGCTCGATTATATTTAGGCAGAATTAGTGCTGTGCTACATTTCAATGTTCTTTTCAGGGTGAGGAAATTAAGTATTTTTTTCACAGGCTTCAGGAATCAAAATAGCTGCTAAGAACTCTAACATTTTCCCAGCTAGAACTAATTTGCTACCTCAACTAACATTTCTTGTGATTTTCCCCTCTTTGCCTCCAGGACTCCCAGGAGTTTCTCCGCTGCTTGATGGATCAACTTCACGAGGAGCTGAAGGAGCCGCTGCCCGAACCCTACGACCAGTCCAGCGGCATCACCGTGGACGACGGCCACGAGGAGGACAACCGCAGTCAGTCAGACAACGACTTCCAGTCATGCGAGTCGTGCGGTAGCAGCGACCGGGCCGATAACGAGGTGCAGGGCGGGAATGTGCTAATAGAAGACACCAATGAGGCCGAGATGCTTATTCCTGAGCAAGATGAGATCCAGGCCAACAGGGAGTGGCAGAAGGAGAAGAATATGATCAATGACTTTTACCGCTCCGGAGTTAATGGAGTTATGGGTGGTAGCACTGGAGTGGACATGGACAAAGATGTTGACACTACCACTGAAGCCACACCAATTATCAGCAGCCAGGGAGCCATCAAGGTTCAAGGCAGAACAACAGGTAATTGTGGACATTATGAAGCAGAATGTCGAGCTTTATTTTTCCGCTTACTTATTCTGCATCAAATTTGTACTTTTAAAACTCTAATATGTAGCCTGTTCTCAACAAGATTCCTTCCCAGACATCCAAATGTCAACCAACAACAGACCACAGAGTCCAGTCCCGATGGAGGGACACATTCCCAAAATGTCCAGCAGCCCGCCCAAGGCTGCCTCAGGCTGGCCCAGCCTAAACCCTGCACACAAGAAAGGTACTTCTGCCTGATCAGAGGCAGCCATACCAAGATTCAAAGCTATCTCGTGCAGATCTTTGCTGACATACTGTTAAGCACTACCCTCACATTTCTCCCTCTCTGCCTCTGCGGTCTCTCAGCAGTGACCACATTCTCCCCACCAAAGAACAAGCGGCAGAAGAAATACCGCAGCGTCATCTCAGATGTGTTCGATGGGACCATTGTGAGCTCGGTTCAGTGCCTCACCTGTGATCGGGTTAGTGCGGATGCTACGGTGAATTTTTTGGTCTTACATGAGATAATGGGTTTGCTGAGAGGGTAGGATGGACAGTAAGGGGTGCACTGGAGGATGGGGCTTAGCGTCAAGTTATTTCAAGGTCCTTAAAAATGAATTTTGGGAAAGAATCTACTTCAGTGCTTTAGTTTTCACAGCTGCATTACAGTGAATTGATGTAGTATTCTGAATTTACCAGCTTGTTGTACTTGTTCTAATGCTCATCTTGACCCACCTGATCATAATTTCCACATTACTGATGATTATTTCTTAAAGATCCTGTTGCGTTGATATTTGTGATAGTACCAATAGTTATCCTCAAAGTCAAGTTTTTTTTTAACATATTGATATCTATAAATATGTTGTATTGTGATATAGCCTAAAATATTGCAATATTATTTGAAGGCCACATCACACAGCTCAGCTTTACTGTGTGTGTGTTCTGTTGCTGTCAGGTGTCTGTGACCCTGGAGAACTTCCAGGATATCTCATTGCCCATCCCGGGGAAGGAAGACCTGGCCAAGCTCCACTCCTCCACCCACCAGACCTCCTTGGTTAAAGCCGGCTCCTGTGGGGAAGCTTATGCACCGCAGGGCTGGATTGCATTTGTCATGGAATACATAAAGAGGTGTGTTGACAACACGGACACTGTTGTTGTTGTTTACATGCACGTCAAGTGTTTGTGGCTTTGTACACTGCCCTTTTTATCAATACCAAACCGTCTGTTTGTTTTTATTCCTAGTTGGTTCTGGGGTCCAGTGGTTACACTACAAGACTGTCTTGCAGCTTTCTTTGCCAGAGATGAACTAAAGGGTGAGCAAGTGGGTGGAAATCTGTTCTGCCAGCACAAACATCAAGATTGATGTCTCAATAACTGTGTGTTTTTTGTTTTCTAGGAGACAACATGTACAGCTGTGAAAAATGCAAGAAGTGAGTTACTAATTCTGAACTGGACAATACACAACAACAGAGAAAATAAATATCTGCAGCTGTAATGATTGCCCTTTATTCTTCATCTTTTTTTCCTCTTAGATTACGAAATGGCGTCAAATTTTGTAAAATGCAAAGTTTGCCAGAGGTATGGCAACAATTCTTTTTACTTTTCATCATGAAGAAACAAAAATCTTTTCTCCTAATGTCTTGAACAATCAGATTTCTAAAATAGAACCTCTGTGTGCAATCTTCTGCTCCAGATCCTGTGTATCCACTTAAAGCGCTTCAGACACGAGCTGATGTTCTCCACCAAGATAAGCACCCACGTCTCCTTCCCGCTCGAGGGCCTGGACCTGCAGCCCTTCCTGGCCAAGGACAGCTCCGCCCAGACCTCCAACTATGACCTGCTGTCAGTCATCTGTCACCACGGCACTGCCAGCAGTGAGTGGGCAAATCTGCCTTCGATTGGCACGCACGAGTGTCCTGCATTCATTAGCCCACAGAAAAATTTCACATGTACTTGTTAGGTTTATGACTGCTGCCGCTCTAACACGTTCCCCCTGTCTGATCCCAGGTGGCCACTACATAGCGTACTGCAGGAATGATGTGAACAATCTGTGGTATGAATTTGATGACCAAAGTGTGACTGAGGTGTCTGAGTCCTGCGTCCAGAATGCTGAGGCTTATGTGCTCTTCTACAAGTAAACACACACCCACAAGACTGGACATTTTAACATTCACTGTGCTGCTTTGATTTTCATAACCTTACTTTTGATTATTCCGTTGCAGTAGTGATTAATCTTTGATCTGTTCCTGTTGCAGAAAGAGTAACGAGGATGCACTGAAAGAACGTAGGAGGGTGTCGGGTTTATTCAGCATGATGGAGCCCAGCCTCCTGCAGTTCTACATCTCCCGCCAGTGGCTAAACAAGTTCAAGACCTTTGCTGAACCGGGCCCCATCTCCAACGACGACTTCCTGTGTTCGCATGGAGGTGCGTGTGACTATGTTGTCGTCATACTGAAATCACTCGGAGGTCACCCTTTCTTCCTTTCCCTGCGCAAACGCGTTGCGCTCTGCCGTCTCTTAACACGGCTTCTGCTTTCATCCTTGCCGTGGATTTTCGTCTTTGACAAAGCAGAGTATTCCCTCCACAACACTGCAGACTTCAAAGGGGGGTTTTATGTCTCTTTGTGCAGATGATCCTTCTTTCTCGTTTTAGCAGGGAAGAGGGATGGGTTCTAAAAGGGTTTGTGCCAATCATGTTCCTTTCTTTTCTGCGCTCTGTTCAGGGAGTGGTGGAAAATATGAAATTGAAAATTAAGGAGGAAAGAATGAACATTTGTGCTAAAGCTGTTAGTATACATTGGCCGTGGGGAATGTGTACAGTTGTGTAAATAAGCATGTAAAGGTTGCCCGAACCATGATTGTTTTATTTATTGCAGTTTATTTCAGCTTTCTTTTTACGCTTGTAGAATAATAACTCATTTGAATATAAAGACTTAAAGACACTGAAGGACTAAAGCAGATAATTATTGGATATTCATTTTTCTTTCAAGCTTTGCCTTTCATTCTACGGTTCATTATCTTATCCCGCCACAGTTTTTCTGCTGTAGTAAATTGTTGCTGGTTTTCTGCACCCACACAATTTGACGCTGTGTAGTCTCTGCTGGTATAGAGTGTGAGCCTCAATGTTTGTTTCATATTTTTGCTTAACTGATGTTCTGCCTTGTAGAGCGAGCGCACCATGTCCAAGGCACCATGTCCTGTAATGCGGCGGCTGTTTCCAGTCATTCCTCAACTGACTTTATCTATATAAAGACATAATAATTCAGTTGAGCTGGCTGTACTTGTTGGGTTGGGGTCAGGTTAACATCACACAGGTTACTCATCTCTTGTTCCAGGTCAAGTTGACAACTAGAACTGCTAACCCAACAAATTAGTTTGAATAAACAGCAGGCTCTCCCAGGTTCATCTTAAAACTGAAGGTCCTTCCCCATCATAAACTTGAATTAAAATTAATTAACATTTAGTGATCCTGTGTAAATGATTATCAGAATATAATTTAAAGAATTGAGATTAGAGTAGATTAGCTTCACTGGTGAGGAAAGAGGAAAGGATAGAGACGAATATAGGATAAATTAGTCCTCTAATGTAATGTTTTTGTCATACAAACCCTTAAGATGAGAGATTTCCAGTCACAAATCATGTTCTTAGTGTCAGTTTGAGAGTTTCTTTTCCAGTTCTTTTATTGGAGGGATTTTTTAGAGGCTTGAAAAGGTGAACGGGCCAAAGATTAGAGAAAACTGAACTGTTTTGTGGTGCAGAAATATGTTTTATCATGATGATAAAATTCAGATTTATCTCTGGACCCCTTGGGCTGGCCTGACCCCCAGGTTGGATACCACTGATCTAATTATAGGGACTGAAGGCAGGAAAAAAGGGGAAAATATTAGATTAATATTAGAGATAAACACACATTTCCTGCAGTTTCCTGTGAAATGTGGTTATCAAACACTTGTGACAAATGCATGTAGTTAATCGAGGCAGGATATTTATAGTTTTAGCTTTAAAGGGGCACTGTGTACTTTTGCAGGATAAATTCAAACTCAGAGTTTTACTGTTTTACTATTTACAACTCAGAAATATATAGTTTTTTTTCACATGACTGAATAAACAAGCTGTTCTCACAGGGTTAATATGGTCCCCCAGAACACTGTTTGAAGCTAGAAAGTTGGCAGGGTCCTCCACATATAAAAAAAGTAAAACAGTATAAAACTATGTTGTCTTTTAAAGTCCATTTGTTTATTCAGTCATGAAAGCAAAGACTTTGTTCATTTAGTTTGTTTAGATATAAAAAAAATCAATTTCCCTCCTGATTAAAATTTCTTCCCCGAAACCACATAGCGCACCTTTAATGTCCTAAATGACACTGATCAAACTTTGCTGGTAATTCTATAATTATAAATTACTCAAAGGGTCTTTTCTGCATTATGTTTTTTTTTTTTTTTTTTTAAATAAAATCTGTGCTGTACTGCCCGATGTATCTGGTGGGCTCAATAGTAAGGTTGGAGCTATGACTTTAGTGTAGTTGAACACAACAGCAGTCACAATGTGTCACACTGTTAATGTCTGATGGATGTTTCAATGTGTCCCATCAGGCGTGCCACCCAACAAAGCAACATTCATCGACGACCTGGTGGTAATGCTGCCACAGAACGTGTGGGATCACCTTTACAGCAGGTACATACAGAGCACACGCCGACTGTGTGCGACTGGCTGGAGGCTGTAAACATTGTCACATCTCCCATTACTCAGTGTGCTCACAGTTGCAGTGTGGTTCCCTTTGTGGCGTTGATTTCATCTGTGTGAGTTAATGTGGACTGCTCCCTGCAGGTACGGAGGGGGACCAGCTGTCAACCACCTGTACGTTTGCCACACGTGCCAGATCGAGATAGAAAAACTGGAGAAACGACGCAAGTCAGAGCTGGACATGTTCGTCAGGGTAAGGCTTCTAACCATATGTTTACCGGCGAGGAAGATGAGAGCTGTAGCCATAGGTAAAAAAAAAAAAGATGGTGTGAGTGATAATGGATAGAGTGTGAGCGTGTGTCTCTGTGCAGCCCAGTTCACATGGGTGTGTAAAGGCCTATTCTCCTGTCTATTGAACCAATTGATAGGCTGCATGTGTTGGTGCTCTTCACCCCAGCAGGAGATGAGAGGTGTGAGCCTGATGAAAGCCTTATCATTAATGCATTGGGACAGATGCAGCTGTTATTGGCGGCTCAGGCTGCCCACTCACACAATGGCTGCTCAGAGGGTGTGTGTGTGAGTGCGTGTGTGTGTGTGTGTGTGTGTGTGTGTGTGTGTGTGTGTGTGTGTGTGCTCGTGCATGCACGTGTGTGTTTTAGAAAGAGCTTCAATAAGATAACAAGAGAAGCAGGGATTGTGTCGTTTCCAAGAGAGATGAAATTGGTGCAGTGTTCTGTTAAGTCTGTCTTCTAATTGGAATAACTACCAGAGAGAATTGATTAGGTTTTCCATCTCCTCTCCTCTCAATCCTTTCATCCTCACTTAATATATATTTCTTTTACCCCCCCCCCCCGTGTTTCTCTCCCCTCTTGTCTCTACTGCTCACTCCTCCCCCATTTCCTCTCTCCCCCCTCTCCCTCCCTCTGCTCTGTAGCTGAACAAGGCGTTCCAGGAGGAGGAGTCTCCAGTGGTCATATACTGCATCAGCATGCAGTGGTTTCGTGAGTGGGAGGGCTTTGTCAAAGGAAAAGACAATGGTAATTGGACAGAAGTCTTGCCTCTGCCTCTGAGTCCTGTTTAAATGTCTGATTAAAAGGCTGAACGTTTCCTCCTGTTCTGATATCAGCTGATGACGTATCAGGGAGAAGCTGCCTTGATTATCTTCAATGTTCTCTCGCAACAAACAGCATGTGTCAAATCAATACATTTTTATGGATCGGAGAATATGGCAAATTAATGTTTTTTATGAGGGACATCCTGATTCTCTCGTTCCCAAAAGCTGCTCATGTTCAAAAGAAACTGTGAAATCCCATTTCGTCTTTTGATTTATCTTCAAAGAGTTTGCTTCAGTCCCCCGAGTCAAGTTTCCCTTCTGCTACAGCAAAAATGAAGTGTCAAAATATATTTCGGTTGCTTGCACTCGCTCTAATTTTTTTATTTTTTTTTGCTCTGTATTGTCATATCTATTTATAACGGCTTACATCTGGCACTGCAGTGAACGTCTTTTTTTCTCTGACTTCTGCTCCTCTAATGTTTGTTTTCTGTCTGTAGCGAGTGGGGAGCAGAAATTGCTTTTCATGGTGTGACAAAAACATTTGACATTTTGACATCAGTGCCGTTTGAAACAATTAGGATTGATAAATAAGCGTGTGTATTACTTTTGGATGTAATTATGATGACTGATTGTCTTTCTTATCTCCTCTTTAAGATCCGCCGGGACCCATTGATAATTCCAAGATTACAGTGAACAAGAATGGCCATTTAACACTCAAACAAGGTATTATTATTATTATTATTATTATTATTATTATTATTATTATTATTATTGTTGTAGTATTGTGTTATTTCTCTTCTTTTATGCTGCAGAAAGATGTTTTGAATCTTTGTTGGAAGCATGAAAAAGAAAAATCGAAACTGATTAACTCAGGATGAATAAATAATATCCTAGAATTGGAGAAACATTTTTGTTAGAACAAGTCTTGAGGAGCCTCTGTGGAAAATTAACTGTGTTTGCGCCCTGCAGGCGCTGACTCAGGGCAGATCTCCGAAGAGACGTGGAACTTCCTCCACTCGATCTACGGTGGCGGTCCACTGGTGACGGTTCGGCCAAACATCAGCCACCAGGAAGCAGAATCGTCACAGTCGGAGGAGAAGATCGAGGTGGAGACACGCTCCATCTAATCAAGCACTCTACCGAAAAAGACAACGGAAAACATTTAATAAACGGAAAAAGCCTTTTATTTTGCACTTGACTTTTATTTCAAAAGCATTCGAGCAAAGGACCTCATCTTTACCGCAACGTGTCAGCCTAGGAGAGCTGACGGAGGGAACTAACATGTCTGAAAAGGGATTTGTCATGTTGTACAAATCTGTATAAAGAGCTCTTAAATTTCGATTAGCACTGTAGTATTCATGTGTCAGATTGTTTTCAGAACCAAGCATTTAAATTATGTGCAGCTAAAAAAAAAAATTCCACTGAATGCCATATTTCTTTTTTTCTTTTCTTGACCAAACGAGCACATACTGTTCTGTATGTCCATGTGTCATGTGTCGCTGATATTGATGAATCACAATACATCTTGCTGTAGATATATATCACACATTTTCCTGTTGTAAGAGAATAATGTTCAATGAGTGATGAGGAGAGCAAAATGTGACACTTAAAAGTGATGAAAATCATTAAGGTTATGAAGGGACTAATGACTGAGTAGTCTCAGGAATTAATTTTGTGTTTTGCACTGTTCTGTAGACGTACAAATAGGCATGCTCACACGAATGTCTGGTTTGTATTTGAATGTACCAGTACTGATAGTATGTTGGTCAAGACTCAGCACTTGGGTATTTATCACAGAAGGGAGTGATTTAATATGATGTTCATAGATCTTTTGTAGAAAATATGTGGCAGGCGGAGTCTGTTAAGAATGCATGCTTTAACACTCGATCACAGTTTTAACATCACATGTAACTGCATGTAAATGCAAAGCTGCTCATACAATGTTGCACGTTAATCACAATCTGGATCTATCTTCACTAAATTGTACAGCTACAGATGGCATATTACAGTATGTAATCAGCATCATCATCATCAGCAGCAGCAGAAATCTAATTAATTAAAGGCATTATTTTTGTGTATGGGCATGGTGTTGCTTCCTGTGTTGGCTGATAGGGGGCAAGCAGAATCCTGTACTGTGATTTTTTTTTTTTTTTGCATATGGATGTCACTTGAGTAAGATCCATCCTGACTTTTGCTGGCTGACACTATTAAAACTTGATGAAAACATGTCGAACATTGTGGGCATCTTGATTTGTGTCACCCTGCCATGATCTCTGCTGGCTGGAAAGGTTCTTATGAGAGAAACGAGGGGCAAATCAGAAAAGTCAATGACACAATTTATTGTCTAGCATAGAAAGTGTCAATTTATAAGCGTCAGTTAAGCGAGGTGACCCAAGAAGTATGTGACCGATTGCACTCTCGGCAGGGGCGAAAATGTACAGTATTGTGTTGCATTTTGATGAGCGCGGTTGAATCGGCTCACACACCCCGACTAGTTGACTGGATT